>NC_041381.1:152972845-152991322 GCF_002162155.2 Triticum dicoccoides
GAGGACATGGAGGGGTACCTGAGAGGGGAAGATCTCTGACCGCAGCGTGCCGCGCCGCCCGGTCGGCCGCCCGCTCGCCATTGTTGAAGACCTGGTCGCTCTTGCGTGCAGTGGAAGCAGGGGAGCGCACCGGCGTGGGGCGAGCACGACACGGTGAGGCCGCCGCAGACGAAGGACCCGAGGCTGCACCCAGATCAACATCAAGCCTGCAGCACATCCCTGCCGCAGACTGCTTCGAGCCCTCCGAGGCCCTGCTACGCGCGGAGTACTTCTTGACAGACGATTTCTTCTTCTTCTTCTTCTTAGACACAGGTCCGGCAGGGGGCAGATCTTTGATGCCAGAGAAGGAAGGCGAAGCAGGGAGGGCTGGAAGGTTAGAACACACGCCAGAAAAAGGGGTGCCCATCGCTCCATCAGAGGCAGCAGCCCCTCTTCCAATGTCACCCTCCGCATCCTTGTTCCCACCCCCACCGGAGCGTTCTGCTTAAGCAAGTCCCGATCTTCAGAGGTCAGCCCATCCCACTCAAACTGTGTGAAACGATGCTCGGCACCAGGGTTCGAATCATCAGGGAGCCCATCATCATCATTTACATCCTTGTCCGAGGCCGGCCGAGGGAGCGGGGGCAACACCGGAGCAGCATCGCCCTTGACCCAGACCCTAAGACGAAAACCGCCAGCAGAAGGGAAGACGTCAACTGAGCCACGGATGCAGTGAGGATCAATGCACCAAACCCGCAACTATGAAGGGCCCAGGACAAGCAACGACGCCGGATCGACCTCAATTGGTTTACCAATAAGAACACCGAATGCCATGAGGAAGGTTGGGGACCGAAGCATAGGTGGGACGTCATCAACAAGGATCCAAACATCAGACAGAGGAGAGATGGCTTTTGAACCATTGAAGGCGGCCTTGACAGAGACAACAAGTTGGTTAAGGGGAAGGGTAAAACTGGTGCAAGACGATATCACCCGGAGGCTTTCTTTGGAGGGGAAGATGACTGCGAACTCAAACTCCGACAACTGGCGGATCTGCCAGTCCCATCCACCATCGTCCCAAAGCTGAAGCTCGTTGAGGAGAACCTGGGGAGAGATTTTCTTATTTTTGACTGTCATTATGCCAGCATTTGAGAGAGCAGGGATGGGAATCACTTGAGGGACCTCGCTGTCGAGCGCGAAGAAGGCATAGCCAGGGAGGCTGAGGTCGTAGTGCACGAAGGCAGGAGGCTTAAGACGGTTCTAGCAGTCGACCGTGAGGTGACCGTCCTCCCTGCAGATGAGATAGAAAGGAGGGTTTTGGCATCGGGAAGTGACCAGGGTGGTGGCAGGAGAAGCAGGTGAGGGTGGGGTTGGCCACTTGGGTTGAACGGGGGGTGCGCGCCGGAGCAGGGGGTGGTGGAGGAAGGAGTCCGTCCCCACAGGGTCCAGAAGCAAAGCCCAGACCATCGGAGGGAGGACGGCAACCCGGCGCCCAAGAGAAGCCGCAAGGCACGAACCAGCCCGGGCCACCAGCCGAGGCCACCGGGGACCGGGCTGGGGCCCGCGCCTCCTGCCCGACCGCGAGATCGGGCCAGCAGAGCCAGCCTTACTTGCCGCGGCCGCCACCTCCCAGGGGTCTGAGGGGCACGATGAGGAGCCGCCATGGAGAGCAGAGGGCCCGGCCGCAGCAGATCCAGAATCAAGGGACAAGGGGCCGCCGAGCTCCTCCGTGGCCCCCTCCGCCCGAGCACGATCCGCCTGGAGCTTGGAGCGCAGGGCTGCCTTGTACTCTAGATGCACCTCCCCCTCAATAGAGCCCTCCCACCGGTGCTTCTGGCTGGACAAGGCCTCGTTGGAGGAGCCACGCGAGCGATCCATCGAGAGGACCGACGCGAATGAGAGGGAGAGAGGCGGAGGAGGATTTGATCTAGAGAAGAAGCGGATGGGGAAGCGGTGGCGTCGCAGGTCAGAAGAAGAGGCTCCTGAAGGAAATATGCCCTAGAGGCAATAATAAAGTTGTTATTTATATTTCCTTATATCATGATAAATGTTTATTATTCATGCTAGAATTGTATTAACAGGAAACTTAGTACATGTGTGAATACATAGACAAACAGAGTGTCACTAGTATGCCTCTACATGACTAGCTCGTTGAATCAAAGATGGTGAAGTTTCCTAGCCATAGACATGAGTTGTCATTTGATTAACGGGATCACATCATTAAAGAATGATGTGATTGACTTGACCCATTCCGTTAGCTTAGCACATGATCATTTAGTATATTACTACTGCTTTCTTCATGACTTATACATGTTCCTATGACTATGAGATTATGCAACTCCTGAATACCGGAGGAACACTTTGTGTGCTACCAAACACCACAACGTAACTGGGTGATTATAAAGGTGCACTACACGTGTCTCCGATGGTACTTGTTGAGTTGGCATAGATCAAGATTAGGATTTGTCACTCCGATTCTCGGAGAGGTATCTCTGGGCCCTCTCGGTAATGCACATCATTATAAGCCTTGCAAGCAATGCAACTAATGAGTTAGTTGCGGGATGATGCATTACGCAATGAGTAAAGAGACTTACCGGTAATGAGATTGAACTAGGTATTGAGATACCGACGATCGAATCTCGGGCAAGTAACATACCGATGACAAAGGGAACAACGTATGTTGTTATGTGGTTTGACCGATAAAGATCTTCGTAGAATATGTGGGAGCCAATATGAACATCCAGGTTCCACTATTGGTTATTGACCGTAGACATGTCTCGGTCATGTCTACATAGTTCTCAAACCCATAGGGTCCGCACGCTTAACGTTAGGTGATGATCGGTATTATGAGTTTATGTGTTTTGATGTACCGAAGATAGTTAGAAGTCCCGAATGTGATCATAGACATGACGAGGGTCTCGAAATGGTCGAGACATCAAGATTGATATATTGGATGACTATATTCGGACATTGAAAGTGTTCCAGGGGTCACCGGATAATTATCGGAGTGCCGGGGGGTTATCGGAACCCCCAGGGGAACTAATCGGCCAACATGGGCCTTGTGTGAGAGAGAGGAGAGGGCCTAGGGCTGGCCCCGCGCTCCCCCTTGGGAGTCCGAATTGGACAAGGAGGGCGGGGGCGGCGCCCCCTCTCTCCTCCCTCTCTCCCTCTCCTTCCTGTTGGAAATATGCCCTAGAGGCAATAATAAATTGGTTATTATTATTATATTTCCTTGTTCATGATAATCGTTTATTATCCATGCTACAATTGTATTGATAGGAAACTCAGATACATGTGTGGGTACATAGACAACACCATGTCCCTAGTAAGCCTCTAATTGACTAGCTCGTTGATCAATAGATGGTTACGGTTTCCTGACCATGGACATTGGATGTCGTTGATAACGGGATCACATCATTAGGAGAATGATGTGATGGACAAGACCCAATCCTAAGCCTAGCACAAAGATCGTGTAGTTCGTATGCTAAAGCTTTTATAATGTCAAGTATCATTTCCTTAGACCATGAGATTGTGCAACTCCCGGATACCATAGGAATGCTTTGGGTGTACCAAACGTCACAATGTAACTGGGTGGCTATAAAGGTGCACTATGGGTATCTCCGAAAGTGTCTATTGGGTTGGCACGAATCGAGACTGGGATTTGTCACTCCGTGTGACGGAGAGGTATCTCTAGGCCCACTCAGTAGGACATCATCATAATGTGCACAATGTGACCAAGGGGTTGATCACGGGATGATGTGTTACGGAACGAGTAAACACTTACCTGTAACGAGATTGAACAAGGTATCGGGATACCGACGATCGAATCTCGGGCAAGTACAATACCGCTAGACAAAGGGAATTGTATACGGGATTGATCGAATCCTCGACATCGTGGTTCATCCGATGAGATCATCGTGGAACATGTGGGAGCCAACATGGGTATCCAGATCCCGCTGTTGGTTATTGGCCAGAGAGTTGTCTCGGTCATGTCTACATGGTTCCCGAACCCGTAGGGTCTACACACTTAAGGCCTGATGACGCTAGGGTTATAGGGAATAGATATACATGGTTACTGAATGTTGTTCAGAGTCCTGGATGAGATCCCGGACGTCACGAGGAGTTCCGTAATGGTCCGGAGGTAAAGATTTATATATGGAAAGTTGTTGTTCGGGTTCCGGGAAAAGTTCGGGTTTTTCTGGTATTGTACCAGGAAGCTTCCAGAAGGTTCCGGAGGATTCCGGAGGGGTCCGGAGGTCCGGAAATTGTTCCACCACGTCCAATACAGCAGCATGGGCTGTAAGGGGGCGCCCTAGCCTTAATGGGCTAGGGGCACCAGCCCCCCAAGGCCCATGCGCATGGGAGAGGGGAAACCCTAAGGGGGAGGGCCTCCACTTGACTTGGGAGGCACTCCTCCCCCCTTTGGCCGCCGCACCAACCCTAGATGGGATCTAGGGGGGCCGGCCCCCTTCTCTCCCCACCTATAAATAGTGGAGGGGTGGGAGGGCAGCTGCACCCCAAGTTCTGGCGCAGCCCTCCCCCTCTCCCAAGTACTCCTCCTCTCCCGCGGTGCTTGGCGAAGCCCTGCAGGATTGCCACGCTCCTCCATCACCACCACGCCGTTGTGCTGCTGCTGGATGGAGTCTTCCTCAACCTCTCCCTCTCTCCTTGCTGGATCAAGGCATGGGAGACGTCACCGGGCTGTACGTGTGTTGAACGCGGAGGTGCCGTCCGTTCGGCACTAGGATCTCCGGTGATTTGGATCACGACGAGTACAACTCCTTCAACCCTGTTCTCTTGAACGCTTCCGCTTAGCGATCTACAAGGGTATGTAGATGCACTCTCCTTCCCCTCGTTGCTAGTTTATCCATAGATAGATCTTGGTGACTCGTAGAAAATTTTTGAATTTCTGCTACGTTCCCCAACAGTGGCATCATGAGCTAGGTCTATTGCGTAGATTCTTTGCACGAGTAGAACACAAAGTAGTTGTGGGCGTTGATTTTGTTCAATATGCTTACCATTACTAGTCCAATCTTGTTTCAACGGTATTGTGGGATGAAGCGGCCCGGACCGACCTTACACGTACACTTACGTGAGACAGGTTCCACCGACTGACATGCATTTGTTGCATAAGGTGGCTAGCGGGTGCCAGTCTCTCCCACTTTAGTCGGATCGGATTCGATGAAAAGGGTCCTTATAAAGGGTAAATAGCAATTGGCATATCATGTTGTGGTTTTTGCGTAGGTAAGAAACGTTCTTGCTAGAAACCCATAGCAGCCACGTAAAACATGCAAACAACAATTAGAGGACGTCTAACTTGTTTTTGCAGGGTATGCTATGTGATGTGATATGGCCAAAAAGAATGTGATGAATGATATGTGATGTATGAGATTGATCATGTTCTTGTAATAGGAATCACGACTTGCATGTCGATGAGTATGACAACCGGCAGGAGCCATAGGAGTTGTCTTAATTTATTGTATGACCTGCGTGTCATTGAACAACGCCATGTAATTACTTTACTTTATTGCTAACCGGTAGCCATAGTAGTAGAAGTAATAGTTGGCGAGACAACTTCATGGAGACACAATGATGGAGATCATGATGATGGAGATCATGGTGTCATGCCGGTGACGATGATGATTGTGGATCCCCGAAGATGGAGATCAAAAGGAGCAAAATGATATTGGCCATGTCATGTCACTTTTTGATTGCATGTGATGTTTATCATGTTTATGCATCTTATTTGCTTAGAACGACGGTAGTAAATAAGATGATCCCTCATTAAAATTTCAAGAAAGTGTTCCCCCTAACTGTGCACCGTTGCAAAAGTTTGTCGTTTCGAAGCACCACGTGATGATCGGGTGTGATAGATTCTAACGTTCACATACAACGGGTGTAAGCCAGATTTACACATGCGAAACACTTAGGTTAACTTGACAAGCCTAGCATGTACAGACATGGCCTCGAAACACAAGAGACCGAAAGGTCGAGCATGAGTCGTATAGTAGATACGATCAACATGAAGATGTTCACCGATGATGACTAGTCCGTCTCACGTGATGATCGGACACGGCCTAGTTGACTCGGATCATGTAATCACTTAGATGACTAGAGGGATGTCTATCTGAGTGGGAGTTCATAAGACGAACTTATTTATCCGGAACATAGTCAAAAACCCCTTTGCAAATTATGTCATAGCTCGCGCTTTAGTTCTACTGTTTTAGGTATGTTCCTAGAGAAAATATAGTTGAAAGTTGACAGTAGAAATTATGCGGACGGTAGAAGGCTTATGTCCTTAATGCACCGCTCGGTGTGCTGGACCTCGAACGTGGTCTGTGGATGTTGCGAACATCTGACATACACGTTTTGATGACTACATGATAGTTCGGTAATGTTAAATGTTTAGAATTGAGGCACCAGAAGACATTTTTGAAATGTCGCAGAACATATGAGATGTTCCAAAAGCTGAAATTGGGATTTCAGGCTCGTGCCCACGTCAAGAGGTATGAGACCTCCGACGAGTTTTCTAGCGTACAAACTAAGGGAGAAAAGCTCAATCGTTTAGCTTGTGCTCAGATTGTCTGAGTACAACAATCACTTAAATCGAGTGGGAGTTAATCTTCCAAATGAGATAGTGATGTTTCTCCAAAGACATTGCCACCAAGCTACTAGAGCTTCGTGATGAACTATAACTTAACAGGGACAATATGATGATCCTTGAGCTATTCGCAATGTTCGACACCGCGAATGTAGAAATCAAGAAGGAGCATCAATTGTTGATGGTTAGTGAAACCACTAGTTTCAAGAAGGGCAAGGGCAAGAAGGGGTACTTCATGAAACGGCAAATCAGTTGCTGTTCTAGTGAAGAAACCCAAGGTTGAACCCAAACCCCGAGACTAAGTGCTTCTGTAATGAGAGGAACAAACATTGAAGCAGAACCACCCTAGATACTTGGTAGATAAGAAGGCAGGCAAGGTCAATAGAAGTATATTGGATATACATTATGTTAATGTGTACTTTACTAGTACTCCTAGTAGCACCAGGGTATTAGATACCGGTTCGGTTGCTAAGTGTTAGTAACTCGAAATAAAAGCTACGGAATAAATGGAGACTAGCTAAAGGTGAGTTGTCGATATGTGTTGGAAGTGTTTCCAAGGTTGATCTGATCAAGCATCGCACACTCCCTCTACCATCGAGATTGGTGTTAAACCTAAGTAATTGTTATTTGGTGTTTGCGTTGAGCATAGACATGATTGGATTATGTCTATCGCAATACGGTTATTCATTTAAGGAGAATAATGGTTACTCTATTTATTTGAATAATACCTTCATGGTCTTGCACCTAAAAGAATGGTTCATTGAATCTCGATCGTAGTGATACACATTTTCATGCCAAAAGATATAAGATAGTAACGATAGTACCACTTACTTGTGGCACTGCCATGTAAGTCATATTGGTGTAAAACGCATGAAGAAGCTCTGTGTTGATGGATCTTTGGACTCACTCGGTTTTTGAAAAGTTTGAGAGATGCGAACCATGACTATTGGTGTATACGCATGAAGAAACTCCATGCAGATGGATCGTTTGGACTCACTTGATTTTGAATCACTTGATATATGAAAATCATACCACATGGGAAAGATGACTGAAAAGCCTTGTTTTCAGTAAGATGGAACAAGATAGCAACTTGTTCGAAGTAACACATTTTGATGTGCGCAGTCCAATGAGTGTTGAGGCATGCAGTGAATATCGTTATGTTCTTACTTCACAGATGATTTGAGTAGTTGTTGAGTATATTTACTTGATGAAACACAAGTCTGAATTATTGAATGGTTCAAGTAATTTCAGAGTGAAGTTGAAGATCATCGGGACAAGAGGATAAAATGTCTATGATATGATCATAGAGATGAGTATCTGAGTTACGAGCTTTGGCACGCAATTAAGACATTGTGGAAATTGTTTCACAATTAATATCGCCTAGAACACCATAGTGTGATGGTGTGTCCGAACATCATAGTTGCACCCTATTGGATATGGTGCGTACCATGATGTCTCTTATCGAATTACCACTATCGTTCATGGGTTAGGCATTAGAGACAACCACATTCACTTTAATAGGGCACCACATAATTCCGTTGAGATGACACCGTATGAACTATGGTTCAGAGAAACCTAAGCTGTCATTTCTTGAAAGTTTGGGGCAGCAGCGCTTATGTGAAAAAGTTTCATCCTGATGAGCTCGAACCCAAAGCGGATAAAATGCATCTTCATAGGACACCCAAAAACAGTTGGGTATACCTCCTATTTCAGATCCAAAAGCAAAAGGATTTTTTCTAGAAACGGATCCTTTCTCGAGGAAAAGTTTCTCTCGAAAGAATTGAGTGGGAGGATGGTGGAGACTTGATGAGGTTATTGAACCATCACTTCAACCAGTATGTAGCAGGGCATAAGAAGTTGTTCATGTGGCACCTACACCAATTGAAGTAGAAGCTTATGATAGTGATCATGAAACTTCGGATCAAGTCACTACCAAACCTCGTAGGTCGACAAGGATGCGTACTACTTCAGAGTGGTACGTAATCCTGTCTTAGAGGTCATGTTGCTAGACAACAATGAACCTACGAGCTATGGAGAAGCGATGGTGGGCTCGGATTCCGACGAATGGCTCGAGGCCATAAAATCCGAGAGAGGATCCATGACTTTGGAAGAAATACTTGATGGTCGTAAGGCCGTTGGGTACAGATGGATTTTAAAAGGAAGACAGACAATGATGGTAAGTATCACCATTAAGAAATCTCGACTTGTCGTTAAGATGTTTTTCGACAAGTTCAAGGAGTTGACTACGATGAGACTTTCTCACTCGTAGCGATGCTAAGAGTCTGTTGGAATTATATTAGCAATTACTGCATGATTTATGAAATCTTGCAGATAGGATGTCAAAACATTGTTTCCTCGATGATATCCTTGAGGAAAGGTTGTATGTGATACAACCAGAAGGTTTTGTCAATCCTGAAAGATGCTAACAAGTATGCAAAGCTCCAGCAATCCTTCTAAGGACTAGAGTAAGCATCTCGGAGTTGGGATATACGCTTTGATGAGATAATCAAAGATTTTGGGTTTATACAAAGTTTATGAGAAACTTGTATTTCCAAAGAAGTAAGTGGGAGCACTATAGAATTTCTGATGAGTATATGTTATTGACATATTGTTGATCAAAAATGATGTAGAATTTCTGGTAAGCATATAGGGTTATTTGAAAAGTGTTTTTCAATACAAAACCTGGATTAAGCTGCTTGAACATTGAGCATCAAGATCTATAAGGATAGATCAAAAACTGCTAAGTGGTACTTTCAAATGAGCACATACCTTGACATGATCTTGAAGGTGTTCAAGATGGATCAGCCAAAGAAGGAGTTCTTGCCTGAGTTGTAAGTTATGAAGTTAAGAGTTAAAGCTCGACCACGGCAAAAGAGAGAGAAAGGACGAAGGTCGTCCCCTATGCTTCAGACATAGGCTCTATAGTATGCTATGTTGTGTACCGCACCGGAAGTGTGCCTTGCCATGAGTCAGTCAAGGGGTACAAGAATGATCCAGGAATGGATCATTGGGTAGCGGTCAAAATTGTCCTTGGATTAAATAAAGGACATGTTTCTCGATTATGGAGGTGATAAAGAGTTCGACATAAAGGGTTACGTCGATGCAAGCTTTAACACCTATTCGAATAACTCTGAGTAGCAAACCGGATACGTATAGTGGAGCAACCATTTGGAATAGCTCCAAGTGGAGCGTGGAAGAAGTATTTACAATATGACCTAGAGATTTGCGAAATACATACAGATCTGAATGTTGCAGACCCGTTGACTAAAACCTCTCTCACAAGCAAAACATGATCAAACCCCAGAACTCATTGAGTCTTAATCACATGATGATGTGAACTAGTTTAGTGACACTAGTAAACTCTTTGGATGTTGGTCACATGACGATGTGACCTGTGAGTGTTGATCACATGGCGATGTGAACTAGATTATTGACTCTAGTGCAAGTGGGAGACTGTTGGAAATATGCCCTAGAGGCAATAATAAATTGGTTATTATTATTATTATATTTCCTTGTTCATGATAATCGTTTATTATCCATGCTACAATTGTATTGATAGGAAACTCAGATACATGTGTGGGTACATAGACAACACCATGTCCCTAGTAAGCCTCTAATTGACTAGCTCGTTGATCAATAAATGGTTACGGTTTCCTGACCATGGACATTGGATGTCGTTGATAACGGGATCACATCATTAGGAGAATGATGTGATGGACAAGACCCAATCCTAAGCCTAGCACAAAGATCGTGTAGTTCGTATGCTAAAGCTTTTATAATGTCAAGTATCATTTCCTTAGACCATGAGATTGTGCAACTCCCGGATACCGTAGGAATGCTTTGGATGTACCAAACGTCACAACGTAACTGGGTGGCTATAAAGATGCACTACGGGTATCTCCGAAAGTGTCTGTTGGGTTGGCACGAATCGAGACTGGGATTTGTCACTCCGTGTGACGGAGATGTATCTCTGGGCCCACTCAGTAGGACATCATCATAATGTTCACAATGTGACCAAGGGGTTGATCACGGGATGATGTGTTACGGAACGAGTAAAGAGACTTACCTGTAACGAGATTGAACAAGGTATTGGGATACCGACGATCGAATCTCGGGCAAGTACAATACCGCTAGACAAAGGGAATTGTATACGGGATTGATTGAATCCTCGACATCGTGGTTCATCTGATGATATCATCATGGAACATGTGGGAGCCAACATGGGTATCCAGATCCCGCTGTTGGTTATTGGCTGGAGAGTTGTCTCGGTCATGTCTGCATGGTTCCCGAACCCGTAGGGTCTACACACTTAAGGTTCGATGACGCTAGGGTTATAGGGAATAGATATACGTGGTTACCGAATGTTGTTCGGAGTCCCGGATGAGATCCTGGACATCACGAGGAGTTCCGGAATGGTCCGGAGGTAAAAATTTATATATGGAAAGTTGTTGTTCGGGTTCCGGGAAAAGTTCGGGTTTTTTTGGTATTGTAACGGGAAGCTTCTAGAAGGTTCCGGAGGATTCCGGAGGGGTCCGGAGGTCCGGAAATTGTTCCACCACGTCCAATATAGCAGCATGGGCTGTAAGGGGGCGCCCTAACCTTAATGGGCCAGGGGCACCAGCCCCCCCAAGGCCCATGCGCATGGGAGAGGGGAAACCCTAAGGGGGAGGGCCTCCACTTGACTTGGGAGGCACTCCTCCCCCTTTTGGCCGCCGCCCCAACCCTAGATGGGATCTAGGGGGGCCGGCCCCCTTCTCTCCCCACCTATAAATAGTGGAGGGGTGGGAGGGCAGCTGCACCCCAAGTTCTGGCGCAGCCCTCCCCCTCTCCCAAGTACTCCTCCTCTTCCGCGGTGCTTGGCGAAGCCCTGCAGGATTGCCACGCTCCTCCATCACCACCACGCTGTTGTGCTGCTGCTGGATGGAGTCTTCTTCAACCTCTCCCTCTCTCCTTGCTGGATCAAGGCATGGGAGACGTCACCGGGCTGTACGTGTGTTGAACGCGGAGGTGCCGGCCGTTCGGCACTAGGATCTCCGGTGATTTGGATCATGACGAGTACGACTCCTTCAACCCCGTTCTCTTGAACGCTTCCGCTTAGCAATCTACAAGGGTATGTAGATGCACTCTCCTTCCCCTAGTTGCTAGTTTCTCCATAGATAGATCTTGGTGACTCGTAGGAAAATTTTGAATTTCTGCTACGTTCCCCAACACTTCCTTCCCCCTTCGCCCTTCCTAGTTGGACTAGGAAAAGGGGAGTCCTACTCCTACTAGGAGGAGGACTCCCCCTCTCCTTGGCGCGCCCCAAGGCCGGCCGGCCTCCCCCCTTGCTCCTTTATATACGAGGGTAGGGGGCAGCCTAGAACACACAAGTTGATTGTTTCCTGCCGTGTGCGGTGCCCCCTACACCACAATCCACCTCGGTCATATCATTGCAGTGCTTAGGCGAAGCCCTGCGCCAGTAGCTTCATCTTCATGCTGTCGTGCTGACAAAGCTCTTCCCCGACAGTCTGCTGGATCGTGAGTTCGTGGGACGCCACCGAGCCGAACGTGTGCAGATCACGGAGGTGCCGTACTTTCGGTACTAGGATCAGTCGATCGTGAAGACGTATGACTACATCAACCGCATTGTCATAACTCTTCTGCTTACGGTCTACGAGGGTACATAGACAACACTCTCCCCTCTCTTTGCTATGCATCACCATGATCTTGCGTGTGCGTCTGATTTTTTTGAATTTACTACGTTCCCCAACAATGGCATCCGAGCCAGGTTTATGCGTAGATGTTATATGCACGAGTAGAACACAAGTGAGTTGTGGGCGATAATAGTCATACCGCTTACCAGCATGTCATACTTTGATTCGGCGGTATTGTTGGATGAAGCGACCTGGACCGACATTACACGTACGCTTACACTTTGGTGGAGGTTCTGACGTTCCGGCAATTTGTCCGGCGTGTGGTCGTCCGGACTATTATCTTTCCCTGGAATGGGTTGTTCGGATTGTCTGTCCAGTTTGGACGGTTGCTCGATGGCATGTTCGTCTTCCGTTGATTCGCCCTGCTCTATGGCTGGGTCTTTGTCGAGGTGGGGCTTGGCTTTGTGCTTACGCCGCCGCTTTGATTGTTTTTCGAGGGAGCGATCCCTGGTTGCGCCCTTTTGATCCTCGTTGTCATTTCTGTTAGGTGTGTCCACCATGTATACATCGTATGATGAGGTGGCTTTCCAGTGCCCTATAGGTGCTGGTTCTTGTTCGTCTCCTTCATCGGCGTCCATACCGTCGATGTCTTCGGAGTCGAAGTCGACCATGTCGGTTAGATCGTCGACAGTGGCTATAAAGTGGGTGGTGGGTGGGTTTCGAATTTCTTCGTCGTCCGCATCCCAACCCTGCTGACCATAGTCCGGCCAGGGCTCTCCTGACAAAGAGAGAGACTTTAGTAAATCCAGGACATCACCAAAGGGTGAGTGATGAAAGACGTTCGCGGCGGTGAACTCCATGATTGGAGCCCAATCGGGTTCGATCGGAAGGGGTGCAGGATATACGGAGTCCGGAGCGGAGTCCGACACCTTGGAGTCACGGGCCTTGTGAAGGACTAGGCTGGTATTCGGCTCTATCGCCGTAGAGATTGCGGCTCCCGGGGCGGCGTCCAACCGTCCATCCCCGACTAGCGCAGTCGGCTCCGAGCTAATGATCGGAGCGGACACCTGAGCGGCACTCTGGGCGCTGTCCGGTGGCAGAGTCAGATCATGCCCATCGAGACAGTGCGGCACGCTCGGCCGTGGCTCGAATCCGTCGAAGATCAAGTTCCCGCGGATGTCAGCCATGTAATTTAAGCTTCCAAACCTGACCTGATGGCCAGGGGCGTGGCTTTCGATCTGCTCCAGATGGCCAAGTGAGTTGGCCCGCAGTGCGAAGCCGCCGAATACGAAGATCTGTCCGGGGAGAAAGGTCTCACCCTGGACCGCGTCATGGTTGATGATCGAAGAAGCCATCGGGCCTAAAGGTGACGACACAGAGGAACTCTCAATGAAAGCACCAATGTCGGTGTCAAAACCGGCGGATCTCGGGTAGGGGGTCCCGAACTGTGCGTCTAGGCGGATGGTAACAGGAGACAAGGGACACGATGTTTTTACCCAGGTTCGGGTCCTCTCGATGGAGGTAAAACCCTACTCCTGCTTGATTAATATTGATGATATGGGTAGTACAAGAGTGGATCTACCACGAGATCAGAGAGGCTAAACCCTAGAAGCTAGCCTATGGTATGATTGTTGTTCGTCCTACGGACTAAAACTCTCTGGTTTATATAGACACCGGAGAGGGCTAGGGTTAAACAGAGTCGGTTACAATGGGAGGAGATCTTCATATCATATCACCAAGCTTGCCTTCCACACCAAGGAAAGTCCCATCCGAACACGGGACGGAGTCTTCAATCTTTTATCTTCATAGTTCGGGAGTCCGGCCAAAGGTCATAGTCCGGCCATCCGGACACCCCCTAATCCAGGACTCCCTCAGCGAGAGATACATCAAGCCATACAAGGATGGAATTGAACCAATGCTTGGGATGAATTTAAGATGATTCTACTGAGGCCCCGTCTTACCCGAAAGCAAGGTGAACCTAAAGAGAAGAAGCCTTGTGCATGTAAGATTTGTGGAGAAATGGGACACACCCATAAACAACACAAGGATGAATGCCCTAATTGTGAAGGAAGTCACCCAACTGAAGGATGCCCAACTAGGCAGATCACTTGTTGCTTGTGTTAAGGGACTACCCACTACCCTGCTCAGTGTCACCTTTACCCCATGGTACAAAGGACCCTCCAGCAGAAGAAAGAAGCATTGAAAGGAGCCCTTATGGAAATTTTAGAAGAACCTATGATGAAGGAAGAGGTGGAGGACACATCCCAAGGAGACCCAGTTAAACACTGCACCAAGTCTTGCTATTCATGTCGAGAAGAAGGACACTTTTCCCAGAATTGTCTGAAGGGAGATCTAGTAGCATTCCCGACAGAGGAAGTAGAGTATGACCCACAAGAAATAGAAGCCCTGATTGGAACGGAAAAGTCCAGGAAGAGAAATATATTGGATTCCAGGAACAATCCAATTTCTGCAGAGAAGGATCTGAGTCATATCACCTATTAAAGGTGCAAGGATTTAGGTCATTACGCCTATAAATGTCCAAAGAAGAAATACGACGATAAATGTCGAAAGAGGAAGCCAAGAGCCCAAAGGGCGGACACCATCCCCAAGAAGCCTAAAGACTTATCAGAAGTTATTTGTTTACGCTGCAGGGAAATAGGACACTATGCTAATAAATGTCCCGACAAGATGAAAGCTGGAGCTAAGTAGTTGAGAATTTAATATTGGTAATAAGTGTAGTAGAAAGCATTTTTTTCTTGGGGGATATGGAGTGAGTTATGGAATGGAAGTTTGGGATATTGTAATGAATTCATGAAATCAATCAAGTTCTTGTGTCATGATTTCATACACTGAATCTTTATGAGTTGTTACTCTATGAAGAAAGATCTTGACCATTTTTGAGGATATGAGAAATATGGTCTACGGATGAATTGGAGCATTTTAAGGGTGGTAGTACCCTGTGAGGAGATTTGACCCCTGGAAAGGATAATGATATTCCACGGAGTGGACTACGGACGAAATAAGTACGAGCTTTATCTCGATATGTGGGATACCCCAAGAGTATGGATAGATGTAGTACTATTGGATATGAAGGAGGTATAATGTTGGTAATAAGGAGCAATTGTAACCGCATGACGAGTCGGAGTAAATGCGTTTTAGTTTGGTACCAATAGAAGGGAGACAGTACAGTTGGATGGATTTAAGAATTCTAGGAAGCTGGATGTTGGAATAATGATCAGTTGCCCCGATGATGAATTCAAGGTTTACAAGTGATGAGATGGGTCATAACCCACAGGCCCCAGGACCTGCCAAGAAGCAAGCACATTCTTGCTGAAGGAAAACCCCTGGAAGAAGTTACGCTTTTATCGACAGATGATCTTATAGGAGTTACGAAAAACCTAAGAGATGTGAAGAAACGATAGATGTTTGTTTGGCTTGCAGAATCAATGGATTTATCCGAACTTGGTTCGTCGACAAGAGAAAGTCTGCAATGCTTGTGAGGATGACTGAGTGTTAGAATGCGAGATTCGCTAAACCATATACAAGATAATGATTTGGGTGCGGGATGGATTGATCACCATACCGACTTACTCTTATTATTCGTCTTGTTATATGGGATGGTAAATCTGAGTGACTTACCTATAGTAGAGCGATGACGATCAAAACCTTGTTTGAACCTTATAATGGTATGACGTTTTCCCCTTGTACAAGGCAGTTGTTGCCAATCATAGGACATACGGTGAGGTTCAAGCTAGACCTATTTCCTGCAGGAGAAACCATAAATTGTTGACCACCATGAGATATCGATAGTTGATTAGTATTGGCGCTGGACCTGTCAGCTAAGAAGAACCAGTCTCAGAATAACCATACCCAGATGAAAGGACAGGAGTATTGAGGAAAAAGTTATGCCACTACCGGAAGAGCCCAGAGAAGGAATTTTCCCGAGATCTAAGAAGAGCGACACTGTCAGGAATAAGGATGGAGTATATGAGTTTTGATGGAACCGTAACAATGCTTCTAAGGGTGGTAGCACCCGAGACCCCGGAGAAGATCGATGGATTTTGAAGAGCCCCTACCCTAACCTATTTCTTGCTAGCCTCTCCGAATCTCGAGGACGAGATTCATATTAAGGGTCGTAGGTTTGTAACATCCCAAAATTCTAAATTTTGGAATGTTATATTAAATAGATAGTTTTGATCGACTGTATGATTGCTTGTCTGAAATTAAGTGAAATTCGAAACTTTTTGAAAGTTAAATGAGAGGGAATAAAAGGACTTTCCCAAACTTTCATTTTTCATTTATGGTCTCCATGAATTCAAATTCATTTCATCATAAAACCCTAGAGAGAAGATGACATGACTTCTACCATTTAATTAAATGAAAAAAGGGTTTTGAAAAAGATTAGAATTTCATTCGGAAAAATTTTCCAATTCATAAACTTCATGCAACTAAATGATTTTCATGAGAGAAGATAAAATGACTTCTTCAAAACATATGAAAAATGAGTTGGAAGTTTCAAAGATTTTCAAATTAAAAAGCCCTTTTGAAATTATTTTTCAATTTGGAGTTATTTGGATTTTATTCAAATTATTTTTCTCCAAAATAAAAAATATATGGAAAATAGGGTTACATGATTCCCTACATCATAAAATTGGAGATAAATAAATTTGAAATCATTTTGGTATTTTTAAAATGATTTTTATTGGATTTTAGTAGGGCAGTAGCACTCTTTGACTTACTTGAATTTTTCTCGATTTTATTTGACTTGTCAAAAATGTCCACAGTGTAGAAAAACTTTTTCTGAAAAGTTTGATATATAATATGCCTATATAATATTTTTATTTGTTTTGTTTCTATTATTTTTGGTTGCCTGGAAAATGTTTTTAAAAAAAACTTTCTCTTCGCCCGCTGGGCCGGCCCAGTCGAAGCCAGGACAAGGCCTAGCTCCGCGCCGCCTCGCCCGTCGTCCCCGACCGAGACTCCTCCCGAGTCCACCGCCGCGCCGCCAAGGACGCCGTGCCCCCTCCGGCCTCCTCTTGACCCCTCCTCCACGCCACTCCTCCTCTTGCCCTTTATAAGGCCGACCCCGCCGTCCTCGCCTTCTCCTTCCCTCGACAGCCGCCGCCGCCCTCGCATCTCGCACCTCGCCACCGTCGGTGAGATCCACCGCCCGCTCCACTCCATCGCCGACGACCACCACCGTCGCCACCATCGACTCCGCCCCAGTGCGCCGCCTCTCCCCGACCCATTTCGCCGCCCTCCTGGATGACCCGAGCCGCCGCCCCGACCGGACCCGAGCCGCTGCCACATCCCGTCTCGCTGTTGACCGCCACCGCCGCCGCGGTAACTCCCTGCTCCTCCCTCGTCGTCAGATCTGAATCCAATGGACCAGATTGTTTCTATTTTTTTAAACGGTTTCCTCTAATTAGTGAACGCTCGTCAGATTAGATCTGGAGCGAACGATTTTTCATTCGTTAGCGTTCGTTAGCGAATGTTCGTTAAATAGCCTTTTTGTTTTATTTTATTTTCCGCCAGGGACCCGTCTGTGATTAAAGTTTTTACAAATTAGTCCCTAGTCTTATAACGATCACATCTTTTTACTCGTTTGTCCAAATCCAACGAAACCAACGCCCACTTCTTCGTTGTGATCCCCTCGATCCTGATAAACAACTTGAACATGTTTTTGATAATCTAAAATTTGATTTTAGTTTAGATTAGTATTCGATCTTGTTTCGTCTGTAACTTGAGTTTCATACCTCCGTTTGAGTTGATTCTTTTTGCAAATTGAAGCTCTTGACATAAACTTTCTGATAAGGCCAAATTCACCCAATTTTGGTACTCCTAGAAATTGTTTTTTGTTGCAAGAGTTAATTGCCTGTTTTCGAAGTTTTCCGAGATCTTTCCATCTATTCTTTTGCGTGATTGCTTATGTGTGGTTACTATGGCTTGCTTACGATAGATTGAATAGAGTGTGACGAATAGAACTATCAGGAGTTGAGTGCGAATCATCTTCATCAACAGTATAGACAAGTTCACACTTTGATCATATCCCTTTCATACCCACTTTTATTGCATTATATCAATCCTCAAACAATTGCATGGTTAGTATCTAATTAATATGTGGGCTTTGGGAAGTAGATGAGGTAGTACCTATTGTCCTGCTTATTATTAAACCTTTGGGAGTTACTTCTACGTTGTTTATATTTCTATGCTATGCTCTTAGACGTGGATTGGATGAGTTTATCCATGACAGATGTGAGTTTTGTT
>NC_041381.1:152991735-153007343 GCF_002162155.2 Triticum dicoccoides
AGTAGTAGTAGTAGTAGTAGTAGTAGTAGTAGTAGTAGTAGTAGTAGTAGTAGTAGTAGTAGTAGTAGTAGTAGTAGTAGTAGTAGTAGTAGTAGTAGCCAGGCCTGAAACGGGCCCGCTAAGCCCCACCAGCCATGCTGCAGCAAGCAGGCGTCGACGCTGCCAGCCCCCGCCGATCATCCCCCACCATCGCTGTCGGCCCCCGGGCTTTGCCCGGCGGCGTCCTCCGATGGCGGCGGAGGGAGAGGAGATGGGAGTTTGCGGCGGCGGCTAGGTTTCTCGCTCCGCCCGAGTCTCCCTAGCGGGAGGACGACGCGGGGGCTTCTCATGCTTGCATCCCAGTGCAGTACTACTAAACCACAAGAAACTTGAAACACAGAGCCAAACAAGTAAAAAAGATATATACTAGTCCCAGGAACAGGGGTAGATAATTACATGGGACTGTCAGGGCAGTCAGGGGTCGTGCTGCCATCATCCATCAGAGGCGCAGCCAACACGCTCGAAGAGACGGCTTCAAAACAAGATCACTTGGCAGATGGCGAATCAGCTCTGCGTGCCGACTCGAGGCGAGGGCTGGGGCTGCCCTCGTGCCGGTGGTGGTGCTCGCGGTGCGGCTCTCTGCGTGGTGACGGACTCGACCACTAGTGCGGTGCATGGGAGGTGTCAGCGGAGTGTTGCGGCCAAGGGTGTGGAGAAGCGGAGCGGCTCCGTCACCGGCTGGAACTCACGCGGAATTCGGACGGCGAGGAGAGAGGGCTGTCGATGCCATGAAAGGGCGGCCGGGAGTTACCGCGGAAACCGTCCATGGCGAAGCCTCCACGGCGGTCCGGTGTGTGTCGTGCGCGTGGTCATGGTGGGGTGAGGAATTGATGAAGGTTGCCTTGGCTGAGTCGGCTCCTTCTCTGATAGGAAAACAGAAATAGGATTAGTTTTCGGAAATGTTAACGCCCACACGTGTGGGTGTTAGCCATCTTAACCACACGCATCCATTGCCGTCCAGTAGTATATGCACGAATCTTGGCACGTTCTAGCCAATTTTGTGTGCCACGTAGGACAAGGCGCGTGTGTGGTGTGTGACATAGTTCACCCACACACCGGTTGCCATTCGGGGGCGTGCGGTGGAACAGCTCTGCGCCCGCACGCCATGCGCCGACCGTGGTTGACGTCAAACACATCGCGCACTTCGCCCCCCTCCCCATCACGGTTCCATTTACTCCTCCCCACAGTTACTCGCACAACCCACTTCACATTTCAGTCGATTGGAGGAGAGGACGAGGGGAGAAGGCGACGACGGAGGCGAAAGAGTCGACGGCATTCGCGACCGTCGGTGGTGCTCGCCGGACCCGAGCGGCTTCGCCGGAGCGCCTACAGATTGAAGGTAATGCTCCCTCCCACTCTCAAAATCCTTGCCTGCATTTTCTCCCCTGCCCTCCGTGTTCGATGCTTCGCTCGAGATTCATAGAGATTCAGGCGGATTCGTGATGCGCCGGCGTTCCCGCCGGCGGCGGAGTCCGGTGCTTGCCGTTTTCGGTGGCACTGGGCAGTTTCGTCGCCGCCGCGGTGGCGGTCACGCCGGTGTGGTTCGGCCTGTCCGGAGCCACATACTGGTTGTGCCTTGGGATTGGGCCGTCATTTTTTCTATCTGATAGTTGCGCATTGCTTTGAATTGCTATTTGCGATCAGTTCGAGGAGAATTTTGGCGATGAATTTCAAGTCATGATAGTTGCCATTGAACCCTAGATCTAGGTAGTTGTTTTTCAAAATGAAGTATGAAGGCAAACATGGTAGTTTGAGTAACTATCATGACTGTATGGCAACTAATTTCCTGATTGACTATGATAGTTTCCACAAATATGCTTTCCATGTGGCAACTAATTTCCTGATTGACTGTGATAGTTGCCACAAATATAGTTTCCATGTGGCAACTAATTTCGCGCATAGGCTGTGGCTGTTGCCACACCGCAGACACGGTAAAATGCAGTAAATAGGTAGTCATTGCAGTTTCAGCAACCAATTACACTGGATGGCAACTAATCTGCACATCAACTATGTCAGTTGCCACATGGATAGCATATTTTTGTGGAAAATAGACTGTGAACACACTGTGGCTGTTGCCATGTTGCAGGCAGGATAATGTGGCAAATTGGCTGTACTACATACCCAAATTTTTGTGCTTTGCCACGCTGATTCGTGGCAACGGACAGGATGATGTGGCATGGCAAAGTATAGTAACTACGTAGTCTTGTCAGTTTCAACAACTATGTGCACTGGATGGCAACTAATTTGCACATCAACTGTGTCAGATGCCATATATATGCTTTCCATGTGGCAAGTATTTGTCTGAATACAACATGTCTGTTGCCATGTTATAGGCAGGATAATGTGGCAAATTCATTGTACGTTAGACCCAGTTTCGTGTTTTGCCATGCTGACTTGTGATATCTGAACATATTTGTCCGTACTACATGGCAACTCATTTTTGATATGAGGTCAGTGTGTGCGTTGCAATTTCAGGTTGTTTAGTAGATGTTTTTCATCGCTTATTTGAATTCTGTGTTGCATTTTAACATGACAATTTCAACCTAGCACATTTTTTGACTGAACACATGGCAAGTCATTTTTGTATGAGGATAGGGTGTGAGCTGCCACATTTTATGTTTGTGCAGTGGAAGATTTGTGGCTTTCTTTCGTAATATCTTGTTCTAACATGGCAACTTCAACATTTTGTTTTTAAGTGCATTACGATCTGTACATTTTTATCAAATGAAACCAATGTGCTTAATTGCCACATTTATGTTTTCGACAATCATAGGGGGGTGCGTGTGAGTTCATGTGATATTTGCATTCACTACTTGCCATTTTCAATCGAGCCCATGCGGCAAGTCCATTCTGTTAGGTGGCAACTACTTACTTCCTGCATTTCATTTCCACCCTGACAATTTGGTCTGTTCTTACCTCAGCAGAATGGCTCGCGGCGATCATCAAAACAATGATGATGATTTCATGGATCCACCATAGCAGAATCGGGCAACTGGACGGAGAAAAGACAGTGACGAGGTAACCGTCCACACCCCTCCTCCTCCTGCATATGTTATTGGTTGCCACCTCGAGCTTGCAGTCGTCTGTTATGAACTAAAATTTCATTACAGTGAAAACATGGCAACAAATGATCATTTGTCTGTTTTTGCAGAAGAAGAAACATACTCGCAGGAATGACTAACTTCATTGACTGACAGATTTACCGACGATTAGAAGGGAGCTGCTGCTGAGATGGGCATGCAGGCTCTGATGGATGTCCGGTGCATGAATCTAGTCAACCCTGTATGCGACTGGCTTGGTGAGATTTACGACCCCGCCTCCACGGAATGTGTGATTCCAGGACGTGGAAGACTGCCGTTGAACGAGGAATCCGTGTTCTGCACTTTGGGTGTGCCCCATGGAGAAATCAAAGTCCCGTATGAGGTCAATAATAAGATCGAGGAAATGTTGTTCCCCCGTTTGTTTCCTGGGTTGGAATCCATGCCGAACACGTCTTTCCTGGCAGATTCGCTGCAGGCCATGAAAACCCATGGCGAGGTTTTTAAGATGAAACTACTCATGTACCTCATGTCAGCTGTTTTCATGCCGACCACTTCTCTTCGCCCAAGCAACAAATGCTTCCCCATCCTGGTGAATGATCTATCTTTACTCCATTATTTTCCTTCAATCTTTTGGCTCCGATGTCATGTGCAAGCTAGTCCCTGACAGTTTTTTTGATTTTTTTTCCATTTGGTTTCTGATGCGGTAGCTCATTGTCCTGAAAATTGTGCGGTGCAGGCGAAACTGAAAGATGTGAAGAACATGAATTGGTGTAAGTTCATTGCCAACTTCCTGCATGATGCATTCTCAAGCAAGATGTACCAAAAGGGTTGTTGATTGCATTTAATGGTATTTTTTACCAGTCCTTTTTGTGAACACTCTTTAACACCTTTTATTCATGCATGGCAACCTGATCATAACAATATGGCAACTGCCATCATGAATATATGGCAATTGTCATCATGAATATATGGAAACTGCCATCATACTATAATGGCAACTAGCACCGACAAATGGCAACTAGCACAGACAGATGGCAACTTCTTCTTTTATCTTTTCATGCACTTCAACTTGATGATTGTAGGAACATATATTAGCCTGTTTTTTTGCAAAATACCATGATGGCAACTGATATTTCTTTCTTTTTAAAATTGTTGTACATCAGCTCATGTACGTCGACTGTCTTGATCTGTCCACCGTGGATTTCACTGGGACAGGAGGCCCGCCGCCTACACATAAGTTTGTTGTTTCTGCATGGACTTACGATGTTGTCAAGGCTGTGCTTACTGGAGATAGGGTAACTGATACCAAATATGGAAAGCTGCAGGTTAGTTCTGGTTTCTTTCTCTACACGACATTCTTACAAATTTTTGTGGCATAACATATGAAAAAATTCTCATGTGGCAACCGTCTGTGGTTAACAAGAGATGACTACCTTTGTTAGCCATGGCTGTCTATGCATGGTATCCATGTCTCACTCCACATGGCAACTCTGTCATCCGTGCTAAAACTTATATTCTCGTCTTCTTTTTTTGTTGTATTTGCAATACATGAACTGTTAGTCAGTGTTCATCATTCTTTCTCTTACATCCTAGCTATTTTTGGTTATTTCCAGCTGATGGCCAAGCATGCTATAGACTACAGTGTGTCTGGGGGGCCTCAAAACTTTGGAAAGTGGATGGATGTGCATTCAACTCCGTCTTGCCCTACTGAGGTAATCAAAGATATATATCTATGGTTGCCTTGGATTATTTTTGATCTCGTGCAAGTGACTGCAATATGGTTGGTTATTGCTGCTTCTTGTTTCGTGCACTGACGAGGGCACCTGTTGAGCATCTAATTGGGCAGTTTGCATCCGGAATGACCAGCTTGCTCGGGAAGTTGGTTGAGGGTTGGACGTCCCTTAATGGCTCTGACAGCGAAGCGATTGCGAGGCGGTTCACTACATTTGTCCCAGAACGGACACATCGGCCAACTGGTTGCCATGGCCTGTACGACTACAATAGTTCCCAAGAGCTTACTGACACACAAGATGAACTAGATGGAGACGCTGGTCTCAACAAGGATGATGACGATGACATGGAGAACGTGCAACACGACACTGATGATGATGAACATGTTGAAGTTCGTGCAGGTGGTAAGAAGGGCAAGGATGCACCAGATGTCCCCCCACCGGAGAAAGTCAAAGAACATTCGGCTGCGAGAGGCGAGGGGGTGTTGCCCTCAAAGAGGGGGAGGGATCCAGAGGATGTTGGGCAGGGTTCTCCTAGCAAGAGGTCTAGGACCGATCCCGTAGCTGCTAGGAGGAGGTTTGACTTTTATTTTAGTGTTTTGTTTTGTCTATATTTTTTGAACAGACTGACCCCTTTTTGCATTTGTTTTGCTAAGCGCGGCAATGAGTTTGCTGTCTGACAATTGCCACCTTTTTTGCCTCCATCTTATACGTGTAGTGAGGCGACAACTGGTGGACGAGCAGTTACGAAGAAACAGGCACCAACGCCAACCCGTGTTTCTGCTCGGTTGTACAAAGGTGCCCCCATTGCTGGTGACACCCCTTCCACCAGGTCATCTCCTCGTACGACGACGTCCAACACCGGGGATCCTGTCGTGTTGCTAGACATGAGAAAGCCAGTCAAGAAGTAGGTTTTCCATGTTCTTTCATTGCCATATTGCTATATTTTTGATTTTCAATGCATCTGTGCAGCTTGCCACATGGGCTTCTGTCATCAGTCCCACATGGCAACTGCTGTTTTCAAATGATCTCATTCCTTTTTAACTGCATGGCAACTCCTTCTTGTTTTTGCATGGCAACTGCTATCTAGGCCAAATGGCATCTCTTTTTGTACTTGTATGGCAACTTCCATCTTTGCATTGGCTTGTGTGCTCACCACATACCTTGTTTTGAAATTGCATTCTTGGCAGATCAGACATTTTTATCATTCTTCATGTTGGCTAGCATGGCAACTCTTGCTGGATTTGCATGGCAACTGCTAACTATGCCACATGGCAACTCTTATTCCACCTACATGGCAACTACCAGCTTTCCACCTACTTTTCATTTTTTAGATTTCTACCATGGCAAATATTTTTTGTTCATTTCTTAATACCTTTTTCATGTGCTTTCTTTTTTGCAGGGTGAAGAAGACTACTAACGCGTGGCCAAGCATATCATTAGGGACCCACTCGAACGCCTTCATTCAAAGTTGTCAACAGGTGGCAACTCAGATGTTCACGAGGCGCCAGTCGACAAAACTGCTGCTGCACCGTCAACTGTTCCCACTAACACTATCGCAAGTGGCCGACCATCTCCGCCGGTTGCAGATGTGCAGGCTAGAACAACAGGCATCCGTACATCGGGGAGTGACGAGTCGGTATCTGCCAGGACAGCTGAAATATTGCCCACTCTTCTAGTAATGAAGGATGCTGCTGTGAGCCATGCCACCCCATCAGCAAGTGTTGAAGTGGACACTCCCGAGACTAACCTAAGCAAGGAAGATTCCTGCTCATCTGACAGTGATTCCAAGCGCGTGCGTGGTGGCACTCCTGTGTCCACGATAGAAGTGGCTGAGGTGACAGTTCATAATGATATGCCATCTACAGGTGAGAGTCTTGGCACAGCAGCTCCAGCTCCTGGCGGTGCAGATACTGCTAAGGCGACTGTTTCACATGCTGGTCTTCCACCTAGGTGTCATAGCCCCCGCAAGAAATCAACAGACATACCCAACACACCAGCTGTAGCTAGGAGCAGCAGAGATGAGTCTGGTTATGTTCCTGCGTCCACACTGTTCCCGCTACCTGCCAAAAGCAATGTTATGGAGAAACCAGAAGACCGGAGTACAACTGATGCAGGTGTCAAGTCAGGCACGAGTGATGGAAGTGAGCATCTAGAGCAGACTACGCCTTTACCCGCAGTGGAAATCCCCAGCTTAAATCTGCGCACTTCCAAGCTCCCAGTCAATGTTGGTGTCCCCTACAACCCAAACAAGAAGATTGTCAAGAAAGCTGCGGCTGATACCGCTGACAACACGCCCTGCCCTACAAATGAGCCCGATGATTCTGCAGCGGCCGATTCAGATATGTTTGTTGATCTTTCACCCTTGGATTCTGTCCCACAAGTTGTTCGCGGCCCGGCCAGTAGGCATGAGAGGCACCCAATGGCCTTGACCCCACCGAGTTTCAGCCTTGGCATCAGTCAAGATCAACCAGTGGTGCAAGATCCTGTGCCAGTTGCCTTTGCTTTCCCGGGAGGCATGCCCGCAATGATGATGCAGCCAATGGTCGAGGGCAGGAAGGCTGTCAAGTTCGCAGAGCCGATCGTCCAAGGTACATTTCTTCTGCGTTTATCTTTTTCTTGTATACACCTATGTAGTCTGACTTTTATCCCAAGCAATTTTTTTGGGGGTTCTCACCTGTGATGGCAACTGTTATGTGATGACATGGCAACCGGATTTGCTGCACCGTCTTACCTACATTTTTGTTGCCATGCTGTATTTTCCATTCGGCAACCACATGGCAACTGAAGTTGATAAAACATGGCAACTGTATTTGTTCTCACATGGCAACTATAATGCACTATACATTGCAATTGGATTTGCTGCAGCATGTCACCTGCATTTTTGTTTCCATGCTGCATTTCTCATTCGGCAACCACATGGCAACTAGATTTGACACAACATGGCAACTGCAGTTGCTTTCACATGGCGATTACAGTGCAATACATATGGCAACTGGATTTGCCTTCACATGGCAACTCCCCACTTTTTGTACCTACATTTCATATCATGCGCCTTTTCTCTTTGCACTACATTTGTTTTGTTTTCCAGGTATCCTAACCCACTTTTTGATCCTTGCAGGCACCCCTGAGGAGATTTCGCCGTCACTTGATGAAGTTTACCGCATGATTGAGGAGGCAGCATTGCAGAGGAGGTCCTCACGAGGTGAGGGGCAATCAAGTTCCAATGTGCCTGTAGAGACGATATCTGAGGATACCATTAGAAGTGCCACCTCTGGTTCTGTGAGGCAGCAGAGGGTAGTTCACCCACCTCCCGCGGAAGACTACGAGCCCGAAGTCAAGGCCACAAAGGAGCAAAACCAGTTGTACAATATTAAGAAGCGATTTGGAAATGCGAGGGCCAGCAGCAAGCACATGAAGGAGCTAAAGGCGTAATGACCACACGACATAATCTCTCATTTTGCTTTGCTCTTTGTACCATTTCATCTTTTTTCTACTTTCTAGATATGATTCGCTTATGTTTTAGTTCTTCCTTTTTTACTTAGTAGACATGATTCTTTCATGTTATATCATTTTCATACAACTCATGTTTGGACAGAACCAAGGTCATTCAATGCAAAGCGACGTACGTCGACCTGGGTGATCTTGCCGAGTCCGTGAGGCCACTCAATAAAATATCGACGAATGTAGTTGCATGTGGGATTGACTTCATCAACAAGCATATGGATATGTCTCCCGACAAAACAATCATGCATTACAGTGTGACCTGCAAAATATGGGATGGTGACTTCCACCACAAAATCCTGAGGAAGAATTTTGCTCCGCACGGTGAATTCAAGCTCATAGTGAAGAAATGTGTGAGTACTCCTTCCCTGTTTGCACATTTTTTCCCATGGTATGTTTTTTTTCCAGTAGCTGCACTCTGTTTGTGTGGCAGATATTTCATGTGGCAACAGCTGCCATGTAAACTGACTTTTTGATTTGCATCCCCGTACAAACTATGTGGCAACTTCAAAGTAAACTACAGGGCAACTTTGTTCATACATGGATGGCAACTTTCTTTTAACTACCCACTATAACTAAACATTCTACGTGATTCTACCTTTTCTGTCCCCTTGCTGTTCTTCATGTGAACTCTGCTTCTTATTTCCTTCATTTTACTTGTAGGTCCTGTTCCCCATGTTCCAGGAGCTTGCACCACATGACCCACACGACAAGTGTGGTCACCACTACGTGATCTGCCTTGACCTGAAGAACCAATGTTTTGAGGTACTTGATTCAATGCGTTTGGCAGGTGATGCAGACCTTACTACGCATGCTGAATTCTTCATCAACAACCTCAAAGAGACATGGAACCGTCACTATAAACACTCAAAGGTCCAGATCAGACATTTTCCAATTGAGTACGTGGCGACTACGAAGCAAGGGAACACGTAATTTCCTATCTCTTTCTTCATGTGCCCTTTACACCAATCCAACCCCTCTTTTGTTACATCTAAATTAAAGTTTATCATTGCTATCTCTGTCCTTTTTTGCGAGTTCACCTGATTCTTTTCTTGTGCAGGACGGACTGTGGCTTTCACACGTTGGAATACCTTGCAAAGTGGGAAGGTAGACTGGTTCCTGTCGTCACAGCTGCAACAGTCTTTGAGCTCCGGAAAATTTACACATGGAACTGGTTGACAAATGAAGATTTCAACAAGCGGTCCGGAGCACGTGAGTTCGTAGAGGAAGCTGTCAAGAAAGTCATCAAGAAGTACAAGTGATCATGTGGTGCTCCATACTGAACGCCTACCTTACATTCTGTTGCCGAGGAATGTAAGGTACTACCTTTGTTCTTTTCAAAACTATGTCCGTGTGCTATGTTATGACTGCAACCCCGTGTAGCCTAGTATGTGGTGGTGGTGTGTGAGCGACATTTGAATATTTTATGTAATATATGTGTGGATGTGAACCTATTTAGGTGTGACAGCAGATACGTTTTATGTTTATCATTATTATTATGCTTTCATCGTTTGTAGCACCAGTTTGCTGTTTCGAATGCGTCTATGATGTTTTAAAACATGGAAAATGTAGTTCATCAGACATGGTTAGTGAAAGTTATCATTGTTTTTCATTTTGCTGTTTGCTGTTTCTTTTTTCACCGCTAACTGCACCGGCTAGCATGGTAGTTTGATCATGTAACCATAACCTTTTCTGCGGTTGATGCACGTTACGCTTTTTCAACTTGTTTCCCATAGATTGCACACAAGACACTATGTGTGACTAAAACGCGTCAAATGAACACGGAAATATACGCGATGCAGAGTCATTACAAATAACATGGCATATTTCAGTACAACTAACATGGCAGATTCAGTACAAACAACATGGCAGATTCAGCATAAACAACATGGCAGATCCAGTATACTTAACATGGTAGATCCAGTATACTTAACATGGCAGATCCAGTATACTTACCATGGCAGATCCAGTATAAAATAGCATGGTAGATTAACTACACATAACATGGCAGATTAAGTACACATAACATGGCAACTGCAGTTATCTTCCTTCAACTTCTGATGCCCCTCAAGAGTCATTTTCCCATTTAAAAAAAATTAGAACATCTAAATTACAAAATAAAATGTCACCAAGGACCATGTCACAGTGCCCCAATGTTGATTACGGATTGCCCGTCCCTTTCTTTGTTTTCTTGTGTTTTGCTTGAATCTCCAATTCCGATTTGTATCTTATCTCTTTTGGACGCCCCTTTGTGATGGAACGGGGCGGGTTCCTGACCTGGGTTTGTGTGCTTGCTGTTCCAGATCCTATCTCCGAGTTTTCAGATGATGGCCCCGTGGACGAAGGCACACTTGATGTGCGGGGGAACCTATGTAAGGCTTCCTCAGCTTTCCTCTTCTTGATCTCATCAAGCTCTCTTTTCAGGGCCTTCCTATGTTTTTCTACGACTCTCGCTGTCTCATCACTCTTGCACGCTTCATCAATTAGCTCAGCATAGTTCTTTGTCAACACAACATGCCTCACGGCTTCCATGGTGTTGACTCTGATCTCTCATCATGCACAGCCAAAACTGCATTTGTTGTCTGCGGCACCAATGCGTCGTCAGCGTCCCAAGTCCATCGCCGCCTTATGAAATGGTGGGGCATCCGTGTCACTGCGTTCATGTCCATTACTTTTAGTATGTGACAGCACACAATGCCGTCCCGTTCAAACTTGTAGCATTGGCAGTAGTATTCGCCTTGGCCTATCGACTCTTTCACGAAGTAGTTCCTTCCTTTGTCTGGGTCTTCAGGTTCTGAATCCGACATGCCCAAAATAGAACACACCTTGAACGTATGTTCGTCCACCTAGAAAGCCATGAACATGCTGGCACGCTTTATTTCTTCCTGGAATCTGCAAGTTTTGTGTGCTTTTTTCTTAAACTATCGCGTGTTGTTTTTTGTACCACCTTATGTTGTCATGGCCAATAGAAGAACATTTCGTTTGAACATGGCAAATATAATACATTACACATGACAACTATAGTACATTAGACATGGAAACTGCAGTACATTAGACATGGCAACTATAGTACATTTTCAACCGGCCATTATCATTTCCATACCAACATTCCCAATGGAAGCACAGTGCATAAAGCATGGCAACTGCATTTCATTAAACATGGCAACTGCAGTTGACTAAACATGGCAATTGCATTTCAGTAAACATGGCAACTGCATTTCAGTAAACATGGCAAATGCAGTTCATTAAACATGGCAACTACATAACATTTTCAATTGGCATTAGCATTTGCATACCAACATGCCCAACGGAAGTACAGTGCATTAAACATGGCAACTGCATTTCATTGAACATGGCAACTGCAGCTGAGTAAGCATGGCAAACGGTAGTTCATTAAACATGGCAACTGCAGTTGAGTTAACATGGCAAATAGTAATTCGTTAAACATGGCATCCACATATCATGGCAACTGCATTGCATTCTATATGGCACCTACTGCCTTCATGCTTGTGCAAATAAGATTGCAACGCAACTGACTTACTTGTTAAAGATCTTATTGGTGTATATCTTGCTCAGTTGCCTCTCCATCGATAAATACGTTAGCAATTTTGGCTGCTTTAGCGCGGTGTTCGCTTCTTGTTGTAGCTCAGATCCCAGTATTTTTTGTTGCAAAGCTATGTACTACTTGGCAAACTATAGCAATGAGTTGCCAGGGCTCACGTACTGCTTCAAAACAGCATTGAACCCCTCGTTGCGCCGCGTATTCTGCAGAAACGGGAAGAAGCACTGCATGAAGTAGGCTGGCACCCAGTACATTCGCTTCTCCCACAGGTTAGCAAGACTCTCATTGTCTTGGACTTGATATGTTTCAATCATGGCCATCCAGCTCCTTTCAAACTCCTCGACCATCAAGTTGTGGTCCATGCACAACTCGAATGCCTTGTGCAGATCTGGACGATCAGCAAAGAATGGTCCTAGCATCTCCTCAGCCTTCTTTATAATTTGCCAGCTGCAGTGCCTGTGCACTGCTAACGGGAATACCTCCTCTATGCCTGCACGCATGCTAAAATCCTGGTCTGTTATTATATTCATCGGAGCAAGTCCATCCATGCACTCCAAGAAGGTCTTGAACAGCCAAACGTACCCATCCGTGTCTTCATTCCGAAAGAGCCCGCGTCCGAACTGCAACGACTGATTGTGGTTATTTATTCCTATGAATGGAGCGCATGGCATCTTGTACATATTAGTGAGATATGTCGCGTCGAATTAAATGCAATCTCGGAAATGTTTGTAGGCTCTTCTTGCAGCACCATCCACCCAATATATGTTCCTGACACGGTCCTCATCGTCCAACCTTATCCTGTAGAAAAAATCTGGATCTTCCTTCGCCTTCTCATCGAAGTTGGCCATTGTGGCCTCTATGTCAGCCAACTTGCTCTCTCTACGGTACCTTGCCTTTAGGTTTGTGATGTCAGCTGGTATGTAGGGCATGCTACTCATAGCCCCTTTTTTTGCTGTGGATGAGTGATAGTATCTGGACCATTCTTGATGGACCGATGTTACAATCATGTAGCAGCTTTATGAATATCTTCTCGAGGGGGGTGAATCCTCTGTGGGCGGTCAAAAATTTTACCAGGTCGAACTTCTTTATGAGTTTGTGGTTGTGCTCGTCAAAATATTCAGTGACCGCCCACTGTGCTCCATCTACATTTAGCTTACACCAGACAGGGCATTCCGTCTTGAGAATGATTCCTCTCTTTCATTCCGGAACGACAGACGCACCACCTTTCCCCGTCTTGTTCCTTCGTGCCTTGTGGCACCTCATCTCACCTCTGTTGTACTCGTTAGTTTTCTTAATTTTCCTATGGTATTCGGTGTTAACGGCAAACCCATGGGACTTTGCATATGTCTGGTAGAATTCCTTTGCTTCTGCGAACGATTCAAATCTCTACCCAACGTACGGTGGCTAAGGTACCATGATATCTGATTGCCCACCATCTTCATCCCTTGCGCTTCGTCATCGGTTTCATCATTCACTTCAGTATCAGTGGCAGTTTCATCTACTTGAGTGTTGCCAGTGCTTGTGTTCAAAGGGGTGCTTGTCGGCATTGCTGGAATGATTGCCATTTCCGACTCTGACCCGACATTGTTTGCGGCATGATTGTTGGCTGGCTGGTGGAACGCGTCTTCCATGCGCTCAGAGCTCCCCGCAGTAGATGTCCCCGCGCCACTGTTCATTGTAGTTGTAGGCCCTGTAATAGAAAAAATAGGTAGACATGTAAGATTTTGCTTGAATGACATGTTTTATCGTAACGGAGTACATCAACTTCAAGTGATTTCGCATGACATCATTCAAACAGCAAGCCATGGGTCTGCATGTGGACATGCATGGCAATTGTAGTTCTCCAGTCATGGCAGCTATAGTCCAACAAACATGGCAACTACTGTTGCCAATGCATGGCAACCAGCTCCTTTTAGTACGAAAACTTGGATTCTATATGCATGGCAGGTGTAGTCCTACATACATGGCAAATATTGCTGCCAATACATGGCAACCAGTGTGTTCTAGCATCAAAACTTTGTATTCTAGGCTTGAGCTCACTAGGCAAATGCGATCAACCATTAGTGCTGCACACATGCTTTTAGCAATTGGCAATTCCCGAAGACAATATATGACTCATTGCACACAACCACTTGTTAGCATTTTCTGTTTGATTTTTTCCACCATCACTGCTACAAATCTTCTTTTCCTCACATGATCTTCCCACAAAAACAAATGCAGTGCTCTTTTGTGGTTCAAATTTTCTTACCTTGTTGTGCTGCATGTGCCCGTTTTGTGTAGTCTGTCACACCAAATTGACGTGCTCTATCTGCAATCTGTGAAGCTTGCCATGAGACGTTTGCCGGGGTAGCACCACCGTAATAACCTAAAATCATGGTAGTAGTTGGTCAATGCATGGCAACTGCAGTTTGTCCAGGCATGGCAATTACAGTTGTCCAGGCATGGCAACTACAGTTGTCCAGGCAATGGCAACTGTAATTGTCCTGGCATGGCAACTGCAGTTGTTCAGTCATGGCAACTACAGTTGACCAGGGATGACAACTATAGTTGTTTAGTCATGGCAATTGCAGTTGTCCAGTCATGGCAACTGTAGTTGTCAACTATGCTTCTTCTTCTAATTCACCGTCCGCAACTTCACTTTTTATGGACTCACCTGTGTATGACATTGATGGCAGGTACATGGGTGCCGCCTGATGCCACGTGCTGCATGAAGGTTCTGCATTTTTTCCCCGACATAACTCGTGAGTCTTTTTCCATCCTTTGCAAGTTTATTTTTCATGTCCACACCAGTATGTTTCTTTTTCATATGCGTTACCTTGATTTGCCACATTAGCTAGTTGAAGTTGGCTGCCCGTACATTTGTCAATGTTAGCGCCCTGTGACTGAACTTGCCATGGTGCCCCCCTGAGTGTGTTTTGGTCATAAGAACCTGTGAAAAATGTCAGTGTAGGACATAAGTAGAATGTCATCTTCATCGTCGCGAACATGGCAAATGTTCTTTTCTTTGTTATCATGCATCATACCAATGCCTGTGTACTGTTCTAGTAGTGGCAGCAATGGCCCTACAGAAATGAGTTGACTGTACTCTGCTGCATCCCAAGGGGGCGTTTCTGGCCTTTGAGAAACCCAAGGATCAGCGCCATCTTCATGATTCATTCTTTCTGCGTCTTGTTTCCGCCAATGTGTTCTCAAACACTGCATGAACAAGAACGCATCAACAATCCATAAAAAATGTATTCTTCTGTTGCTTGCATGTAGAAGATAACACGCCAGTGTTATCACATTTTCATGTGTAGGCAACCAACACATCATGGCAAGTAGGACATGCACACCCACTCTCTTTTCTAAAATCTGGGTGCTAGCTATCCTTTTGATTCGATGGCAACAACCACTACAATAGGATGGCAAGCAATAGGTTAACATGGTGGCAGTTAACGGCAACGACAGGTGGCAACTGACGTTAGACACAAGTGGCAACTATTTTTCCCACCCCCTTTATACCAAATTTCTCATTTATCTCCCTTTTTTAGGTATTCCTACGCATCATTCATTACCAACTACTTGCACCAAGCTAACCGAGAGCCTAAGCTTAACTCTAGCGTAGTACATGGCAGATCTGGTGTATTCTGCTTGGCAAATGCGAAGACACACAAAACCATGTAGTGTTTTACCCCGATAGCGTGGATCCAGTCGCCACATTCGCCGGTAAATTTGCAATTTTCCGCCCAGAAG
>NC_041381.1:153007739-153011564 GCF_002162155.2 Triticum dicoccoides
ATCGGGAGATTCACCTGCTTTTAGATGGTCCTCTTTGGAGGGCGGGGTTGGAGTGGGGGCGGGGGTGGGGGGAGGGGGAGGGTTGGGATGTGGTTAGCGGTGGGAAGGCCCTATAGATCTGCTCTAGTTGCCATGGCAACCAGAGAAGGCCGGCGATGGAGGTAGGGGTTCGAGAGGTGGGAGACGATGGCGGCAGTGGGGACTGCGGATCGATTGGAGGCCGGGAACGGCTGGTCGTGCGGGCAGCGGGGTCGTCTGGCCCGGACGGGGTCGTGCTGGCGGGTTTGCCACACACCGGACATGCGGGCTGGGCCTTTCCGCGCCCGGACACGGTCGTGCGGGCGGGTTCCTGTCCATGCCACACAAGGCGTGCGGCACAACCACCCGATACACCACACGTGTGGCAGTTATCGGGACCCTTAGTTTTTGGTTCAAAAAGAAAAAGAAGAAGCGGGATTTTGTTCAAAAAGAAGAAGCAGGATCGGAAATTCACTTTTACCGGTGCTGGGATGTGTCGATGAGATATCCACGGTTGACTTGCTTTGTGATCTGTGCATTGCGTTTAGTATTTTCTTGTATTCGGCTGCAAGTGGTTTGGTATTTCCCTGTTTTACTCTGACAGCCTTTATCTGACTTGAGTATTATCTTGTGATAGTTTCTATTGAACCTTCTAGCCTCTCGTCAAAAATTCAATCCTGTCCTTTTTCCATCTTTTTCATCAAGGCTTAGTAGACACTGAACGCTTAAATTGTGCCCACATTATCCTCCTTCCCAAGAAAGACACGCCAACCACACCTGATGCTTTTCGGCCTATCTCATTGCAAAACTGCCCGATCAAAGCCATAGCCAAGGTTATCACCTCTCTCCTTAAGATGCACATCCCTCTGCTAGTTCATGGTAACCAGACCGGATTCATCTCTGGCAGAAACATCGCCAAAAACTTTGTTTTTGCTGCCGACCTCATTAGCTCTTGCCACTAGCGTAAAAAACCAACGATGGTTTTCAAACTGGAGTTCAGAAAGGATTTTGATTGTGTGGCATGGCCTGCACTCGACAAAATCATGGCAGTCCGGGGGTTCTCTTCAATCTTCCGCAGCTGGATCCAAAACCTCCTCTACACAGGCAAAACTACAGTTCTCCTGAATGGGATTCCGGGCAAATGGATCCAATGCAAAAATGGGTTGAGGCAAGGCGACCCGGCCTCACCCTACCTCTTCCTCATCGTCGCCGACCTTCTCCAACAACTAATCATCCAGAACTCCGATCCCACACTACACCATCCTATCTTCTCCCACCTACCTCCCATAGTCCTTCAATATGCGGACGACACACTCATCGTCGCAGCTGCCTCTCCTGCCGCTACCTCAACTCTTAAAGTGATCCTAAATAGCTTCGCACAAGCCACGGGCTTCGCCGTCAACTTCTCCAAAACCATCTTAGCCACCCTCCACACAGATGATGCCACGGTTGCCTCCATTACCCTCTCCATGGGCTGCTCATGCGCTTCCTTTCCTCAAACCTACGTCGGCCTTCCCCTCGCTCCGACCAAACCTCTCACCACCGTTTTCACCCCCTGATTGAACGCACTAGGAAACTTCTCTCCGGCTAGCGTGCCAAACTCCTAGACAAAGGTGATCGAATCATTCTCATTTTTGCGGTGCTCGATTCAATCCTCACCTACTTTATGTATGTTTTTCGCATCCCAAAGAAAACTATCAAAACCTTGGACTCCCTGAGCAGGAGTTTTTTCTGGGAAGGAGAGGATGCCTGTTTGGGTGCTCAATGCCTTGTTGCTTGGAAAAATGTATGTTTACCCAAAAAAATTGGTGGTTTAGGGCTCAAAAACTTACATGTTCAAAATAACTGCCTCCTCATGAAATTTGCAGCCAAAGCACTCTCCACTGCACAAACACCATGGCTAGAATGGCTTGATCTACAACACCTTAACGCTCTAGTCTCCTCCTCTCCGTGAACCTCCTTCTTGTGCCACACTATTTCACAGCAAATACCTACTCTACAAAACATATCCTTCATGCTCACAAATAAATGGTTCACATACTTATTTCTGGCTCAACACTTGGCTGGTCTCTCAACCCCTTGCCATCGCCTTCCCCCACCTTTTCTCACACTCCACCTTAGAGCTGGTTAAAGTGGCTAACATCTTGCGCTACGGTATTCAGGCTAACCTTCGTAATCGCCTCTCCCTTACGGCAGAACAAGAGCTTGTGTTGCTTGTGGCTGTTTTGCAGGATCTATGCCTTCAACAGGGGAAGACCAACGGTTTCTACGACACAGCATTGCATTCTCCACCAAGCATGCATACGGTGCCCTCATGGCTCGGCCAGACAACGATCTCCTTGCTCCCCTCATATGGAATGCCAAAGTTCCCCGGAAGCTCAAAGTATTCGCATGGTTACTCTTCAAATACCGTCTCAACACCAAGGTCAATCTTGCACGCAAGCATATAGTCGAGTCAGATTTATGCCCTCGGTGTGCTAGACTGCCCAAAGACTCAAACCACATCTTCATCACATGCCGTCTTGCCAACAGAATTTGGCAACGCCTTGGGTTCCTGCCTACAACCGGAGATATTTCAGACTTACAGGACGCCGCTACTCCAACCCAACTCCCACCCACGGCTTGGCCTTCGGTTCTACTAGCCTTACTATGGATGATTTGGGCAACACGTAATGATATGGTATTTAGATCGATTGACCAAAACTCTGTAATAACTCTTAGAAACCTCATCACTACTCTGGATCTCTGGTCCTATCGTCTTGTACAGCCACAAGACAAGGAGGACGCTTTCTCGTGGCGTTCCTACTTCTCTGCACGTTGCACCGTGCCTATGTAATTCTGTACTCACTGCCACGGCAGTCCTTTGAGCAATATATTCAGGTGGGGGAGGTCCCCCCCCCCGGTGATTCTCAAAAAAAAATTCAAACATTCACATCTTTTGAACGAAAAATTTGTTTTGGATAATTTATATATATTTCAAATCCTGGTGACAATTTGAAGATCAATCTTTGATATATTTGAAAGTAGTCTAAATTTAACGATTCAAACCATATTTCAATTAACTGAAATATGTGAAAAATTATAAAACTATGAAATGAGTTATTTCAAATATGTGTAATCGATTGTTTCAATGAGTAAATTTGGTTAGTTAAAGTATATGGAAGTTGTATTTTCCTAATATATGAAACATATTGCAGTTTTAAAATTAATTGTTTCATACATTTCAAAAAAGTAAATCTATTCGTAGATTTCACTTGGTTCAAAAATCTAATTTCATAGATTTCAATTATTTCAAAGTAATATGTGTTTTGAATAAGTGAAACCAGTGTTTACGAATAAGTGAAATATTTATTTTAATGAGTTGAATCAGTGAAATACTCGAAATCACTTATTTCACAAAACTTGTTTTTCATTGTGTGAAAATTAATTCTTTTGAATTTAAAATTTGTGAAATTAGTGAAACAGACGATACCAGTGTTTAAATTGGTGAAATGGTTTATTTCAAATATGTGAAATTCAATGTTTCATGATGTGAAATTGATTCTTTCAAATATATGAAGCATGTACTTCTCAAATATATGAAACACATTTCAGTATGTTTGTCAACTTGCTGAATTTGTGTGTGAAAAATAGTGAAATATGTTGTTTAAAATATGTGAAATTGATTATTTCAAATATATGAAACTTTTTTTTAATGAGTGAAATCTGGTCATTCCACTTATTCTTTCAAATGTATGAAACATGTATTTGTCAAATATATGAAACATATTTCGGTATGTTTGTCAATTTTCTTAATCTTGTGTTTGA
>NC_041381.1:153011743-153074887 GCF_002162155.2 Triticum dicoccoides
GTTTATTTTAATGAGTGAAACCTAGTCATTCCACTATTTCTTTCAAATATATGAAACATGTATTTTTCAAATATATGAAACATATTTTGGTATGTTTGTCAATTTGCTTAATCTTGTGTGTGAAAAATAGTGAAATAGGTTTAAAATATGTGAAATTGATCTTGTGAGTGAAATCTAGTCTTGGTGCGAGTGAATTGCTTTGTAATGATTATATTAAAATAAGTGAAATCAGTTTTCTAAAATAAGTTTTTCTTAATGAATGAAATCAGTTTTATGAAATGTACGAAGCGAGTTCTTTGAAATGACCGAAACCTATGTGTGTGTGATATTGATGTTTCCAAATCAGTTAAAATAGTGCAGAATTGATTATAAATTTATTAAAATTTCTTTTCATAATATATGAAAGATCTTTCATTGTGTTTGTGATTTCCATATTCCAGTTTCTGACATGTTTGAAACCGTACAAATCACTTCTATGAACTAGTGAAACATTTTTATGTTTTATGAAACTAATTTCAAATGTTATTGAAATATATATGAAAAAAGATAGTTCAAATATATTCAAAATTGATCTTGTTTTGAAGGTCTTCACCCCATGAATTCAAATATATAAGAAGTTTCAGTAATGAACATATGGCTCAAAAGATATGAATCATAGATGAAAATAAAATGCATGTCTAGTGCATGGAGTGAGAGAATACATGCATGCAAAGTTCTCTCCAATCCCCTCTCTCTTGTCTGGAAAAGTTGGCTGTCTGTCTGACGCAAGTACATGTATTCATGCATTACCATTCATCTATCTGATAAACAAAACAAGGGCACAAATCTCTAAAATGACACCAACGGCGGATGCTTGACCGGTAGGTACCGGCTCCGGTAAAATAACTTAGTCGGAAGCAGTATTTCCATTCGGAAGCAGGCTGGTGGCTGGTAGCGGCCAAGTGGCGGTAGAGTACTCTATGCGCCGTCCCCTCAAATTTTGCTTCTCAGATGTCTGTAGACATTGTCCCGACGAGTTCGTTTTAAATCCTTATTTATGCATGCATGTAGTTATGTTCCTCACTTTGTCATTAAATTGTCTGATCATATGCATACGATTGAAGGGACGTAAAGAGAGAAAAGAGAAAAAAAATAAAGAAATAGAAAAATATGATCCGGGGTGGCTTTGGCTACCTGCACGGTCAACAACGGTCCACGCCCCGATCCAAGCGGCGGACCAGCAAGAGCCGTTCATCGTACGACTGGGCCGCGTCTTATTTGACGGATTGGGCGGATAATGACCGGCGCGTCCCTGTACCTTCGTATCTTCCTCATATATGGTCTGGATATGAAGGTTAACAAACATTCCGGACGTATGAGGACAAAATGAAGGGTCTGGTTAGGTGCCATTTTTCCTTCTCTCCTGTCTGAAAGGTGACCCGACCGTCCGGCCAGACATGTAAGGGACATTTGAGGAGCCCGGTTTTAAATGCTCTAAGTTCGCTTGTTTTTCTTTTTAGGAATACATCAATCCATTAAACTTGTATAATGGCATACGAATCAGCCATAGCTGAATTTATACCAAATTTTACGAGCTCATGAGCTACTGCATTACAAATGCATTATAAAGTGACAGTCCAAAGAAAACCAAAAAGAACCAAAGATTTAGACTGTTTTATCAACATGCCTATCTTAGAATGACAACAATTTTCCCTTCAACTGTTCAAAAAACAATAGTACAACAAATAGGAACATTAGACTCGATCTCGCAGAGGTGATTTTTGGCGACAGAAATTCATCCCTACTCAAATTGTGGCACCTGAGACATTTTTATAGAGAAAACCGCTCAAATAAACGTCTCAATGGAGAAACTGACTCGTAGAAGTCACATACGACAGTCGGTCTTCTTACGAAAAACCAATTCTATGAATAACTATAAGGTGGTTCGTGTAAGAAACCGCTTCGGATAACTGACCGGTCCAAAAGCCCACTACAACGGAACACCTACGTACAAGACAAAACAAAATGTTACCCTAGGATGTAATCAGTGCTGTGATCGGTGATCTCGTTGGATCCACTAGCTAATGGAATACTGTTCAAAGAGATAAAGAAGAAGCGGGATTTTGTTCTAAAAGAAGAAGCAGGATTTCCTTTCGGAAGCAGGCTGGTGGCTGGTAGCGGCGAAGTGGTAGTAGAGTACTCTATGCACCGTCCCCTCAAATTTTGCTTCTCAGATGTTTGTAGACATCGTTCGACGAGTTCGTTTTAAATCCTTATTTATGCATGCATGTAGTTATGTTTCTCACTTTGTCATTAAATTGTCTGGTCATATGCATATGATTGAAGGGACGAAAAGAGAGAAAAGAGGAAAAAAATAAAGAAATAGAAAAAGATGATCCGGGGTGGCTTTGGCTGCCAGCGCGGTCAACAACGGTCCACACCCCGATCCGAGCGGCGGACCAGCAAGAGCCGTTCCGCTTACGGCTAGGCCGCGTCCTATTTGGCGGATTTGGTGGATAATGATTGGCGCGTCCCTGTACCCTCGTATCTTCCTCATATATGGTCTGGATATGAGGGTTAACAAACATTCTAGACGTATGAGGACAAAATGAAGGGTTTGGTTGGGTGCCTTTTTTCCTTCTCTCATGTCTGAAAGGTGACCCGACCGTCCGGCCAGACATGTAAGGGACATTTGAAGAGCCCGGTTCTAAATGCTCTAAGTTAGCTTGTTTTTCTTTTTAGGAATACATCAATCCATTAAACTTGTACACAGATGGCATACGAATCAGCCATAGCTGAATTTATACCAAATTTAACGTGCTCATGAGCTACTGCATTACAAATGCATTATAAATGTGACAGTCCAAAGAAAACCAAAAAGAACCAAAGTTTTAGCCTGTTTCATCAGCATGCCTATCTTAGAATGACAACAATTTTCCCTTCAACTATTCAAAAAACAACAGTACAACAAATAGGAACATTAGACTCGATCTCACAGAGGTGATTTTTGGTAACAGAAATTCGTCCCTACTCAAATTGTGGCACTGCATTACAAATGCATTATAAATGTGACAGTCCAAAGAAAACCAAAAAGAACCAAAGTTTTAGCCTGTTTCATCAGCATGCCTATCTTAGAATGACAACAATTTTCCCTTCAACTGTTCAAAAAACAATAGTACAACAAATAGGAACATTAGACTCGATCTCACAGAGGTGATTTTTGGCGACAGAAATTCCTCCCAACTCAAATTGTGGCACCTGAGACAGTTTTATAGAGGAAAGGGCTCAAATAAACGTCTCAATGGACTGACTTGTAGAAGTCACATACGAAAGTCAGGCTTCTTATGAGAAACCAGTTCCATGAATACCTATAAGGTGGTTCGTGTAAGAAACCGCTTCAGATAACTGACCTGTCCAAAAGCCCACTGCAATGAAACACCTACGTACAAGACAAAACAAAATGTTACCATAAGATGTAATCAGTGTTATGACCGGTGATCTCATCGGATCCACTAGGTAATGGATGCATGGTGTTCCACATAAAGAAACATATTACCCTCGTTTCTTACCCATGATGCCACAAGCCCTGCACCGCCAAGCCTCGACGTGGCGACGACATCAACAAATCCTTTGCGTGTGGTATTATGGTTGCTTGCCACCGTCCAGCCCGACCAACCAAAAGATGTGACAAAAAACAACACATTAGCATTTTGTCGATCAAAAGGGGCCAAGCCTAGTCTCACTTTTATTAAGAAAATGAAACTTGTACCACATTCAGTTCTCTGGCCCAGCATTACATGTTAACGCCCATTCGAGAAGTAAACAAAACCAAAAGAGGAAGAAAAGCAGTGGAAAAAATAATAAAAGAAGCTGCCATAGCAAAGCGTCTTGCTTCCTAGGATATTTGTACCCATCTTGTGTCCTCTAAGTTGTGATTTCAGCATCTTCGATGTATTTTTCCAATCCCTAACTCTTACAACCTCAAATCTTGTTATTGTAAACAAAGATAGTGTAATCTTGTCGTATGAGAGACTATGGTGTTCTTCTCATCCTCCCCTCGAGGTGGCCTTTCGTTTGCGCTTGACTGCTGGATCGGTCCCCAGCAGGTTGATACGTCTCCAACGTATCTATAATTTTTTATTGTTCCATCCTATTATATTATCTGTTTTGAATGTTTAATAGACTTTAATATGCTCTTTTATATTATTTTTGGGACTAACCTATTAAGCAAAGGCCCAGTGCCAGTTTTTTGTTTTTTTGCCTATTTTAGAATTTTGCAGAAAAGGAATACCAAACGGAGTCCAAACGGAATGAAACCTTCGCGATGGTCTTTCTTGGACCGAACGCAAACCAGAAGACTTGGAGATGAAGTCGGAGACATAACAAGGAGGCCACGAGGTAGGAGGGCGCACCCAGGGGGTAGGCGTGCCCCCACCCTCGTGGGCCCTTCGTAGCTCCACTGACCTAGTTCTTCCACCTATATATACTCTTATACCCTAAAAACATCAGGGGGAGCCACGGAACCACTTTTCCACCGCAGCAACCTTCTGTATGCGTGAAATCCCATCTTGGGGCCTTTTCTGGCGTCCTGTCGGTGGGGGATTCGATCACGGAGGTCTTCTACATCAACACCATTACCTCGCCGATGAAGCGTGAGTAATTTACCACAGACCTTCGGGTCCATATTATTATTTAGATGGCTTCTTCTATCTCGTTGATTCTCAATACAAAGTTCTCCTCGATATTCTTGGAGATCTATTAGATGTAATACTCTTTTGCGGTGTGTTTGCCGAGATCCGATGAATTGTGGATTTATGAACAAGATTATCTATGAATATTATTTGGTTCTTCTCTGAATTCTTATATGCATGATTTTATATCTTTGCAAGTCTCTTCGAATTATCGGTTTAGTTTGGCCTACTAGATTGATCTTTCTTGCCATGAGAGAAGTGCTTAGCTTTAGGTTCATTCTTGCGGTGTCCTTTCCCAGTGACAGTAGGGGCAGCAAGGAACATATTGTATTGTTGCAATCGAGGATAAAAAGATGGGGTTTTCATCATATTGCTTGAGTTAATTCCTCTACATCATGCCATCTTGCTTAATGCGTTACTCCATTCTTTATGAATTTAATACTCTAGATGCATGCTGGATAGCGGTCGATGTGTGCAGTAATAGTAGTAGATGCAGACATGAGTCGGTCTACTTGACACGGACGTGATGCCTATGTTCATGATCATTGCCTTAGATGTCATCATAATTATGCGCTTTTCTATCAATTGCTCGGCAGTAATTTGTTCACCCATCATAATATATGCTATCTCGAGAGAAGCCACTAGTGAAACCTATGGCCCCCGGGTCTCTTTTTCATTATATTGAATCTCTTTTCCATATTATTGAATTTCTTTTACATCTTGCTAGTTTCCGATCTACTATTTTGCAATCTTTGCTTTCCAATCTATACATCAAAAATACCAAAAATATTTACTTTATTATCTCTATCAGATCTCACTTTTGTGAGTGACCGTTAAGGGATTGACAGCCCCTTTATCGCGTTGGTTGCAAGTTCTTGATTGTTTGTGCAAGTATTCAGTGATTTGTGCATCGTCTTCTACTGGATTGATACCTTGGTTCTCAAAACTGAGGGAAATACTTATGCTACTTTGCTGCATCACCGTTTCCTCTTCAAGGGAAAACCGACGCAAGCTCAAGAGGTAGCAAGAAGGATTTCTGGCACCGTTGCCGGGGAGATCTACGTCAAGTCAAGCCATACCAAGTACTCACCATAAACTCTTCTCCGTTGCATTACATTATTCGCCATTCACCTCTCGTTTTCCTCTCCCCCACTTCTAAAATGATTTTTGAAAACCTTTGCCTTTTCTTCGCCCCTCTTCCGTTCGTCTTTTTCGCTTGCTTCTTGTGTGCTCTATTGTTAGTGCGGTTTGTTGCCATCATGTATCAAACTGGGGAGGCTATCATTGAAAATCTTGAAGAAGTAGTTGAGTCTTGTTCTTTGAATCATGAAACCGAAACTCCACCTATTTACAAAACAAAAATATTTCATGTGGGGGACAGTAATATTATTGGAGGTATTATCCAAGAATTCTTTGATTGCAGAGGATCCATGCCTATTAGTAAAAAAGTCGATTCTTCTTGAGACCAACTGTTATGCAAATGCCATTGTTATGCTTGTTGAGAAATTAGAAAGAAAATTTGTGCATATCCATCCTGCTTTGCAAAACGTGTTTTACGAACTTCCCAATATCAATCACCCTATAGCTAAAAAGATTGCCACTATTATCCTTTTGCGTGAATTCGATTTTATAATACAAGAAGCAAGGGATATTTTTGCTTTCTATAAAAAAGATGTTGAACAGCCTTCGATTATAGATATTTTGTACGATAAAGAAACCATGCGTAGTTTGGAAGCTAGAGATTATCAATCTTATAGTGAAAATCTTAGGAAGAGAGTTCCCCATTCTGAAATATCTCAATCTTTGTACCTTGAGGCATTTGAGGAGTTTGACTGGATTACTAGAGGAATTTATGTAGGATTCAATAGGGATTGGTTGAATAAAATGATGAAGGAACCCGTTAGAAATGAACTACGCATTTCATATGATGATATATATGGTGATGATCCCGACTATGGGTTTATGAATGTTAACATTACAAATCAAAGCCCTTTCCATGATTTAAGTTCTTCTAAAGGGAACTAAGGGAAATAATATATTTGTTAAGACGAGTTTTGGAGGATTTGATGAGGAAAGAATTGCATGCTGAAGATGGCAATACCTAGATCTATTCTTGTTTTCATGCCTAGCTAGGGGCGTTAAACGATAGCGCTTGTTGGGAGGCAACCAATTTTATTTTTTTATTTACTTTTTGCTCCTGTTTAGTAATAAATAATTCATATAGATTCTGTTTGGATGTGTTTTTATGTTTTAGTTAGTGTTTGTGCCAATTAGAACCTTTGGGAAGACTTGGGTGAAGTCTTTGCGGTCTTGCTGTAAAAAACAGAAACTTTTTCGCTCAGGAGAATAGCTGTATTTTTTTTTACAGAAAAGAGCTTTTAGGTTGATTCTTTTTGCAGAAGATTAATAGAGAAATTCCTCACGTCCACCAATTTATTTCACAATTTTTGGAGTCACAGAAGTATTCGAAAGTTACAGATTGCGACAGACTATTTGACAGATTCTGTTTTTCGTGTGTGTTTGCTTATTTTGATGAATCTATTAGTATCGGGGGGTATGAACCATAGAGAAGTTGGAATACAGTAGTTTTAACACCAATATAAATAAAGATTGAGTTCATTACAATACCTTAAAGTGGTGGTTTATTTTCTTATACTAACGGAGCTCATGAGATTTTCTACTGAAATTTTGTGTTGTGAAGTTTTCAAGTTTTGGGTAAGGATTTGACGGTCTATGTTGTAAGGAGTGGCAAGAGCCTAAGCTTGGGGATTCCCAAGGCACCCCCAGGTAAAATTCAAGGAGAACCAAAAGCCTAAGCTTGGGGATGCCCCGGAAGGCATTCCCTCTTTCGTCTTCGTCTATCGGTACCTTTACTTGAGGCTATATTTTTATTCACCACATGATATGTGTTTTTCTTGGAGCGTCTTGTATGATTTTAGTCCTTGTTGTACACACCTTTTGGGAGAGACACGCATGATTCGTGATTTATTAGAATACTCTATGTGCTTCACTTATGTCTTTTGAGCTAGACAATATTGCTCTAGTGCTTCACTTATATCTTTTTAGAGTACGGCGGTGGCTTTATTTTATAGAAATTGTTGATTTCTCACCTTCACTTATATTATTTTGAGAGTCTTTTAGAACAACATGGTAATCTGCTTTGGTTATAAAATTAGTCCTAATATGATGGGCATCCAAGATGGGTATAATAAAAACTTTCATATAAAGTGCATTGAATACTATGAGAAGTTTGACTTTTTATGATTGTTTTGAGATATGAAGATGGTGATATTAGAGTCATGCTAGTAGAGTAGTTGTGAATTTGAGATATACTTGTGTTAAATTTTGTGATTCCCGTAGCATGCACGTATGGTGAACCGTTATGTGATGAAGTTGGAGCATAATTTATTTATTGATTGTCTTCCTTATGAGTGAGGTCGGGGACGAGCAATTGTCTTTTCCTACCAATCTATCCCCCTAGAAGCATGCGCGTACTACTTCGTTTTGATAACTAATAGATTTTTGCAATAAGTATGTGAGTTCTTTATGACTAATGTTGAGTCCATGGATTATACGCACCCTCACCCTTCCACCATTGCTAGCCTCTCTTGTGTTGCGCAATTTTCACCAATACCATACACCCACCATATACCTTCCTCAAAACAGCCACCATACCTACCTATTATGGCATTTCCATAGCCATTCCGAGATATATTGCCGTGCAACTTTCCACTGTTCCATCTATTATGACATGCTCCATCATTGTCATCTTGCTTTGCATGATCATGTAGTTGACATCGTATTTGTGGCAAAGCCACCGTTCATAATATTTCATACATGTCACTCTTGAATCATCGCACATCCCGGTACACCGCCGGAGGCATTCACATAGAGTCATATTTTGTTCTAAGTATCGAGTTATAATTCTTGAGTTGTAAGTAAATAAAAGTGTGATGATCTTCATTATTAGAGCATTGTCCTAGTGAGGAAAGGATAATGGAGACTATGATTACCCCACAAGTCGGGATAAGACTCTGGATGAAAAATAAAATTAAAATAATAAAGAGGCCATAAAAAAGGAGAAAGGCCCAAATAAAAAAATTAGAGAAAAAGAGAGAAGGGACAATGCTACTATCCTTTTTCTACACTTGTGCTTGAAAGTAGCACCATGATCTTCATGATAGAGAGTCTCCTATGTTGTCACTTTCATATACTAGTGGGATTTTTTTATTATAGAACTTGGCTTGTATATTCCAATGATGGGTTTCCTCAAAAGTGCCCTAGGTCTTCGTGAGCAAGCAAGTTGGATGCACACCTGCTACGTCTTGAGCTTGCGTTGGTTTTCCTTGAAGAGGAAAGGGTGATGCAGCAATAGTAGCGTAAGTATTTCCCTCAGTTTTTGATAACCAAGGTATCAATCCAGTAGGAGGCTCCTCAGAAGTCCCACGCAACGGATATAGGTTCTCAAAAACTGAGGGAAATACTTACGCTACTATTGCTGCATAACCCTTTCCTCTTCAAGGAAAACCAACGCAAGCTCAAGACGTAGCAGGTGTGCATCCAACTCGCTTGCTCACAAAGACCTAGGGCATTTTGAGGAAGCCCATCATTGGAATATACAACCCAAGTTCTATAATGAAAAATTCCCGCTAGTATATGAAAGTGCCAACATAGGAGACTCTCTATCATGAAGATCATGGTGCTACTCTGAAGCACAAGTGTTGTAAAAGGATAGTAGCATTGTCCCTTCTCTCTTTTTCTCTCATTTTTTTCTTATTCTCTTTTTTTGTTTTCTTTTTTTTTCTTTTTTTATTTAGTCCAAAGTCTCATACCGACTTGTGGGGGAATCATAGTCTCCATCATCCTTTCCTCACTGGGACAATGCTCTAATAATGAAGATCATCACACTTTTATTGATTTACAACTCAAGACTAGAACAAAATATGACTCTATATGAATGCCTCCGGCGGTGTACCGGGATATGAAATAAATCAAGAGTGACATGTATGAAAATTATGAAGGTGGCCTTGCCACAAATACGATGTCAACTACATGATCATGCAAAGAGCAATATGACAATGATGATGCGTGTCATATAAACGGAACGATGGAAAGTTGCATGGTAATATATCTCGGAATGGCTATGGAAATGCCATAATAGGTAGGTATGGTGGCTGTTTTGAGGAAGGTATAAGGTGGGTGTATGGTACCGGCGAGAGTTGTGTGGCACAAGAGAGGCTAGCAATGGTGGAAGGGTGAGAGTGCGTATAATCCATGGACTCAACATTAGTCAAAAGAACTCATATACTTATTGCAAAAATCTACAAGTCATCAAAAACAAGGTATTACGTGCATGCTCCTAGGGGGATAGATTGGTAGGAAAAGACCATCGCTCGTCCCCGACCGCCACTCATAAGGAAGACAATCAATAAATAAAATTGTGCTCCAACTTCATCACAAAGCGGTTCACCATACGTGCATGCTACGGGAATCACTAACTTCAACACAAGCATTTTTTAAATTCATAATCACCCAACTAGCATGACTTTAATATCACTACCTCCATATCTCAAAACAATTATCAAGTATCAAATTGATCATAGCATCCAATTCACTTTCTATGGTAGTTTTTATTATACCCAACTTGGATGCCTACCATTCTAGGACCAATTTCATAACTATAGCAAATACCCTGCTGTTCTAAGAGGCTCTCAAAAAAATATATGAGTGAAGCGTGAGGGACTAGCAATTTCTACAAAATTAAGCCACCGCCGTCCTCTAAAAGATATAAATGAAGCACTAGAGCAAAAACTATCTAGCTCAAAAGATATAAGTGAAGCACATAGAGTATTCTAATAAATTTCAATCAAGTAGGCTTATCCCAAAAGGTGTGTACATCAAGGATGATTGTGGTAAACTAAAAAGCAAAAACTAATATCATGCAAGATGCTCCAAGCAAAACACATACATGTGGCGAATAAAAATATAGCTCCAAGTAAAGTTACCAATGAACGAAGACAAAAGAGGGGATGCCTTCCCGGAGCATCCCCAAGCTTAGGCTTTTGGATATTATTGAATATATTGGGGTGCCATGGGCATCCCCAAGCTTAGGCTTTTGCCACTCCTTATTCCATAGTCCATCAAATCTTTACCCAAAACTTGAAAACTTCACAACACAAAACTCAACAGGAAATCTTATAAGCTTCGTTAGTGAAAGAAAACAAAACCACCACATAAGGTACTGTAATGAACTCATTCTTTATTTATATTGGTGCTAAACCTACTGTATTCCAACTTCTCTATGGTTCATAAACTATTGTACTAGCCATAGATGCATCAAAATAAGCAAACAACACACGAAAAACAGAATCTGTCAAACAGAACAGTCTGTAGCAATCTGTAACTAACGCAAACTTCTGTAACTCTAACAATCCTACTAAAATAGGAAGCCCTGGGCAATTTGTCTATTGATCAGAAGCAAAAATAATCAATGCAAAATCACGTTTATCAGATTTAACAAAACCAATTTCGTGCGTGCAAAGTTTCTGTTTTTCAGCAGAATCAAATCAACTATCACCATAGGTTATCCTATAGGTTCTACTTGGCACAAACACTAATTAAGACATAAAAACACATACAAACAAAAGGTAGATGAAAAATTTATTACTGAACAGAAACAAAAACAAAAAACACAAATAAAATTGGGTTGCCTCCCAACTAGCGCTATCGTTTAACGCCCCTAGCTAGGCATAAAAGCGAAGATAGATCTAAGTAGTGCCATCTTTGGCACTCAATTCATAAGTAGCCCGCATGATAAATTCATAAGGTAATTTGATTTTCTTTCTTGTAAAGTGCTCCATGCCTTTCCTTAATTGAAATTGGAATCTAATATTCCCTTCCTTCATATCAATAATTGCGCCAATCGTTCTAAGGAAAGGTCTACCAAGAATAATAGGGCAAGAAAGATTGTAATCTATATCAAAAACGATAAAATCTACGGGCACCAAATTTCTATTTACAACAATGAGAACATCATTGATCCTTCCCATTGGCTTTTTAATGGTGGAATCCGCAAGGTGCAAATTTAAAGAGCAATCATCAAGATCATGGAAACCTAGAATATCACATAAAGTTTTCAGACTCGTGGAAACACTAGCACCCAAATCACACAAAGCAAAACACTCATGATCTTTAATTTTAACCCACTCATCATTAACTTTTCTAGTTATAGAAACTTCCAAATTAAGTTTTTCATCATAAGATTCCATCAAGGCATCAACGATATGTTTGGTAAAAGCTTTATTTTGACTATAAGCATGAGGAGAATTAACAACGGATTGCAACAAAGAAATACAACCTTCTAAAGAACAATTATCATAATCAAATTCCTTGAAATCTGAGATAGTGGTTTCAATGCTATTTAAAGTCATGACCTCTCCAATCCCTCTTTTACCAAATTTAGCATCAAGATCTAAAAACTCCGAATTATTGGGACGCCTTCTAACTAAAGTTGACTCATCTCCAGTCCCATTATTATCAAGATTCATATTGCAAAACAAAGATCTAATAGGGGACACATCAAGAACTTTAAGATCTTCATCATTATTTTCATTGAAACTTGAAGAACTCGCCTTTACAAAGCAATCTTTCTTAGCACCCAATCTAGAAGTTCTTTCCTTGCACTCATCAATGGAAATTCTCATGGCTTTGAGAGACTCATTGATATCATGCTTAGGAGGAGTAGATTTAAGTTTAAGAGAATCAACATCAAGAAAAAGTCTATCAACGTTCCTAGCCAAATCATCAACTTTGAGCAATTTTTCTTCAAGCAATGCATTAAAATTGTTTTGGGAAATCATAAATTCTTTCACACTATTCTCAAAATCAGAGGGCATATTATTAAAATTACCATAAGAATTATTGTAGTAAATTCCATAATTATTAGAGGAATTACTAGGGAACGGTCTAGGATTAAAGTTTCCTCTATAAGCATTGTTACCGAAACTATTCCTACCAAAAAAATTCACATCCATAGATTCATTATTGTTCTCAATCAAAGTAGACAAAGGCATATCATTGGGATCAAGAGGAGCACTCTTAGTAGCAAATAATTTCATAAGTTCATCCATCTTTCCACTCAAAACATTGATTTCTTCTATAGCGTGCACTTTTTTACTAGAAGATCTTTTGGTGTGCCATTGAGAATAATTAGCCATAATATTATCAAGAAGTTTTGTAGCATCTCCTAAAGTGATTACCATAGACGTGCCTCCCGCGGACGAATCTAAAAGATTTTTAGAGGCAAAGTTCAAACCGGCATAGAAATTTTGCATGATCATCCATAAATTCAAACCATGAGTAGGGCAATTGCGAATCATCAATTTCATTCTTTCCCAAGATTGGGCAACATTCTCATGATCAAGTTGTTTAAAATTCATAATATCGTTCCTAAGAGTGATGATCTTAGCAGGAGGAAAATACTTAGAGATAAAAGCATCTTTGCACTTATGCCAAGAATCAATACTATTTTTAGGCAAAGACGAAAACCAAACTTTAGCACGATCTCTAAGTGAAAACGGAAGTAACTTCAATTTAACAATACCATTATCCGTATCTTTCTTCTTTTGCATATCACACAAATCAACAAAGTTGTTTAGATGAGTAGCGGCATCTTCACTAGGAAGGCCGGCGAATTGATCTTTCATAACAAGATTCAGCAAAGCAATATTGATTTCACAAGACTCAACATCATTAAGAGGGGCAATCGAAGTACTGAGGAAATCATTATTATTGGTATTGGATAAATCACACAATTTGGTATTATCTTGCGCCATGGCAACAAGTAATGCAACACACAAGCAAACAGAAAAAGGCAAGTGAAAAAGAGAGGAGAAGATTGGGAAAGAGAGGGCGAATAAAACGGCAAGGGTGAAGTGGGGGAGAGGAACACAAGAGGCAAATGGAAAATTATGTAAATGCAAGGGAGATGAGTTAGTGATGGGTACTTGGTATGTCTTGACTTGAGCGAAGACCTCAACGGCGCAAGAAATCCTTCTTGCTACGTCTTGAGCTTGTGTTGGTTTTCCTTGAAGAGGAAAGGGTGATGCAATAATAGTAGCGTAAGTATTTCCCTTAGTTTTTGAGAACCAAGGTATCAATCCGGTAGGAGGCTCCTCAGAAGTCCCACGCACCTACACGAACAAACAAAGAACTCGCAACCAATGCAATAAAGGGGTTGTCAATCCCTTCACGGCCACTTGCGAAAGTGAGATCTGATAGAGATAGTATGATAAGATAAATATATTTTTGGTATTTTATAATATAGATAGGAAAAGTAAAGATGCAAATAAAAGTAGATTGAAAGCTTATATGATAAAGGATAGACCCGGGGGCCATAGGTTTCACTAGTGGCTTCTCTCAAGATAGCATAAGTATTGCGGTGGGTGAACAAATTACTGTCGAGCAATTGATAGAAAAGCAAATAATTATGATATTATCTGGGCATGATCATGTATATAGGCATCACGTCCGCAACAAGTAGACTGACTCCTGCCTGCATCTACTACTATTACTCCACACATCGACCGCTATCCAGCCTGCATCTAGAGTATTTAGTTCATAAGAATAGAGTAACGCATTAAGAAAGATGACATGATGTAGAGGGATAAACTCAAGAAATATTATATAAACCCCATCTTTTTATCCTAGATGGAAACAATACAATACGTGCCTTGCAACCCCTGTTGTCACTGGGTAAGGACACGGCAAGATTGAACCCAAAGCTAAGCACTTCTCCCATGGCAAGAAAGATCAATCTAGTAGGCCAAACCAAACTGATAAATCGAAGAGACTTGCAAAGATAAATCAATCATACATAAAAGAATTTAGAGGTGATTCAAATATTTCTCATAGATAAACTTGATCATAAACCCACAATTCATCGGATCTCGACAAACACACCACAAAAAAGAGTTACATCGAATAGATCTCCACAAGAGAGGGGGAGAACATGGTATTGAGATTAAAAAAGAGAGAAGAAGCCATCTAGCTAATAACTATGGACCCGAAGGTCTGTGGTAAACTACTCACAACTCATCGGAGGGGCTATGGTGTTGGTGTAGAAGCCCTCCGTGGTCGATTCCCCCTCTGACGGAGCGTCGGCGAAGGCTCCAAGATGGGATCTCGCGGATACAGAAGGTTACGGTGGTGGAAATTGTTTTTCATTGGCTCCCTGGATGTTTTCAGGGTACGTGGGTATATATAAGAGGAATAAGAAGGTCAGTGGCCGCCCGAGGGGCCCACGAGATAGGGGCGCGCCCAGGGGGTGGGCGCACCCTCCACCCTTGTGGCCGCCTCGGCTGCTTCTTGGCTTGCACTCCAAGTCCTCTGGATCACGTTTGTTCCCAAAATCATGCTCCCGAAGGTTTAATTCCCTTTGGACTCCGTTTGATATTCCTTTTCTTCGAAATACTGAAATAGGCAAAAAAACAGGAATACGGGCTAGGCCTCCGGTTAGTAGGTTAGTCCCAAAAATGATATAAATCTGTAAAATAAAGCCCATAAACATCCAAAAGGGGTAATATAATAGCATGGAACAATCTAAAATTATAGATACATTGGAGACGTATCAACACCCACTTAGTTTCTTTTTGAGCTTTCATACACGTATAACTCTAGTGCATCCGTTGCATGGCAATCTCTACTCACTCACATTGATATCTATTGATGGGCATCTCCATAGCCCGTTGATACTCCTAGTTGATGTGAGACTATCTTCTCCTTTTTGTCTTCTCCACAACCACCATTCTATTCCACCTATAGTGTTATGTCCATGGCTCACGCTCATGTATTGCGTGAAGATTGAAAAAGTTTGAGAACATAAAAAGTATGAAACAATTGCTTGGCTTGTCATCGGGGTTGTGCATGATTAAATACTTTGTGTGATGAAGATAGAGCATAACCAGACTATATGATTTTGTAGGGATAGCTTTCTTTGGCCATGTTTTTTTGAGAAGACATGATTGCTTTGTTAGTATGCTTGAAGTATTATTGTTTTTATGTCAATATTAAACTTTTGTCTTCAATCTTTCGGATCTGAACATTCATGCCACAATAAAGAAAATTATATTGATAAATATGTTAGGTAGCATTCCACATAAAAAATTCAGTTTTATCATTTACCTACTCGAGGACGAGCAGGAATTAAGCTTGGGGATGCTTGATACGTCTCCAAAGTATCTATAATTTTTGATTGTTCCATGCTATTATATTATCTGTTTTGGATGTTTAATGGGCTTTAATATGCTCTTTTATATTATTTTTGGGACAAACCTATTAACTGAAGGCCCGGTGCCAGTTTCTGTTTTTTTTTCTATTTTATAGTTTTGCAGAAAAGGAATACCAAATGGAGTCCAAACGGAATGAAACCTTCGGGATGATCTTTCTTCGACCGAAAGCAAACCAGAAGACTTGGCGATGAAGTCGGAGACGTAACGAGGAGGCCACGAGGCAGGAGGGCGCGCCTAGGGGGTTAGGTGCGCCCCCACCCTCGTGGGCCCCTCGTAGCTCCACCGACCTAGTTCTTTCGCCTATATATACTCTTATACCATAAAAACATCAGGGGCAGCCACAAAACCACTTTTCCACCGCCACAACCTTCTGTACCCATGAGATCCCATCTTGGGGCCTTTTCCGGCGTCCTGCCAATGGGGAATTCGATCACGGAGGGCTTCTACATCAACACCATTACCTCTCCGATGAAGCGTGAGTAGTTTACCACAGACCATTGGGTCCATAGTTATTAGCTAGATGGCTTCTTCTCTCTCTTTGATTCTCAATACAAAGTTCTCCTTGATGTTCTTGGCGATCTATTCGATGTAATACTCTGTTGTGGTGTGTTTGCCGAGATCCGATGAATTGTGGATTTATGAACAAGATTATCTATGAATATTTTTTGGTTCTTCTCTGAATTATATGAATGATTTGATATATTTGCAAGTCTCTTCGAATTATCGGTTTAGTTTGGCCTACTAGATTGATCTTTCTTGCCATGAGAGAAGTGCTTAGCTTTGGGTTCAATCTTGCGGTGTCCTTTCCCAGTGACAGTAGGGGCAGCAAGGCACATATTGTATTGTTTCCATCGAGGATAAAAAGATGGGGTTTTCATCATATTGCTTGAGTTAATTCCTCTACATCATGTCATCTTGCTTAATGCATTACTCCGTTCTTTATGAACTTAATACTCTAGATGCACGCTAGATAGTGGTCAATGTGTGGAGTAATAGTAGTAGATGCAGGCAGGAGTCGGTCTACTTGACACGGACGGGATGCCCATGTTCATGATCATTGCCTTGGATGTCATCATAATTATGCGATTTTCTATCAATTGCTCGGCAGTAACTTGTTCACCCACCATAATATATGCTATCTCGAGAGAAGCCACTAGTGAAACCTATGGCCCCCGGGTCTCTTTTCCATTATATTGAATCTATTTTCCATATTATTGAAATTTGTTTACATCTTGCTAGTTTCTGATCTACTATTTTGCAATCTTTACTTTCCAATCTATACATCAAAAATACCAAAAAAATTTACTTTATTATCTCTATGAGATCTCACTTTTGCGAGGGACCGTGAAGGGATTGACAATCCCTTTATCATGTTGGTTGCAAGTTCTTGATTGTTTGTGCAGGTATTCGGTGAATTGTGCGTCGTCTCCTACTGGATTGATACCTTGGTTCTCAAAACTGACGGAAATACTTACGCTACTTTGCTGCATCACCCTTTCCTCTTTAAGGGAAAACCAACGCAAGCTCAAGAGGTAGCACAGGTCTCCCCGGTTGAAAACTCGGCCCTGACCGCACCGTTCTCGGAAGGCGAGGTATGGACAGCCATTAGAGGCATGAACCCGTCGTCAGCCCCAGGCCCCAACGGCCTCCCGGTGAAATTCTTCCAGAATTTCTAGAATGTGATCAAACCGGAGATCATGGCCATCTTCGATGAGTTCTTTGTGGGCTCCATTGATCTTGGCCGCCTCAATTTAGAGATCATCTCGCTCATCCCGAAAGTCCTTGGGGCATCCGATATCCACCAGTTCGTCCGATCACGATGATCAACGTGATCTTCTGTATCCTGGCGAAAGGGTATGCCAATAGGGTGACCCTGCTTGCGGATCACATTACCCACCCCAATCAATTGGCCTTCATCCAAGGTCGTTACATCCTGTACGGGGTGCTAGTCCTTCATGAAGTCCTCCATGAGGTCCACGCCAAACATCTCAAGGCGGTCTTCCTGAAGATTGATTTCCATAAGGCCTACGATACAGTCAATTGGACTTCCCTTCAGGAGGTTTTGCTCTGAAAGGGCTTCGACGACCGTTGGGTCACCCGCGTGATGCAGATGGTCACTTGTGGTCGCACTACCGTTAACATCAATGGGGAGATTGGGCCATACTTCCCCACCCTCTGTGGGGTTAGACAGGGTGATCCCTTCTCCCCGTTTTTGTTCAACATGGTGGTTGACACTCTTGCCGCCATCCTACACAAGGCGAAGGCGACGAGCCATATTCCTGGGATTACCCCCCACTTGGCCGGCGGTGTTGGGATCTCCCTCCTCCAATACGCCGATGACACCATTATTATGGTGGGAGGCTCGGATGCGGACATCTCCAATCTTCTGCTTCCAACAGATGTCTGGCCTTAAAATCAACTTCGACAAGACACTGGTACATCAAGGTGCTATACAAACGGTTTTTAAACCCTTTCCGCAACGGTGTTCGGAACCGTCACCTAGTGAGTGACTGCGATAGGGGGATCCTTCCTACATGACCCATAAACCATCGGGGATATGCTCTCCTGGCACACACACTCGTCAAAATGAGGTTGTGTGCGACTGGCGAGCGAGCAAATACAGTTATACGTATAGTAGTACTAAAAATACAATTATACAGGCGAAATCGTTTTCGGTCGTAAGTACATCCCACGCAGTCAGTCCCGCTAAACGTTTCCGTTCATATATACATCCCACGCAGTCGCTGCAAGGAAAATGTTTTCGTTCGTAGGTACATCACACACAATTTTCCCCGTTAAATCATTTGTGGTAGCGTTCCCATCTCGCACAATATTAACAATTTTATCGTTTGCGTTATTGAATGCATCACACACGGTGCGTAGAAGAAACTGTATGGCAAAGGCTGTCCATCACACACAGTTTTTACGAGGTAAACTTTTGCGCAAGGTGGCCTAACGCAAACAGTTTTAAAGAGAATGTCGTGTGTGATTGTTCATCGATCCAACACGGTTTATTCCTAGAAACTGTGTGCATTGCCTTAGGTCACCGCCCATGGTATTTTCTCAATAACCGTTTGCAATAGCAAAAACCAATTAGCAGGCTAATTCGCCATTAGCAGGCTAATTGTCCTATTATTAATACTCCATTTATTAATCTAATTGACATTCATATTAAACACATAATATATTTCATTCCCATATTAAGGAAGCAGGATTTCATAATTGAAATAAATCAGAGTGCAACATGATATAGCTTCAGCACTCAGCTACCCCATTACACAACTACACCAGCACCAAGTTTCATATGCAACATCTAGAACCTTTCGAAATTAGCATCATAGATGGTATATAGACATATGCATCTCATTGGGAAAACTGCTGAAGCGGAATGCGAATATTGAGCATTCATTGATGTTGAAGGCCTTTGCAACTTTAGTCCAGCGCCTATGAATGATTGACCGTCCATCCTTTGTCCTCTTCAGGAACACTTCAATATTGAACCATGGGTGTTGTATGAAAACCTTCCTCGCCTCCTGACCATAGAGGTGGTTTGAGAGGTAATCATCAGTGAACTACTTTGCAAAGGCCTAAAAACAAGGATGTGCAAAAATATCTTCTCTATATTGGAAATGGGGCAAAGGAATAAAAAAAGGCAAGGTATAATAGTTAGTACCATCTTGTAGTGAACTGATGTCTTCTTCATTGTGCAGACAAAGATCTTGTTTTTTTTTGCTAATTTCTTTATCCTAACAATCTTTCTGAGTTTCTTGTCTTGATTGATATTCAAGGACAACTCATTTCCCCATATGCAAAAGGTTCAAACAGTGGGTCAAAATCTCTGACAGTAGGACCTACATGTTCTAGACCAAATTGTTGAAAACCTAAATATTAGAATGGTTCCTGCAATTGCACAATAATGTGCTATTAGACAACGGACCATGCACATGCTAACCTCGATTGTAAACCTCAGTGCTTCCCATTGTTTCCCTATAACACATATAAGGTAGTTAGTTATCAGGTTAAGTAAAGGTTCGCATGCTATCAGTAAAATATGTTGATGAAAAATAAGCACATTGCAGATTCACCAGATTAATTCAAGCCACATGGAAAACCCATTTATCCAAACCAAGCATGATTAAGAACTAGGAAATATAGCACTTGTATATGTTTCTCATGTATTAAGTGGAGCCAAATTCGATTTATTCCTCACATGCACAACAATACAAAATTCAACCCACGATAATTGGACATCGCATTGCAGAATTGAACCAAGCAGTTAACTAAGCACCACAAAAAATGAACCAAACATTAACTGAGCACCACATTGCACAATATAACATACTCCTAATAGAAGATCAGACAGTTAACCGAATCAAGCATGCTTAACAACTAGAAATATAGCAATTGTATTTATTTCTCATGTATTTAGTACAACCAAATTTGATTTACTTCTCACATGGTATATAATAATAGAATGCACCCACAACTATTGAACATCGCATTGCAGAATTGAACCAAACAGTTAACTAAACACCACAACACAAATGAACCAAACATTAACAGAGTAGCACATTGCACAATGTATAACCAAACCAAGCATGCTTGACAACTTGGAAATATAGCAATTGTATTCGTTTCTCATGTATTTTGTAAACATAAATTCGATTTATTTCTCACATGGAAGACAATACAAAATTGCAGCCTGAAGAATTGAACATCACATTTGCAGAATTGAAGCAAACAGTTACCTGAAGACGACAAGTAATTAACCAACAGTTAATAAGTGAGCACCACACTGCATGACATATAGAACATATACACCGGAGCAATAAATTGCATGGTAAAATTAGATAGCACAATTCACTAGAATTTGTTAAGGAAAGGTAGGAGCAGCACATGCAACAGGTAAACCGAGCATGCTTAACCGGCGTATCTAGCAAATGGCAAGGTGCTCCTCCAAGATCTGGGGGTCGGGACGAATGGTAGCCATCCCGACCTCATCTGCGCGTGCGGCCACGATTTACTTCTCTGTTGCCAAATGCTCCTTGAGCTCCTGGCTATAATGCATGCACCATGGCTTAGGGTGGCACTTGTTTGGTGGAGGGATGTGGGATGTGGAAGGAGGAGAAGGATGGGGTCTGGTGTGGATTACCTGCCTGGATAGACAAGGCCAAGCAGCGTGAAGGAGGGTCGCCGGCGAGGGGGGCAACGCTGCAAGCAAGGAGTGAAGGTTTCAACTTTGAAAGGAAGGCGGAAACAGGGGAAATGTGGCTTTTCGTAAGTGGGAGGGGGCGGGGAGGTAGATATTTTCGCGGAAATCAATCGGTTCGGTGAAAAAACTAGCGCGCAAAGTGTCATCAGACACGGTCCCTTATTCAGAACTGTGTACGATATGTGAACATCACAAACGATTCAGATAGTTTAACCCGTGTGTGATGAGTTTGACTGTCAGAAATTTTGGTTCCAATTTCCCTAGTTACAGTGCTCATCCACGTCATTGCATAATTTGGGTACACAAAGGAGACTACAACACACCCACACTTCTTAATCGAGCAAGTTCAGCAATTAAACAGAGCTAGCTGGCCTAAACTATACTCTAACAAATTAAAGGCTGGCGCTCTTAATTAAACAAAACAAAGAGTACTACTACGGCTGGTGCTCATCGATCTTCACCGCCTCCTCCATGTCCAGCTCGCGCCCGGCGGTCTCCTGGGGAAGGAGCTCCATGGCATCCATCACACCATATTCGGCAAGCATCTCGCCATCCGCATCCGCCATCTCTTTGGAAAAGGACGCCACGAGCTGGGGGTGGCCGGCCGCGATCTAGGCTTGGACGGGCTCCGTCGTTGCAAGGTATGTGCCGGAGGAACGGGCGGCTGCTCGAACGCTCTCGGTGATTGCCAACTCTTTGGCTGTGGGTTCCCGACCGTTCTCGGAGAAGCTTCGTTTGATTTGTGTGGTTACCGCCACAAGCTGGGCGTGGGCGGCCTTGACATGGTCGTGGGCGGCCTCCATCAGGGCTAAGGCCAACGCTATGGAACGGACAGCTGCCGCGTCGCTCTCGCCAGCTGCTATCCCTGAGGCAAATGTTGCTGCCGCCACCTGAGAAGCAACAGCGGCCGTTTGGGCTGCCTTGGCCACCCGGTCATAGATTGTGGCCGCGCTCATGCACCTTGTTAGCACGCGCATGGCGGCTGCGACCGCGCTCTTGTCGGAGTGGGCCACCGAAGTTGCCCTTGAAGGAGTCCTGGATTCGGGGGTCCTCAGATGTCCGGCCTAGGAGTTTGGGTCGGGATGCATGGGCCGCACAGGATCACGTCGAAGATCATCTACCGTGTCTGTATGGGACTTCTCAACATGTGGACGGCAAGAATAGAGTCCGGAGGTTTCTTTCCCTGATAAACCGACTTTGTACCATCTATAGACCCCCTCCGGTGTGTATATAAATGGGAAGGGTCAGACCGCAGAGGCAAACTCTTCACCATCATCGGAATCCTCATAGGCTAGCCATCTAGGGTTAGCCATCACAATCTCGAGGTAGATCATCTCTTGTAATCTACCTATTTGATAATCATAATCAAGCAGGAGTAGGGTTTTACCTCCATTAAGTGGGCCCGAACCTTGGTAGACATCGTGCTCCCTAGACTCCTATTACCATTGATCCTTAGATGCATAGCTTGGGCCCCCTACCCGAGATCTGCCGATTTTGACACCGACATTGGTGCTTTCATTGAGAGCTCCGCTGTGCTGTCTGCCAAAAGCGATCTATGGCTCTCCTGGTCATCAATGACACCATCACTTCTGGAGGGTGCCTGGCTCTAGGGCAGACCCTCCGATTCAACGGTTTTACCATGAAGGCACACACGGCCGTCGAGCCCGCAAGTCCCCTCACGGCCGCCGGACACCGTCCCTGCGTTGGTCCCAAGTACTCCGAAAAACTGGATCCGGCAGATGTTTCATCTTTACGAACTACTAGACCGCATAGCAGCCCTGGGGGTCTCTATGGACTATGATCGGATAGGGCTCAAGCCCAACGAAAGGGAAATCAATCACCCGCCGGTCATCCACTTCATGGTGATAGTCGAGTAATCGGCCGCCGACGACCCCCGCCCCCCCATATTAAGGACCAAGTATGTCCGGGTCACTGAATCCCCCAAGTCAGATGCTTCTCGGAAGGGACTTTACTCCCACTGGACTCTGACTCAAGGGCACGGTCGCAAGAGCCCTCTCACTTAGCCAGACCAGAACCGGTCACTACGGAAGCCATACCATCTCCAAACATGGACGTGAGACAGGATTCAAAATTCAATCCACCCACCCACCACAATCTATACTCTCCAAGCAACTCAAGTCCTCCACATATATATGACCTGATTTATGTACGGCAGCAGCCCCAGGAAATGGTCCACCACTTCTGGGCCAGCTTCCTACTTGTTAAAAACAAGATCAAGGATTGTTCGGACGATGACGTAGTCTCGATCTTCCACTGTAACTGCATAGATGAAGGGATATTGAATGCCCTCGACTGCCGCCACATACATAATTTCACGGAGTTATCGCAGGTAATACAAAAGTACTATGTGATGGAAAGCATATGGAGGGCCCAGAAAACTCAACTGGAGTCCGCCACGTCGACGCAGAGTGCGGCATGGGCTAAAAGAATATACCCCGGTGGGTCACCCGACAATCGGGCTGCGGGTGGAAGAACAATCCCTTCACGGGACATAGGTCCGTTCTTGATGAACTATTGGAAAAACGCTGCCCGATCCATACTACTCTGCACACAATCTCAACCCATAGCCTCCGGGCATGCTAGGTACTCCAACAGGTAGCAAAAACTGGGGAGTCAATCCTCACCACAACCACACGAGGATACTCGCCAGAGAAGGACAATTTAAACATCCTGACAGTCTTTGAGACCTTTTCCTCTAACAACCAGCGCAAACGGGCGCTACGCGACCTCGCCGAAGTCCATCAAGTTACCAAACTAAGCCCATGGAATGATACGACAATAACCTTTACGGCCGAAGACGGACCAAAGGCTTGGTCCGTCCGAGCACCCGCCGCCTTGGTATTAAACCCCATCATAGATGGTTTCCGGCTAACCAAAGTGCTCATGGACAGTGATAGTGGACTTAACCTCATCTATGAGGACACGCTCATAAGATGCAGATGGATAGGTCACGCGTTGAGCAAAGTAACACCACCTTTCGAGTTATTATACCAAGTCGAGAAGCACACTGCTCGGGAAAAATCAAGCTGGATATGGTGTTCGGCACACCTGAGAACTATAGATCTGAAGAGTTACTCTTCCACGTAGTCCCCTTTAACAGTGGGTATCATGCTATCCTCGGCCAAGATGCATTCTCACGCTTTCAAGCCATACCCGATTACGGGTACATGAAGCTCAAAATGCCCGACCCTAACGGAATCATCACAATCTCAGCCGTCTCGGACAAGGCTCTCCGTGCCAAAAACAAGACCGCATCCTTGGCCCTAGAGGCACTGTTTGAAGCCCTAGCGGCATAAGAACTAACCACCCTATGAGCTAAAGTGGATAGGGACGATGTGATCCTCGATAAAAGATCCAAGTCCACCTCTTTCAAGCCAGCCAAGGAAATAGTAAAATTCCAAGTACACCCGACGGACCCCAATAAAACAGCATCCATCGGGGCACAGCTGGATCCGGCAGTGGACGCCGCCCTACGCACATTCTTGTGCGAGAATTGGGATATCTTCACCTAGCATCCTTCAGACATGCTCGGCATCCCACGAAGACTGGCCGAACATAGTCTCAATATAATCAAGGGATTTAAGCCCATGAAGCAGACACCACGGAGATTCTCCGAACTGAAGCGTCAAGCTATGGGAGAAGAGCTAGCCAAGCTACTGGAGGCTGGGTTCATTAGCGAAATCAAACATCCAGATTGGCTAGCCAATCTGGTTATGGTCCCTAAAAAGGACAAATCATGGCGCCTGTGTGTCGACCTCAAGGACCTCAAGAAGGCCTGCCCTAAAGATCCTTTCCCATTGCCCCGCATTGACCAAATTATCGATGCAACTGCAGGACACGATTCGCTCTGCTTCCTTGATGCCTATTCGGGATACCATCAGATCAAGTTGAAGGAATCAGACTAGGCTGCAACTACAGTCATCACCTCTTATGGTCCCTTCTGCTTCAACACTATGCCCTTCGGACTCAAGAATGCCGGGGCTACCTACCAGCACATGATTCAAACATGCCTGCAAAAACAAATAGGAAAAACAGTCGAAGCATACATGGACGATGTGGTCATCAAAATAAAACACGTCGAGTCACTGGTGGATGATCTTCACCTTACCTTCGACAATCTCCAAACATACGACATCCGGCTTAATCCGGAAAAATGTGTATTTGGACTTCCAGCCGGAAAGTTGCCGGGTTCATTGTTTCCCATAGAGGAATTGAGGCTTACCCAGCAAAAATCCGAGCTGTGTCTCAATTGGCCATGCCAACAGACCTAAAGCAGGTCTAGAAATTAGCTGGATGTGTAGCGGCCTTGAGTCAATTTATCTCCAAATTAGGAGAAAAGGCATTGCCATTATACAAGCTACTGCGCCGTATAGATAAGTTCAAGTGGACAGACGCAGTCATAGCCGGATTGGAAGAAATAAAATCCCTTCTCGCAAGCAACCCAATCTTGGACACACCTGGCGTTGGAGAGCCTATGTTATTATACATTGCGGCAACCAACCAAGTAGTAAGCGCCATCCTCGTCATCGAACGAGGGGAGGAGGGACATAAATTCCCCATCCAAAAACCCATTTACTATGTATTGGAGGTCCTTACACCTTGCAAATCCTGATACCCGCACTACCAGAAGATAGTCTACACAGTCTTTATGGTGTCTCACAAACTTCAACACTACTTTCAAGAGTGTTCGATCACAGTGACATCCGAGGTGCCACTTAATGACATCATTAATAACAGAGACGCCACGGGCCGTATAGCAAAGTGGGCCATCGAGGTATTACCGTTTGAAATCATATACAAGCCACGCCGGGCTATTAAATCCCAGGTGTTGTCCGACTTTATAGCCGAATGGATGGAAGCCGAACTCGCTAAAGAGTACAACCCCTATGCTAATTGGGTCATGTACTTTGATGGCTCCAAAATGCTAGCCGGACTGGGGACTGGCGTAATCCTCACATCCCCCACGGGGGACACAGTCCGCTACGTATTACAAATCAGGTATACGGACTCTAATAATGCAGCCGAGTATGAGGCGCTGTTGCACGGTCTTCATATGGCTATCTCCATGGGCATACAATGCTTGGAGGTGCGCGGTGATTCGAACCTCGCAATTTCATAGGTGAATGGAGAGTTTAATGCGAAGGACCCGAAAATGATGGCATACCAAAAATCCATATTGAAAATGTCCGCTTGGTTCGACGGACTTGAGTTCCATCATGTCGCCCAGGAAAGTAATTAGGTAGCCAACATCCTTGCTCGTATGGGCGCTAAACGTGTCCCCGTACCACCCAACACCTTTGTGGAACGGCTTTTCAAGCCTTCTATGGTGTGGCAAAGTGAGAGCGGCGAAGGCAATGTAGACTTGATCACACCCCTAGCCACCAAACACAATGCGGACAACATCGACGGTTCGGATATCGAGATAACACCCTCCGCTCATGAGATCAAGGCTGTTATCGCCCCTTGGACCGAACCTTACTTGGCCTACCTCAATAGGCAAGAGCTCCCCGACGATCAAAGCGAAGCGTGATGCATAGGTTGGCACTCCAAAGCCTTGAACGTACACGAAGGCGAACTATATAAAAGAAGTACAACTTGAGTCCTTCAAAGATGTATCCCCGAAGAGGAGGGAAGGCAATGATACGTCCATTTTGCATCATGCTTTTATATCAATATTTATTGCATTATGGGCTATTATTACAAGTTATGTCACAATACTTATGCCTATTCTCACTTATTTTACAAGGTTTACATGAAGAGGGAGAATGCCGGCAGCTGGAATTCTAGGCTAGAAAAGGAGCAAATATTAGAGACCTATTCTGCACAACTCCAAAAGTCTTGAAACTCCACGGAAGTTATTTTTCGAATTAATAAAAAATATTGAGCGAAGAAAGTACCAGAGGGGGGCCACTCACCATCCACGAGGGTGGGGTGCGCACCCTACCCCCCTGGGCACGCCCCCTGCCTCGTGGGCCCCCTGGCAGGCCTCCAGTGCCCATCTTCTGCTATATGAAGTCTTTTACCCTGAAACAAAATCATAAGCAAGCTTTCGGGATGAGACACTGTGGCCACGAGGCGGAACCTTGGCGGAACAAATCTAGGGCTCCGGCGGAGCTGTTCTGCCGGGGAAACATCCCTCCGGGAGGGGGAAATCGTCACCATCGTCATCACTATCGATCCTCTCATCGGGAGGGGGTTAATCTCCATCAACATCTTCACCAGCACCATCTCCTCTCAAACCCTAGTTCATCTCTTGTATCCAATCTTTGTCTCAAAACCTCAGATTGGTACCTGTGGGTTGCTAGTAGTGTTGATTACTCCTTGTAGTTGATGCTAGTTGGTTTATTCGGTGGAAGATCATATGTTCAGATCCTATATGCATATTAATACCCCTCTAACGATGAACATGAATATGATTTGTGAGTAGTTACGTTTGTTCCTGAGGACATGGGAGAAGTCTTGCTATAAGTAGTCATGTGAATCTGGTATTCGTTTGATATTTTCATGAGATGTATGTTGTCTCTCCTCTAGTGGTGTTATGTGAACGTCGACTACATGACACTTCACCATTGTTTGGGCCTAGAGGAAGGCATTGGGAAGTAATAAGTAGATGATGGGTTGCTAGAGTGACAGAAGCTTAAACCCTAGTTTATGAGTTGCTTCGTAAGGGGCGGATTTGGATCCATATGTTTCATGCTATTGTTAGGTTTACCTTAATACTTCTTTTGTAGTTGCGGATGCTTGCAATAGGTGTTAATCATAAGTGGGATGCTTGTCCAAGAAAGGGCAGTACCCAAGCACCGGTCCACCCACATATCAAATTATCAAAGTAACGAAAGCGAATCATATGAGCGTGATGAAAACTAGCTTGACGATAATTCCCATGTGTCCTCGGGAGCGTTTTTGTTCATATATGAATTTGTCCAGGCTTGTCCTTTGATAAAAAAAGGATTGGGCCATCTTGCTGCACCTTATTTACTATCATTACTTGTTACCCGTTACAAATTACCTTATCACAAAACTATCTGTTACCGATAATTTCAGTGCTTGCAGACAATACCTTACTGAAAACCGCTTGTCATTTCCTTCTGCTCCTCGTTGGGTTCGACACTCTTACTTATTGAAAGGACTACAACAGATCCCCTACACTTGTGGGTCATCAAGACTCTTTTCTGGCACCGTTGCCGGGGACTGAAGCGCCTTTGGTAAGTGGAACTTGGTAAGGAAAAATTTATATAGTGTGCTCAAATTTACTGTCACTTGTTACTATGGAAAGTAATCCTTTGTGGGGCTTGTTCGTGGTATCTTCGCCCCGACCAGTAGAGCAAAGAGTTGCTCCTCAACCTACTGAACCTACTGACAATGTATACTTTGAAATTCCTTCGGGTATGGTAGAGAAACTGCTAGCTAATCCTTTTACAGGAGATGGAACATTGCATCCCGATTTACACCTAATGTATGTGGATGAAGTTTTTGGATTTTTTAAGCTTGCAGGTATGCCCGAAGATGTTATCAAGAAGAAGGTCTTCCCTTTTATCTTTGAAGAGAAAGGCATTAACATGGTTTAGGCAATGTGATATGGGTTCATGGAACTACAACCGATTGAAATTGGAATTTCATCAGAAGTTTTATCCTATGCATCTTGTTCATCGTGATCGTAATTATATATATAATTTTTGGCCTCGCAAAGGAGAAAGAATCGCTCAAGTTTGGGAGGCTTAAGTAAATGTTATATTCATGCCCGAATCATGAGCTCTCAAGAGAAATTATTATTCAAAAATTTTATGCCCGGCTTTCTCTCAACAATCGCTCCATGCTCGATACTTCTTGTACTGGTTCTTTTATGACGAAGACTATTGAGTTCAGATGGGATTTATTGGAAAGTATTAAATGCAACTCGGAAGATTGGGATCTCGACGAAGGTAAGGAGTCAGGTATATATAACACCTAAGTTTGATTGTGTTAAATCTTTTATGGATACCGATGCTTTTCGTGAATTTAGCACTAAATATGGACTTGACTCTGAGATAGTAGCTTCTTTCTGTGAATCATTTGCTACTCGTGTCAATCTCCCTAAGGAGAAGTGCTTTAAATATGATCCTCACATTGAAGTAAAAGTAGTTGCACCTATTAAAGTTGAAGAAAAGACTATCACTTATAATGATCCTATTGTTCCTACTACCTATATTGAGAAACCACCTTTCCCTGTTAGGATAAAGGATCATGCTAAAGCTTCAACTATGGTTCGTAAGAGTAATACTAGAACACCTACACCACCTGAGCAAATTAAAGTTGAACCTAGTATTGCTCTAGTTAAAGATCTCTTTGGCTGATAATATTGATGGGCATGTTATTTACTTCTCTGATGAAGCTGCTAGAATTGCTAGACCCGATACTAAAAATAAACATAGACTTGTTGTAGGCATGCCTGTTATTTCTATTAAAATAGGAGATCATTGTTATCATGGCTTATGTGATATGGGTGTGATATGTCTCCAACGTATCTATAATTTTTGATTGTTCCATGCTATTATATTACCTGTTTTGGATGTTTATGGGCTTTACTTTACACTTTTATATCATTTTTGGGACTAACCTACTAACCGGAGGCCCAGGCCGAATTGTTGTTTTTTTTGCCTATTTTAGTGTTTTGAAGAAAAGGAATATCAAACAGAGTCCAAGCGTAATGAAACCTTCAGGAGCGACCTTTTTGGAACAAACGCAATCCAGGGGACTTGGACTGGACGTCAAGAAACAAACAAGGCGGCCATGAGGGTGCCCGGCGCACCCCTCGGGGGTGGGCGCACCCAGCACCCTCGTGGGCCCCTCGAGCGTCAACCTACCTAGTTCTTCCTCCTATATATATCCAGGTACCCCGAAAAAATCCAGGAGCGCCATGAAAAACTATTTCCACCGCCGCAACCTTTTGTATCCGCGAGATCCCATCTTGGAGCCTTCGCCGGCGCTCCGCCAGAGGGGGAATCGACCATGGAGGGCCTCTACATCATCTCCAAGGCCTCTTCGATGAGTTGTGAGTAGTTTACCACAGACCTTCGGGTCCATAGTTATTAGCTAGATGGCTTCTTCTCTCTCTTTGAATCTCAATACAAAGTTCTCCTCGATTTTCTTGGAGATCTATTCGATGTAACTCTTTTTGCTGTGTGTTTGTCAAGATCCGATGAATTGCGGGTTTATAATCAAGTTTATCTATGAGAAATATTTGAATCTCCTCTGAATTCTTTTATGTATGATTTGTTATCTTTGCAAGTCTGTTCGAACTATCAGTTTGGTTTGGCCTACTAGATTGATCTTTCTTGCAATGGAAGAAGTTCTTAGCTTTGGGTTCAATCTTGCGGTGTCCTTTCCCAGTGACAGCAGGGGCAGCAAGGCACGTATTGTATTGCTGCCATCGAGGATAAAAAGATGGGGTTTATGTCATATTGCATGAGTTTATCCCTCTACATCATGTCATCTTTCTTAATGCGTTACTCTGTTCTTATGAACTTAATACTCTAGATGCAGGGAGGAGTCGGTCGATGTGTGGAGTAATAGTAGTAGATGTAGAATAGTTTCAGTCTACTTGTCACGGACATGATGCCTATATACATGATCATGCCTAGATATTCTCATAACTACGCACTTTTCTATCAATTGCTCGACAGTAATTTGTTCACCCACCATAATACTTATGCTCTCTTGAGAGAAGCCACTAGTGAAACCTATGGCCCCCGGGTCTATCTTTTATCATATAAGTTTTCCACCTACTTTTATTTGCATCTTTTATTTTCCACTCTATATCATAAAAACACTAAAAATATTTATCTTATCTTATTATCTCTATCAGATCTCACTTTTGCAAGTTACCGTGAAGGGATTGACAACCATTTATTGCGTTGGTTGCGAGGTTGTTATTTATTTGTGTAGGTGTGTGGGACTTTTGAGGAGCCTCCTACTGGATTGATACCTTGGTTCTCAAAAACTGAGGGAAATACTTACGCTACTTTGCTGCATCACCCTTTCCTCTTCAAGGAAAACCAATGCAGTGCTCAAGAGGTAGCAAGAAGGATTTCTGGCGTCGTTGCCGGGGAGGTCTTCGCTCAAGTCAAGACATACCAAGTACCCATCACAAACTCATCTCCCTCGCATTATATTATTTGCCATTTGCCTCTCGTTTTCCTCTCCCCCACTTCACCCTTGCCGTTTTATTCGCCCTCTCTTTCCCAATCTTCTCTCTCGCTTGCCTTTTGTGTGCTCGTGTGTTTGATCGTTTATCTCCTCGTCATGGCTAGTCCCTTATCTGCTCCTATCTATCCCGAGTTTGAAGTTCTTCACTTCAAGCAAAGGCAAGGAGAAAACTTAAAAGATGCTTGGTATAGGATGATGGAATCTTATTGTAATTGCACCCTAGAGGTGAATTTTAGAATTTTACTTTGCAATTTTTATGTTGGGCTAAATATGTCCCATAGACAACTCTTAGATTGCATTGCCAAAGGAAATTTTATTGAAATTGATCCCAGTATTGCGCATGAAATTATAGAGGGAATAGTGGGAACACTACCTCAAAAAAAGGGGCCACATCCTAACCAAGAAGAAACACAAGTGTTTGAAAAGATTTGCGAAGTAACAAAAATCTTACAAAAGTCTCTTGAACCTCTTAAGAGTGTTAGCGGAAATCTTCACCGCATGAATATGTTGATTAATCTTTGCAGTAAGCGGTTGGATTCTTTAGATCTAAAAATTTCCAACTATGAAGGGAAACGTAAAGAACCTCTTGGATTCGAGCATGACTCCACCAAAAAACTGAAAATTAAAGATGGCACTACTTAGATCTATCCTCGCTTTTATGCCTAGCTAGGGGCGTTAAACGATAGCGCTTGTTGGGAGGCAACCCAATTTTATTTTAGTTACTTGCTTTTTCTTCTGTTTAGTAATAAATATTTCATCTAGCTTCTGTTTAGATGTGTTTTCATGTTTTAATTAGTGTTTGTGCCAAGTAGAACCTATAGGATAACCTACGGTGATAGTTAATTTGATTCTGCTGAAAAACAAAAACTTTTGTGCGCACGAAAATAATTTTAGTAAATCACAGAAACATGCTTTTGCGTTGATTCTTTTTGTTGTCGATCAATAGACAAATTTCCCAGGAATTCCAAATTTGGTAGGCTTTTTAGAGTTCCGGAAGTATTCGAAAGTTACAGATTGCTACAGACTGTTCTGTTTTTGACAGATTCTGTTTTTCGTGTGTTGTTTGCTTATTTTGATGCATCTATGGCTAGTATCGGGGGGTATGAACCATATAGAAGTTTGAATACAGTAGGTTTAACACTAATATAAATAAAGAAGGAGTTCATTACAGTACCTTATGTGGTGGTTATTCTTTCTTGCACTAACGGAGCTTATGAGATTTCCTGTTGAGTTTTGTGTTGTGAAGTTTTCAAGTTTTGGGTAAAGATTTGATGGACTATGGAATAAGGAGTGGCAAGAGCCTAAGCTTGGGGATGCCCATGGCACCCTAACATATTCAAGGATAACCAAAAGCCTAGACTTGGGGACGCCCCGGAAGGCATCCCCTCTTTCGTCTTCGTCTAACGGTAACTTTACTTGGAGCTATATTTTTATCCGCCACATGATATGTGTTTTGCTTGGAGCGTCTTGTATGATATTAGTCTTTGCTTTTTAGATTACCAAAATCATCCTTGCTGTACACACCTTTTTGGAGAAACCCACTTGATTTGGAATTTAATAGAATACTCTATGTGCTTCACTTATATCTTTTGAGCTAGATAATTTTGCTCTAGTGCTTCACTTATACCTTTTAGAGCACGACGGTGGTTTAATTTTGTAGAAATTGTTGATATCTCATGCTTCACTTATATTATTTTGAGAGTCTTTTAGAACATCATGGTATTTGCTATGGTTATAAATTGGTCCTAGAATGATGGGCATCCAAGTTGGGTATAATAAAAACTATCATAGGAAGTGAACTGGATGCTATGATCAATTTGATACTTGATAATTGTTTTGAGATATGGAGGTGGTGATATTAGAGTCATGCTAGTTGGGTAATTGTGAATTTAAAGAATGCTTGTGTTGAAGTTGGCAAGTCCTGTAGCATGCACGTATGGTAACCGTTGTGTAACAAATTTGAAACATGAGGTGTTCTTAGATTGTCATCCTTATGAGTGGAGGTCGGGGACGAGCGATGGTCTTTTCCTACCAATCTATCCCCCTAGGAGCATGCGCGTAGTGCTTGGTTTTTGATGACTTGTAGATTTTTGCAATAAGTATATGAGTTCTTTATGACTAATGTGAGTCCATGGATTATACGCACTTTTACCTTTCCATCATTGCTAGCCTCTTCGGTAACGTGCATTGCCTTTTCTCACCTTGAGAGTTGGTGCAAACTTCGCTGGTGCATCCAAACCCCATGATACGATACGCTCTATCACACATAAACCTCCTTATATCTTCCTCAAAACAGCCACCATACCTACCTATTATGGCATTTCTATAGCCATTCCGAGATATATTACCATGCAACTTTCCACCGTTCCGTTCATCATGACACACATCATCATTGTCATATTGCCTTGCATGATCATGTAGTTGACATCGTATTGTGGCTAAGCCACCTTCATAATTTCATACATGTCACTCTTGATTCATTGCCCATCTCGGTACTCCGCCGGAGGCATTCATATAGAGTCATATCTTGTTCTAGTTTTGAGTTGCAACTCATGAGTTGTAAACAAATAGAAGTGTGATGATCATCATTATTAGAGAATTATCCCTAAAAAGGCCAAAAAAAGAAAGGCCAAAAAAGGAAAGGCCCAAAAAAGGGGGACAATGCTACTATCTTTTTCCACACTTGTGCTTCAAAGTAGCACCATGTTCTTGATATAGAGAGTCTCATTTGTTGTCACTTTCATATACTGGTGGGAATTTTTCATTATAGAACTTGGCTTGTATATTACAATGATAGGCTTCCTCGAAATTCCCTAGGTCTTTGTGAGCAAGCAAGTTGGATGCGCACCCACTAGTTTCTTTTGTTGAGCTTTCATACATTTATAGCTCTAGTGCATCCGTTGCATGGCAATCCCTACTCCTCATGTTGACATCAATTGATGGGCATCTCCATAGCCCATTGATTAGCCTCGTTAACATGAGACTTTCTTCTTTTTTTTCTTCTCCACACAACCTCCATCATCATACTCTATTCCACCCATAGTGCTATGTCCATGGCTCACGCTCATGTTTTGCGTGAAAGTTGAAATAAGTTTGAGATTACTAAAGTATGAAACAATTGCTTGGCTTGTCATTGGGGGTGTGCAAGATGAGAGCATTCTTATGTGACGAAAATGGAGCATGACCAAACTATATGATTTTGTAGGGATAAACTTTCTTTAGCCATGCTATTTTGAGAAGACATGATTGCTTTGATTAGTATGCTTGAAGTATTACTATTTCTTATGTCAATTTGAACTTTTATTTTGAATCATTTGGATCTGAACATTCATGCCACAATAAAGAAAATTACATTGAGAATTATGCTAGGTAGCATTCCACATCAAAAATTCTGTTTTTATCATTTACCTACTCGAGGACGAGCAGGAATTAAGCTTGGGGATGCTTGATACGTCTCCAACGTATCTATAATTTTTGATTGTTCCATGCTATTATATTACCTGTTTTGGATGTTTATGGGCTTTACTTTACATGTTTATATCATTTTGGGACTAACCTACTAACCGGAGGCCCAGCCCGAATTGTTGTTTTTTTGCCTATTTCAGTGTTTCGAAGAAAAGGAATATCAAACGGAGTCCAAACGGAATGAAATCTTCGGGAGCGATCTTTTTGGAACAAACGCAATCCAGGGGACTTGGACTGGACGTGAAGCAAAAAACGAGGCGGCCACGAGGGTGCCCGGCGCGGCCCCTTGGGTGGGCGCGCCCCCCACCCTCGTGGGCCCCTCGAGCGTCAACCGACCTATTTCTTCCTCCTATACATATCCACGTACCCCGAAAACATCCAGGAGCACCACGAAAAACTATTTCCACCGCTGCAACCTTCTGTATCCGTGAGATCCCATCTTGGAGCCTTCATCGGTGCTCCGTCGAAGGGGGGAATCGACCATGGAGGGCCTCTACATCATCTCCAAGGCCTCTCCTATGAGTTGTGAGTAGTTTACCACAGACCTTCGGGTCCACAGATGGCTTCTTCTCTCTCTTTGAATCTCAATACAAAGTTCTCCTCGATCTTCTTGGAGATCTATTCGATGTAACTCTTTTTGCGGTGTGTTTGTCGAGATCCAATGAATTGTGGGTTTAGGATCAAGTTTATCTATGAGAAATATTTGAATTTCGTCTGAATTCTTTTATGTATGATCTGTTATCTTTGCAAGTCTCTTCGAATTATCAGTTTGGTTTGGCCTACTAGATTGATCTTTCTTGCAATGGGAGAAGTGCTTAGCTTTGGGTTCAATCTTGCGGTGTCCTTTCCAAGTGATAGCAGGGGCAGCAAGGCACGTATTGTATTATTGCCATCGAGGATAAAAAGATGGGGTTTATGTCATATTGCATGAGTTTATCCCTCTACATCATGTCATCTTTCTTAATGTGTTACTCTGTTCTAATGAACTTAATACTCAGATGCAGGGAGGAGTCGGTCGATGTGTGGAGTAATAGTAGTAGATCCAAAATCGTTTCGGTCTACTTGTCACAGACGTGATGCCCATATACATGATCATGCCTAGATATTCTCATAACTATACACTTTTCTATCAATTGCTCGACAGTAATTTGTTCACCCACCATAATACTTATGCTATCTTGAGAGAAGTCACTAGTGAAACCTATGGCCCCCAGGTCTATCTTTTATCATATAAGTTTTCCATCTACTTTTATTTGCATCTTCTATTTTCCACTCTATATTATAAAAATACCAAAAATATTTATCTTATCTTATTATCTCTATCAGATCTCACTTTTGCAAGTTAGTGTGAAGGGATTGACAACCCCTTTATTGAGTTGGTTGCGAGGTTCTTGTTTCTTTGTGTAGGTGCGTGGGACTTTTGAGGAGCCTCCCACTAGATTGATACCTTGGTTCTCAAAAACTGAGGGAAATACTTACACTACTTTGCTGCATCGCCCTTTCCTCTTCACGGAAAACCAATGCAGTGCTCAAGAGGTAGCATGGTGCTAGTGCAAGTGCAATACCTCATTCCTTATAGAAAGAAATTATGCATGATATTGCACCTACTGAGATAGAAGAAATTGATGTTACAATTAAGCTTGCCAATAGAGATACTATTTCACCAGTTGGGATTGTTACAGATGTTGAAGTCTTGTGTGGGAAAGTTAAATATCCTACTGATTTTCTTGTTTTTGGTTCCCCACAAGATAGCTTTTGTCCCATCATATTTGGTAGACCCTTCTTGAATACTGTTAATGCTAGGATAGACTGCAAAAAGGATGTTTTTACTGTTGGTTTGGGGGATATGTCTCATGAGTTTAATTTTGCTAAATTTCATTGACAACCCCATGATAAAGAATTGCCTAGTAAGGATGAAATTCTTGGTCTTGCTTCTATTGTCGTGCCTCCTAATGATCCTTTAGAACAATATTGCTAGACCATGAAAATGATATGTTTACGAATGAAAGAAGGGAGATAGATGAAGTATTCTTTAAACATGGACCTATTTTGAAGCACAACTTGCCTGTTGAAATTCTAGGGGATCCTCCACCACCCAAGGGTGATCCCATGTTTGAGCTTAAGCCACTACCTGATACTCTTAAATATGATTATCTTGATGAAAATAAGATATATCCTGTTATTATTAGTGCTAAACTTTCAGAGCGGGAAGAGGAAAAATTATTGAAAACTCTGAAGAAGCACCGTGCTGCTATTGGATATACTCTTGATGATCTTAAGGGCATTAGTCCCACTCTATGCCAACACAAAATAAAATTGGAGAAAGACGCCAAACCAGTTGTTGATCACCAACGAAGGTTAAATCCTAAGATCAAAGAAGTGGTAAGAAAAGAAATACTAAAGCTCCTGGAGGCAGGTATAATTTATCCCGTTGGTGATAGTCAGTGGGTAAGTCTCGTCCATTGTGTCCCTAAGAAGGGAGGTATTACTGTCGTTCCTAATGATAAATATGAATTGATCCCACAAAGAATGGTTACAGGTTATAGGATGGTAATTGATTTCCGCAAATTAAATAAAGCTACTAAAAAGGATCATTACCCTTTGCCTTTCATTGATCAAATGCTAGAAAGATTATCCAAACATACACATTTTTGCTTTCTAGATGGTTACTCTGGTTTCTCTCAAATACCTGTGTCAAAAGAGGATCAAGAAAAGACCACTTTTACTTGCCCTTTCGATACTTTTGCTTGTAGACGTATGCCTTTTGGTTTATGTAATGCACCTGCTACCTTTCAAAGATGCATGATGGCTATATTCTCTGACTTTTGTGAAAAGATTTTTGTGGTTTTCATGGATGATTTCTCCGTTTATGGATCTTCTTTTGATGATTGCTTGAGCAACCTTGATCGAGTTTTGCAGAGATGCGAAGAAACTAACCTTGTCTTGAATTGGGAAAAGTGACACTTTATGGTTAATGAAAGTATTGTCTTGGGGCATAAAATTTCTAAAAGAGGTATTGAAGTTGATAAAGCTAAAGTTGATGCTATTGAAAAGATGTCGTGTCCTAAGGACATAAAAGGTATAAGAAGTTTCCTTGGTCATGCCAGTTTTTATAGGAGGTTAAGGACTTCTCTGAAATTTCTAGGCCTTTGACTAATCTCTTACAAAAAGGTATTCCTTTTATCTTCGATGATGATTGTGTAGAAGCATTTGAAATACTTAAGAAAGCTTTGATTTCTGCACCTATTGTTCAGCCACCTGATTGGAATTTACCCTTTGAAATTATGTGTGCTGCTAGTGATTATGCCGTAGGTGCTGTTCTAGGACAAAGAGTTGATAAAAAACTAAATGTTATTCAATATGCTAGTAAAACTCTAGACAGTGCCCAGAGATATTATGCTACTACTGAAAAAGAATTTTTAGCAGGTGTATTTGCTTGTGATAAGTTTAGATCTTATATCGTTGACTCTAAAGTAACTGTTCACACTAATCATGCTGCTATTAAATATCTTATGGAAAATTAAGATGCTAAACCTAGACTTATTAAATGGGTTCTGCTACTACAAGAATTTGATTTGCATATTATTGATAGAAAGGGAGCACAGAACCCCATTGCAGACAACTTGTCTAGGTTAGAGAATGTTCTTGATGACCCACTACCTATTGATGATAGCTTCCCTGATGAACAATTAGCTGTCATAAATGCTTCTCGTACTGCTCCATGGTATGCTGATTATGCTAAATACATTGTTGCTAAATATATATACCACCTAGTTTCATATACCAGCAAAATAAAAAGTTCTTCTATGATTTAAGACATTACTTCTAGGATGACCCACACCTTTATAAAGAAGGAGTAGATGGTGTTATTAGACGTTGTGTACCTGAGCATGAACAGGAACAGATCCGACGCAAGTGTCACTCCGAGGCTTATGGAGGACACCACGCTGGAGATAGAACTGTGCATAAGGTATTGCAATCCAGTTTTTATTGGCCTACTCTCTTCAAGGATGCCCGTAAGTTTGTCTTGTCTTGCGATGAATGTCAAAGAATTGGTAATATTAGTAGACATCAAGAAATGCCTATGAATTATTCACTTGTTATTTTACCATTTGATCTTTGGAGCTTGGTTATATGGGACCGTTTCCTTCCTCTAATGGGTATACACATATTTTAGTTGCTGTTGATTATGTTACTAAGTGGGTAGAAGCTATCCCAACTAGTAGTGCTGATCATAACACCTCTATTAAGATGCTTAAAGAAGTTATTTTTCTGAGGTTTGGAGTCCCTAGATACCTAATGACTGATGGTGGTTCACATTTTATTCATGGTGCTTTTCATAAAATGTTTGCTAAGTATGATATTAATCATAGAATTGCAGCTCCATATCACCCACAGTCTAGTGGCCAAGTAGAACTGAGTAACAGAGAGCTTTAATTGATTTTGCAAAAGACTGTTAATAGATCTAGAAAGAATTGGTCCAAGAAACTGGATGATGCATTATGGGCTTATAGAACTGCATATAAAAATCCTATGGGTATGTCTCCGTATAAAATGGTTTATGGAAAAGAATGTCACTTACCTCTCGAACTAGAACATAAGGCATATTGGGCCATTAAAGAGCTCAACTATGATTTCAAACTTGCCGGTGAGAAGAGGCTATTTGACATTAGCTCACTTGATGAATGGAGAACTCAAGGCTATGAGAATGCCAAGATGTTTAAAGAAAAACTTAAAAGATGGCATGACAACAGGATACAAAAGCGTGAGTTTAATGTAGGTGATTATGTGTTGCTTTTCAACTCTCATTTAAGATTTTTTGCAGGAAAACTCCTTTCTAAATGGGAAGGTCCTTATGTTATCGAGGAGGTCTATCATTTCGGTGCCATAATGAAAGTGCAACTATCCCTAGGTGGTTTTGGTAATTCATAACAACATATAGCTCATTGAGCTAATACTATTCCAAGACAAATATTTCAGGAAAGCTCAATGAATGGCATGGCATGGATGATGAAAGTGGATCCCTCAAAATATTAAGGATGAAAGGATTGGCTCAAGCTCAAAAGCTCAAGACTCTACATTTTGTATTTTAGTGATCCAAGATCACATTGAGTCTATAGGAAAAGCCAATACTATCAAGGAGGGATGAGGTGTTGCTTAATGAGCCTCTTGCTTCAAGTGCTTAGTGATATGCTCCAAAAAACCCTCAACTACTTTCTCATATCCACATATGACCTAAACCTAAAGTCAAAATCGGTCCTACCGATTCTTTCTATCCGGCGCCACCGAGTTCAAATGTCTTAGCCACTGCCACAAACCCTAGGCAAATCGGTCTCACCGATAGGGATCTCGGTCTCACCGAGATGGGATTGTAATCTCTCTGTTTCCCTTCGTAACGTTTCGGTCTAACCGAAGTGAGCGATCGGTCCCACCGAGATTGCAATGTAAACTCTCTGTTTCCCTTTCGTAACATTTCGGTCTCACCAAAAAGAGCGAATCAGTCCCACTGAGTTTACCTGACCAACTCTCTGGTTAGCTAATTACAAAAATCGCTCTCACCGAGTTTGTGTAATCTGTCTCACCGAGATTACATTATGCCCTAACCCTAATCATATCGGTCTCACAGAGTTGCATGTCGGTCCCACCAAAATCACTAACGGTCACTAGGTTTACTGAATCGGTCCGACCGAGTTTGTTGATTTGGTCCCACCGAGATTGGTAAATTGTGTGTAACGGTTAGATTTTGTGTGGAGGCTATATATACCCCTCCACCTCCTCTTCATTCGTGGAGAGAGCCATCAGAACAAACCTACACTTCCAACTTACCATTCCTGAGAGAGAACTACCTACTCATGTGTTGAGGCCAAGATATTCCATTCCTACCATATGAATCTTGATCTCTAGCCTTCCCCGAGTTGCTTTCCACTCAATCCTATGAGAGACAGTTGAGTGTTGGGGAGACTATCTTTTGAAGCACAAGAGCAAGGAGTTCATCATCAACACACCATTTGTTACGTCTTGGAGAGTGGTGTCTCCTAGATTGGCTAGGTGTCACTTGGGAGCCTCCGACAAGATTGTGGAGTTGAATCAGGGAGTTTGTAAGGGCAAGGAGATCCCCTACTTCGTGAAGATCTACCGCTAGTGAGGCAAGTCCTTCGTGGGCAACGGCCATGGTGGGATTGACAAGGTTGCTTCTTCGTGGACCCTTCTTGGGTGGAGCCCTCCGTGGACTCGCGCAACCGTTACCCTTTGTGGGTTGAAGTCTCCATCAAACGTGGATGTAAGATAGAACCACCTATCGGAACCACGGCTCAAAAATCACCGTGTCCCCAAATTGCGTTTGAAATCTCCAAACCCTTCCCTTTACTTTCTTGCAAGTTGCATGCTTTAATTTCCATTGCTAATATACTCTTTGCATGCTTGCTTGAATTGTGTGAAGATTGCTTGACTTGTGCTAAGTTTGCTAAAATCTGCCAAAGACTAAAATTGGGAAAAGGTTAAGTTTTTAATTGGTCAAGTAGTCTAATCACCCCCCCTCTAGACATACTTCAAGGTCATACACATAAAAATCAACAACTTCGAAGGCACAAATCTGAAGGTGGTGAACGGTCAAAGAATCAAGCATTATATCTCAGGAAATCCCATAAATGTTGAAACCAATGTGATTGAAACCGTAACCCCGGAGAAATACATACTGGACACTTTCCAGAATGCTTCAGACTTCGAAAAGGAATAGGTATGTGGTACGGTAAGCAAACCGACTCCAAAACAGTTCTAAGAGCAATTTTTCTCTGTTTTGGAATATTTAAGAAAATAGGAAAATAATAAGTAGTCCGGGAAGGACACGAGGCGTCCACGAGGGTGGCGGGCGCGCCCTACCCCTGGGCGCGCCCCCTACGTCGTGGGCACATCATGTGCTCTCCGGACTCCGTTTTCTTGCACAATACTTCTTTTGGTCGGTAAAATTCATTATATAATCTCCCAAAGGTTTTGACCCTCGTATCACGCAAATATCCTCTGTTTTTGTTTCGAGCTGTTTTCTACCAGAGTTGTCAAGGCCAGGCATCATGTCGTCCCCCTCCTCCAACAATGAGGGCAACTATGCTTGGCTTATGAAGATAGAGCTGAAGAGAGAAGAGCCAGAAAAATCAACAGGGATGATAGGATCAAGAAGGCCATGAAGGATCAAGCTCCGGCAGCAGCAGAAGAAGACATCCTTCAACTTCATCAAAATCTTCTTACCCCAACTGAGATTGAAGCTTTCAAGATGATTGAATTAGATCGCATACAAAACAAGTATCTCACACGTGAAAATATTTTGTTGAAGGAGCATATCACCGCACTCAAGGGCATTATCCTCAAATTGGAGGATCTCCTACGCTTGATGTGTGACTATCCATCATCACCGCCATCTTCTCCACCAGCAAAGGAGAACTAAATACATGGGTATGGGCACTCCCCTTGGCAACTACCAAGCTTGGGGGAGGTGCCCCGGTATCGTATCACCATCACACTCCTAACTTTACCGTTTTTCTTAGTTTGATCCTTTTGGTAATATCTTGATCTAGTAGAACAAAGTTTTAGAATGATCTAGTTTTGAGTTTTGCTTGATGAACCCTCTATGTAATTGATTCCTTGAGCTATATATAATAAAGATTAGTTTTGAGTCGAGGGCTTTGCTATCTTGCTACGATCTTGAGGGAATAAAAGAAAAATAAAGAATAAAAAGAAATAAAGAGATCATATGGATCTTATGGAGAGTAATGACTTCACATACTAAGAGTATGATGAATAAAAGTTGTTGAGAGTTGGCAAACATAGTTTTGGTCATCGTTGCAATTAATAGGAAGTAATAAAGAAAGAGAGGTTTTCACATATAAATATACTACCTTGGACATCTTTTATGATTGTGAGCACTCATTAAAATATGACATGCTAAAGAGTTGATGTTGGACAAGGAAGACAACGTAATGGGTTATGTTTTCTTATATCCGAAATAAAGTATATTGTCATGGATAATCCAACATGTTGATCTTGCCTTTCCCTCTCATGGTAGCCAAATTCCTTGCGGCAAGTAGAGATACTACTTGTGCTTCTAAATATCCTTAAACCCAGTTTTGCCATGAGAGTCCACCATATCTACCTATGGATTGAGTAAGATCCTTCAAGTAAGTTGTCATGTTGCATGCAATAAAGATTACTCTCTAAATATGTATGACTTATTAGTGTGGAGAAAATAAGCTTTATACGATCTTGTGATATGGAAGCAATAAAAGTGACGGACTGCATAATAAAGGTCCATATCACAAGTGGCAATATAAAGTGACGTTCTTTTGCATTAAGATTTCGTGCATCCAACCATAAAAGCACATGACAACCTCTTCTTACCTCTACGAAGGGCCTATCTTTTACTTTTGTCTTATACCTTTTACTAGAGTCATGGTGATCTTCACCTTTACATTTTATATTTTATCCTTTAGCAAGCACCTTGTGTTGGAAAGATCCTGATATATATATATATATATATATATATATATATATATATATATATGTGTGTGTGTGTGTGTGTGTGTGTGTGTGTGTGTGTGTGTGTGTGTGTGTAAGTTATCATGAACTATTATTGTTGACATTACCCTTGAGGTAAAAGGTTGGGAGGCAACACTATAAGCCCCTATCTTTCTCTGTGTCCGATTAAAACTTCATACCCATAAGTATTGCGTGAGTGTTAGCAATTGTGAAACACTAAATGATAGTTGAGTATGTGGACTTTCTGAAAAGCTCTTATATTGACTCTTTCCGATGTTATGATAAATTGCAATTGCTTCAATGACCGAGATTATAGTTTGTTAGTTTTCAATGAAGTTTCTGATTTATACTTGACATTGTGGATAGATTATTACTTGAGCATAAGAAATCATATGACAAAATATATATATATATTGTTGTTGTAAGAATGATCATGATGCCCTGACGTCCGTATTTTATTTTATCGACACCTCTATCTCTAAACATGTGGACATATTTTTCGTTATTGACTTCCGCTTCAGGACAAGCGAGGTCTAAGCTTGGGGGAGTTGATACATCCATTTTGCATCATGCTTTTATATCGATATTTATTGCATTATGGGTTGTTATTACACGTTATGTCACAATACTTATGCCTATTCTCTCTTATTTTACAAGGTTTACACGAAGAGGGAGAATGCCGGCAGCTGGAATTCTGGGCTGGAAAAGGAGCAAATATTAGAGACCTATTCTGCACAACTCCAAAAGTCCTAAAACTCCACGGAAGTTATTTTTGGAATTAATAAAAAATACCGAGCAAAGAAAGTACCAGAGGGGGGCCACCCACCGTCCACAAGGATGGGGGCGCACCCTACCCCCCTGGGCGTGCCCCCCTGCCGCGTGGGCCCCTTGGCAGGCCTCCAGTGCCCATCTTCTTCTATATGAAGTATTTTACCCTGAAAAAATCATAAGCAAGCTTTCGGGACGAGACACCGCCGCCATGAGGCGGAACCTTGGCGGAACCAATCTAGGGCTCCGGCGGAGCTGTTCTGCCGGGGAAACATCCCTCCAGGAGGGGGAAATTGTCAGCATCGTCATCACCATCGATCCTCTCATCGGGAGGGGGATAATCTCCATCAACATCTTCACCAGCACCATCTCCACTCAAACCCTAGTTCATCTCTTGTATCCAATCTTTGTCTCAAAACCTCAGATTGGTACCTGTTGGTTGCTAGTAGTGTTGATTACTCCTTGTAGTTGATGCTAGTTGGTTTATTCGGTGGAAGATCATATGTTTAGATCCTATATGCATATTAATACCCCTCTGATTATGAACATGAATATGATTTGTGAGTACTTACGTTTGTTCTTGAGGACATGGGAGAAATCTTGCTATAAGTAGTCATGTGAATCTGGTATTCGTTCGATATTTTGATGAGATGTATGTTGTCTCTCCTCTAGTGGTGTTATGTGAACGTCGACTACATGACACTTCACCATTGTTTGGGCCTAGAGGAAGGCATTGGGAAGTAATAATTAGATGATGGGTTGCTAGAGCGACAGAAGCTTAAACCCTAGTTTATGAGTTGCTTCGTAAGGGGCTGATTTGGATCCATATGTTTCATGCTATGGTTAGGTTTACTTTAATACTTCTTTTGTAGTTGCGGATGCTTGCAATAGGGGTTAATCATAAGTGGGATGCTTGTCCAAGAAAGGGCAGTACCCAAGCACTAGTCGACCCACATATCAAATTATCAAAGTAACGAACGTGAATCATATGAGCATGATGAAAACCAGCTTGACGATAATTCCCATGTGTCCTCGGGAGCGTTTTCCTTCATAGAAGAATTTGTCCAGCCTTTTCCTTTGCTACAAAAAGGATTGGGCCATCTTGCTGCACCTTATTTACTTTCATTACTTGTTACCCGTTACAAATTACCTTATCACAAAACTACCTGTTACCGATAATTTCAGTGCTTGCAGATAATACCTTATCGAAAACTGCTTGTCATTTCCTTCTGCTCCTCGTTGGGTTCGACACTCTTACTTATCAAAAGGACTACGATAGATCCCCTACACTTGTGGGTCATCAGGCAGCTCTTGGCAGATATACATGCCGTTCTCGATGGTCATCACGCTGCAGCATGCGCCCTTGTAAGAAAGGCGTTCCGAACAGGCTTTTTCTTGCCTACGGCTCGAGCTGACGCTCAAGACCTTGTCCAATGCTGCGTGGGCCGCCAACTCTTTGTCAACCAGAGCCACATGCCTCCCACCGCATTAAGAACAATCCCCATTACTTGGCCCTTTGCAGTCTAGGGGCTTGACACGGTCGGACCCCTTAAAGGCGGAAGCCACAAAAAGAAATACCTATTGGTCAAGGTGGATAAATTCACTAAATGGAGAGAAGCCAAACTAGTTAAAATAGCTGAGGCCAGACCAGTGATCAATTTTATATCAGGCGTAGTCCACCATTATGGTGTCCTGCACAGTATCATCACTGACAATGGCTCTAACTTCACAGCTGATGAGGTGAAAACCTGGTGTGCCAAGTTGGGCATTAAACTCAGTATGCATCTGTATACCACCCCAAACGAACGGCCAAGTCGAACGTGCCAATGGTCTGATCATGAGTGGTATCAAACCAAGACTCATGCGCTCTTTACGAGAATTGGGTAAGCACTAGGTTGAGGAACTCGATTCCGTACTCTGGGGACTCCGGACGACGCCCAACCGAACCACCGGATACATGATACGTCCATTTTGCATCATGCTTTTATATCAATATTTATTGCATTATGGGCTGTTATTACACATTATATCTCAATACTTATGGCTATTCTCTCTTATTTTACAAGGTTTACCATGAAGAGGGGGAATGCCGGCAGCTGGAATTTCGGCTGGAAAAGAAGCAAACATTGGAAACCTATTCTGCACTGCTCAAAAAATCCTGAAACTCCATGAAACTTATTTTTGGAATTAATAATAATTATTGAGCGGAAGAAACACCTCAGGGGGCCCACACCCTGGCCAGGAGGGTGGGGGCGTGCCCACCCCTACTGGGCGGGCCCCCTGTCTCCTGGGCCCCCTTGTGGCCCTCTGGTGTCCATGTTCTGCTATATGAAGGCTTTTAGCCTGCAAAAAATGAGGGGAAAGCTTACGGGACGAAACTCCGCCGCCACGAGGCGGAACCTTGGTGGAACCAATCTAGAGCTCCGACAGAGCTGTTCTACCGGGGACACTTCCCTCCGGGAGGGGGAAATCATCACCAACGATCCTCTCATCAGGAAGGGGTCAATCTCCATCAACATCTTCACCAGCACCATCTCCTCTCAAAACCCTAGTTCATCTCTTGTATCCAATCTTGTATCCAAACCACAAATTGGTACCTGTGGGTTGCTAGTAGTGTTGATTACTCCTTGTAGTTGATGCTAATTGGTTTACTTGGTGGAAGATCATATGTTCAGATCCTTAATGCATATTATTACTCCTCTAATTATGAACATGAATATGCTTTGTGAGTAGTTACGTTTGTTCCTGAGGACATGGGTGAAGTCTTGCTATTACTAGTCATGTGAATCTGGTATTCGTTCGATATTTTGATGAGATGTATGTTGTCTTTCCTCTAGTGGTGTTATGTGAATGTCGACTACATGACACTTCACCATTATTTGGGCCTAGAGGAATGCATTTGGAAGTAATAAGTAGATGATGGGTTTCTAGAGTGACAAAAGCTTAAACCCTAGTTTATGCATTGCTTCGTAAGGGGCTGATTTGGATCCATATGTTCAATGTTGTGGTTAGGTTTATCTTAATACTTCTTTTGTAGTTGTGGATGCTTGCAATAGGGGTTAATCATAAGTGGGATGCTTATCCAAGTAAGGGAAGTACCCAAGCACCGGTCCACCCACATATCAAATTATCAAGGGATATATAGATTTATGCCCCTAGTTGTGTCCCACTCAATTGTTTTACCCCTAATTCCCAAAATTCACCGGTTCTGTCCATGTCACTTTGCTTCTCTTATGGTTTTTCCCTTTGACCGTTTCACCATCAGTTTGAAAACTTCATATCTAATTCGTACTAAATCAAAAAAATTCAAATAAGATACCAAAATGTTCAGAAAAACATCACCTATATATCAGTGTCATTTGCATTCATGAAAAAAGTGTTGGAAAGTGCACATCCGAGTCTTAGGGCCAGTTCTTTTGGGCAATTCTCCCAGAATTGACCCCCTCCCCAACTTCCCCCAGAATTGCCACTTCATCTTTTTTTACAATTCCTAGCTAGTTAAGGTCTAATTAGCTAGGAATTGTAAAAAATATCAAGTGGCAATTCTGGGAGAAGCTGGGGAGGGGGTCAATTCTGGGAGAATTACCCAAAAGAACTGGCCCTTAGCTCTTTTGATACCACCATGAATGGTGAACTCTAAAAAAATAAAAAAAGTTCAAAAAAAATATGGTGGCAAAGAACAACAAATGTTCTAAGTGCTTGCCAAGTTTCATTAGGGAACGACATTCGTGGAAGTCGTGGCAAAAAAATAATCTATTTTGGAGTGCTGATTGTTTTTTTGTTGTGGCACCCACGAATGTTATTCCCTGATGAAACTTGGCACGCACTTAAAACATTTGTCATTCTTTGCCACCAATTTTTTTTGAATTTTTTTGAATTTTTTTAGATTTTACTATTCATGGTGGTAGCATAAGAGCTAAAACTTGGATAGGAACTTTCCAACACTTTTTCATGAATGCAAATGACACTGACATATAGGTGATGTTTTTTTGAACATTTTGGTATCTTATTTGCATTTTTCCGATTTACTATGAATTAGTTATGAAGTTTTCAAACTGACGGTCAAACGGTCAAAGGGCAAAAGCATAAGAGGAGCAAAGTGACTTGGAGAGAACCGGTGGCTTTTGGGAATTAGGGGTAAAACAGATGAGTGGGACACAACTAGGGGCATAAATCTAATTATCCCAATTATCAAAGTACCAAACGCGAATCATATGAGCGTGATGAAAACTAGCTTGACGATAATTCCCATATGTCCTCGGGAGCTCCTTTCTCATTATAAGAAATTGTCCAGGCTTATCCTTTGCTACAAAAAGGATTGGGCCACCTTGCTGCACTTTATTTACTTTATTTGCTTGTTACCCATTACAATTTATCTTATCACAAAACAATCTATTACCTACAATTTCAGTGCTTGTAGAGAAAACCTTAGTGAAAACCGCTTATCATTTCCGTCTGCTCCTCGTTGGGTTCGACACTCTTACTTATCAAAAGTACTATGATAGATCCCCTACACTTGTGGGTCATCAATACACACCCTTCTTTATGGTGTACAACGCTGAAGTCGTATTACCTTGCGATATTATTCATGACTCACCTAGAGTACGCATGTACGAAGAGAAAGAAGCCGAACTTGATCGGCAGGACGACCTGGATGGACTAGAAGAGGAGTGCGATGTAGCTAAGGCCCGTTCCGCATTTTATCAACAACAGGCCAGGCATTACCAAAGTAGACAAGTGTGGGCTAAAACATATAAGGTTGGAGAACTTGTTCTACGCCTCCCGGAGAAGAAAAAGGATAAGCTCAAATCCAAATGGGAGGGCCCCTTCATTATTGATGAAGTCCTTACTGGAGGAGCCTATCGCCTTCGCACTACGGAGGATAATCGCCTTGATCCGAATCCATGGAATGCCTCCCGGCTCAGGAGATTTTACGCATAATTCAGCCCCCTCAGGTCTAAGTTAAAAATTAGGTTTCTTCTTTCCATTTTCTTTTTCTTTTTACCCTCTTTAACCCTCCTTTCTTATATTGTATGTTCGGATAAACCACATTGTTGGGGGTACGCATCTTGAAATGTATACATCTCACCATACATGGGGGCTTCTTTTGAAAGAAGCATTTTATTACAAAGCTTAAAAGCTTCTTTTGTCCATACTATCTGTTGTTTCTGCCATTTTATGCACCTCTATGACTTATGTTTTTGCCAAGCTGGGTGCCTCGTTCCTATACTTATACCCTATGTTCCCGTTTGTTCGGTCAGGGTGTAAAGGGAGCACCTCTGTGATTGTTACAACCGGGTTATCCGGCATTGTACCTCAGACGGGTGAAGACGAAAGCTAGCGTTCTTAAGAGAATATTTGGGCGGCACATATTCGATAGGATGTTTTAGGAATAAAGCATAATAGCGGCTATCTGTACTTCAGATACAAGCCCAGCCTAAGAAAAGGAACCCCTAATGGAACAATTTTTCGTGGAAGATGTTTCTTACGTTAAAAAGTAATATAACATAACTCCGCATATCACAGTTTGTCTGTTTGAGCAATATGACTGGATTTCCTGGTTTCCGACAATACCAAATGTTTACTGTTAAACATAGTATGCGGATACTCCAACTTTTTGGTTCGGTGGTCGAAGCCGAAGGTCTGCGATGACAAAATTTTCATAGAATCCGACAGGAGATAAGTTCAGTTGTAAAGTACAAGGGTACATCAAATCAAGCGCTCACTCCCTTTCTATGCCATCTAATAGGCTATCTAATATACAATCCTATTGCGAAAATTTTGCCACTGTCATTACTTTGTCATATACCAAGTTTACGGGAATTTCCTTCCCGTCGGGTCCCCGCGGTCCAACCCTGGACATATGGTTTGGGTCAAGACCAGTATAGCGTGTCTTCACCATGGCCCATGCCTCTCGACCGCCTTCATGATAGACCGATGTCTTCCACAGCTCGAACCAACGCCGGGCACCCTTGAAAAGATCAGCCAACCCCTCCATACATTATGGAGGGACGTCGGAGGGCCACAAGGCTTTGACCATGTTCTTCATTACCTTCCGAGCACGTTCGTGCAGCTTGGCCAACTCCTTCAGAATGTCACTCTGAAGAACTGGCTTTTCCTCCTCGGGGCGGCCGGTCAACATACCTGTGATACGTCTCCAACGTATCTATAATTTTTGATTGTTCCATGCTATTATATTACCCCTTTGGATGTTTATGGGCTTTATTTTACACAATTATATCATTTTTGGGACTAACCTACTAACCGGAGGCCCAACCTGTATTGCTGTTTTTTTGCCTATTTCAGTATTTCGAAGAAAAGGAATATCAAACGGAGTCCAAACGGAATGAAACGTTCGGGAGCGTGATTTTTGGAACGAGCGTGATCTAGAGGACTTGGAGTGCAATTCAAGAAGCAGCCGAGGATCCCACGAGATAGGAGGGCCCCCCCCCTATAGGGCGTGCCCCCCTGTTTCGTGGACCCCTCGGGTGGCCACCGACGTACTTCTTCCTCCTATATATACCTACTTGCCCTGACAACATCCAGGAGGCAGACGAAACACAATTTCCACCACCGTAACCTTCTGTATCCGCGAGATCCCATCTTGGAGCCTTCGCCGACACTCTGCCGGAGGAGGAATCGACCACGGAGGGCTTCTACATCAACATCCTTGCCCCTCGATGAGTTGTGAGTAGTTTACCACAGACCTACGGGTCCATAGTTATTAGCTAGATGGATTCTTCTCTCTTTTTGGATCTCAATACAATGTTCTCCCCCTCTCTTGTGGAGATCTATTCGATGTAAACTCTTTTTGCGGTGTGTTTGTCGAGATCCGATGAATTGTGGGTTTATGATCAAGTTTATCTATGAATAATATTTGAATCTTCTCTGAATTCTTTTATGTATGATTGAGTTATCTTTGCAAGTCTCTTCGAATTATCAGTTTGATTTGGCCTACTAGATTGATCTTTCTTGCCATGGGAGAAATGCTTAGCTTTGGGTTCAATCTTGCGGTGTCCTTACCCAGTGACAGAAAGGGTTGCAAGGCACATATTGTATTGTTGCCACCGAGGATAAAAAGATGGGGTTTATATCATATTGCTTGAGTTTATCCCTCTACATCATGTCATCTTGCTTAATGCGTTACTCTGTTCTTATGAACTTAATACTCTAGATGCAGGCAGGAGTCGGTCGACATGTGGAGTAATAGTAGTAGATGCAGGTAGGAGTCGGTCTACTTGTTATGGATGTGATGCCTATATACATGATCATGCCTAGATAATCTCATAATTATTCGCTTTTCTATCAATTGCTCGACAGTAATTTGTTCACCCACCGTAATACTTATGCTATCTTGAGAGAAGCCTCTAGTGAATCCTATGGCCCCTGGGTCTATCTCTCATCATATTTGCTTCCAATCTACTTTTATTTGCATCTTTACTTTTTGCATCTATATTATAAAATACCAAAAATATATTGATCTTATCTTACTATCTTTATTAGATCTCACTTTTGCAAGTGGCTGTGAAGGGATTGACAACCCCTTTATTGCGTTGGTTGCGAGTTCTTAGTTTGTTTGTGTAGGTGTGTGGGACTTTTGAGGAGCCTCCTACTGGATTGATACCTTGGTTCTCAAAAATTGAGGGAAATACTTACGCTACTATTGCTGCATCACCCTCTCCTCTTGGAGGAAAACCAACGCAAGCTCAAGACGTAGCAACCTGCATCAACTGAACTATCATATTCCGCATTATATAATTCTCTTAACTAATCCAGATGGTTTGCAAGACATACCGAATATACCGCCCTTCAGTTTCTAGTTTTCTTGTTGCGCCTTTAAGAGTTGAGCCTTTAAGCTCTTTATCTCTTCGGCTTGTTTCTTTACTTCCTCTTCCAATTTTTTATCATTGTCTTAGTACATTGGGGCACTCTTTATTTCTTCAAGCTCCTGGGTTAGTGCATTGTTCTTCTCCTTGAGAACCTGTGATCATCAAACGATCCTTAAATTGGTTTGGTCACCCGCTTTAAGTCTTGGGGGCTACTACTACTACATATCCATTAAGTTACTGAAATTTTTTACCTGCATATCCTTTGAGAACAGGTGAGCAACCCCGGTGAGCCCGTCCCGGACAGCTCAGATATAATCACCTATAGTGCTTAGGGCATTGAACTCTGGCTCTGTTAAGGCAGGGGCACGTAAGGCTTCTTTTAAGTGACGATGATTCATCACACTTTCGACTTCAAAGTTGGTCACGGACATCTCATCCGGCTCACCGTGCAACGAGCGAGCATGTGCCGCGTCATAGCATGCGCCCCCATCCCAATTGGTATCTCCAGTGCCGGATTAGCCGCAGCTCGGCTGGCTGGGACCTTACCCACGGTACGTCGAATACCCCTCCTGCGATAATAGAGGAGGATTTGAATGAAGGCCTGACTTCATGACTGAATAATAACAAAGAAGTATATACCTTTTCAATGGTGGAGCAAGTTCGGAGGCGCTGCCGGCCTCCTTTCTTTTTCATGACCCTTCCATGAAGATGCTGACCTTTTCTTAGTCGCCCTCCCTTGGGTACGGTCCGCAGAGCACCGATCCTGTGAAGTATGGTCCAATGTAGAAATAAGGAGACTGGTGGAAGTATTCCTCTTCCTTGAGAATACAGTTTCCGAACACTTACCTTCACAGAGGATAAAGGTCAGGGTAGTCAGCCATAATGGCCACCTCCGAGCCGTCAAGGCTCGCCTGATAGTAAACTCCATCTTTAAACTCTAAAAACATGTCCGGATCCTCATGGAATCTGGGGTCTTCATAATGATCATGATCCTCTAGCTAGGGGCGGGGCAGTTAATGTTCTCGACAATCTACCTCCATGACTGTTCAAAAAAACAAATAGCCATGCTATCCGGTCAGTGCATTCATATGGGTAAAAGAGCATTGAGCGGTTAAAAAACTTACCCATTCAATAGGAGTGTACATGGAGTAGTCCTCTCGGCAATCTACACGCATAAATTCCTCTTCCTCTGCTTTATATAGGTCGACCAGAGCTGCCGCTAATGTGGCTTGGCCATCCGGCCCCTTTTGCCTATAGCGGGACGCATGTCATCCCCGGTGTAGTTCCATAAGGGAGTTACTCGGGATTGAAGTGGATGGATGCATATCTTTATTGTGATAACCATGACTTCTACGATGGAGAGTCCGGAATGGGTCAATAGCTTGATCTTGTTTACCAAGTTCATCACCTCCGCACTATCTTCTTGGGTGGAGGATTTGGGACGCCAGTTGTATAGATTCTTTACAGGGGTGCTGGAAAATTCTGGCAGTCCGCGCCGAACAGGGTCTGGAAGGGGTACGTCGTTGATATAGAACCATTCCGAAGACCATTTGGCAGATCCTTTCTTCGGAGTCCCAACGGGTTAACTAGATCCGGCTATATGCCATACTTCGGCACCGCCCACTTCGAAGATAGACCCGCCGCCCTGATGGCTAGGGACGAGGCAGAAGAACTTCTTCCATAGTTCGAAGTGAGCCTCACAGCCCAAGAACAGTTCGCAGAGAGCGACAAACCGGAGATATGTAAAATAGAACCTGGTGTGAGGTTGTGCACCTGGATCCCATAGTGTTCTAGTAGGCCCCTAAGGAAGGGGTGGATTAGGAATCCCACGCCCCTCAAAAGAAATGAGGTGAAGCACACTCTCTTCCCTTGATTGGGATTGGGGAAATTCTCCACCAATGCATCAGTGCCTATGGTGGTTAGCCCCGCCCGCACAGAGACTAGATCTAGGTGAGGGAGGTATCCTTGCGTCTGGAGTCGACTGAGCTAGAGGTGAGATATGGAACCACTCTGCCAGTCCCCCTCTTCGCGGGCCATGAGGACGCGAGGAAGAACCATGGGCGCCCGTCATGATTTTTTGTTGCTTGCTCTGTTGCTTTCGGGTGCGATGCGAGATGAAAACTTAGGGATCTCACCTCAGTTTATAGGGGAGGTTTGAGCTTGCCAAGAATATTAAAATACAACGATAACGGACCGTTCGCATTCACCCAAACACGTGGAAATCGAGGCGACGGCGGGAGGAATCATAAAGACTGGGCGCGGAAGCCAATGCCGAACTATCTTTAATCCGGAGTACAATGGAAGAACCCGCCTTGCAAAGCCGAGGACTCATGTCCGCAAACTACATCGACATTGAAGGCAAGTTCGGGGGCTACTGAGGGAGTCCTGGATTCGGGGGTTCTTAGATGTCCGGCCTAGGAGTTTGGGTCGGGCTGCATGGGCTGCACAGGATCACGTCAAAGATCATCTACTGTGTCGGGATGGGACTTCTCAATGCGTGGACGATAAGAATAGAGTCCAGAGGTTTCTTTCCCTGATAAACCATCTTTGTACCATCTATAGACCCCCTCGGTGTGTATATAAATGGGAGGGGTCAGACCGTAGAGGCGAACTTTTCACCATAGGCTAGCCATCTAGGGTTAGCCATCACAATCTCGAGGTAGATCATCTCTCGTAATCTTCCTATTCGATAATCATAATCAAGTAGGAGTAGGGTTTTACCTCCATTAAGAGGGCCCAAACCTAGGCAAACATCATGCTCCCTGGCCTCCTGTTACCATTGATCCTTAGACACATAGCTTGGGGCCCCCTACGCGAGATCTTCCGGTTTTGACACCGACAGCCCTCACGACGCGTGTCCACGTCCCCATCTTTTACGGGTGACGATTGAACATTGAAATGATATTTGGGGAGCGAGCTAGTGTGCTTGACACGTCGGCTGTGGACCATAGCCGCCGCACCTTCTTGCATAAGCCATAGGCGTACTATACACCGACGGTGCTCCAGGATATTTTGTATTACATCTCACACGGTTGGTGATAATAAACTATGTGGGATCTACTTGATTTTTCATTTTGATTTGCATTACATAATGGGGTCATAGAGGCAATGGACGGTGTTTGAATTGCTAGACCTTTTATCTGAAGTGAACATGCAATTATATGTGTGTCGTAAAAAATTGGAATTATTCAGGGTTCGTTTGGAAATTTTATACATTAAATTTGTTTTCTAGCCATTTCAGGTGCACAATTCAAAATTGAAGCACATGCTCCAGTCCATAAAAACGGGTTGCAAATTCAAATGTTTGTCCTTGGTTGCAAGCATAGGTCACATGCAAGAAATGAGAATGAATGTCAAACACCTTGACACTGTCGCTCAGCCGCTAACATTGAGATATGCTTTTAACATTCTAGTAAATCGAAAACTTGTCTGAAATTCATGAAACTTGACATAATATCATGGACCGGCAGCGACATGCCGTGGTAAAACTATTGCCCTATTTGGGGAGGTCTGGGTATAAGCTTCTCGCAAACCAGACCTTCTCTCACAATAAGCCTGATGGTTTCAGTAGGGTACGTGCCACCTTGGGGGACGAAACGATATATGTTACCTCTTCTTACTTTCAAAATGTTTCTCGTGTCAACATAGAACAACACGAGTGGTGTGTCAATTTTTGGGATTTTTTGGGGTTCGCTTGGACATTTTTATACATTAACTGAGTTTTCTATGCATTCATATGCATAATTCAAATTTAAACTACAGGCACATGCTCTAATGCATATAAATTAGTTTAAAATTCAAATCTGTGTCCTTGGTTGCATGCTTAGGTCTCATGCAAGCAATGTGAATGAATGTCAAACACCCTGCCACTGTCACTCGGCCACAAACATTGAGATACCTGGTTTTTAATTTCTAGTAAATCCAAAACTCATCTGAAATTCATGAAACTTGGCATGCTATCATGGAGCGGCGTCAACATACCATGATAATTTTTTTGTCCCATTTGGGGCAGGTTTGGGGATATGCTTCTCACAAACCAAAGGTTCTCATAACAAGCCTGATGGTTTCGGTAGGGAACATCCCACCTTTGGGGACGAAACGATATCCGCTGCCTCTTATTGCTTTCAAATTTTTTCTAGTGTCAACATAGAACAACATGAGTGTTGTGTCAATTTTGGGGATTTTTCGCGGTTCGTTTGGACATTTTTATGCATTAATTGAGCTTTCAACGCATTTATGTGCATAATTTAAATTTGAACTACTTGCACGTGCTCTAATGCATATAAATTGGTTGAAAATTCAAATATGTGTCCTTGGTTTCATGCTTAGGTCCCATGCAAGAAATAGGAATGAATGTCAAACACCCTACCACCGTCACTCCGCCGCAAACATTGAGATTCCTGGTTTTTAAATTCTAGTAAATCCAAAACTATTCTTAAATTCATGAAACTTGGCATGCTATCATGGAGCGGCATCAACATGCCGTAGTAAATCTTTTGTCCCATTTGGGGCAGGTTTGGGTATAAGCTTCTCACAAAACAGAGCTTCTCACAACAAGCCTGATGGTTTTGGTAGGGAACCTCCCACCTTTGGGGACGAAATGATATCAGCTGCCTCTTATTGCTTTCAAAAGATTTCTACTGTCAACATAGAACAACAGAAGTGTTGTGTCAATTTTTGGGATTTTTGGGGGTTCGTTTGGACATTTTTATGCATTAATTAAATTTTTGATGCATTTATGTGGATAATTCAAATTTTAACTACATGCACATGCTTCAATGCATATAAATTGGTTGAAAATTCAAATATGTGTGATGGGTTGCATGCTTAGGTCCCATGCAAGAAATTGGAATAAATGTCAAACACCCTGCCACCATCACTTGGCCGCAAACATTGAGATTCTTGGTTTTTAAATTCTAGTAAATCCAAAACCCGTCTGAAATTCATGAAACTTGGCATGCTATCATGGAGCGGCATCAACATGTTGTGGGAATTGTTTTGTCCCATTTGGGGCAGGTTTGGGTATAAGATTCTCACATACTAGAACTTCTCACAACAAGCCTGATGGTTTCGGTAGGGAACGTCCCACCTTCGGGGACGAAATGATATTCGCTGCCTCTTATTGCTTTCAAAAATTTTCTAGTGTCAACATAGAACAACAGAAGTGTTGTGTTAAATTTTGCAATTTTTCAGGGTTCGTTTGGACATTTTTATACATTAACTGGGTTTTCTATGCATTTTATGTGCATAATTCAAATTTGAACTACGTGCACATGCTCCAATGCATATAAATTGGTTGAAAAATCAAATCTTTGTCCTTGGATGTATGCTTAGGTCCCATGCAAGAAATGGGAATGAATTTCAAACACCAGGGCACTGTTGATTGGCGGCAAAACGTTGAGATGCTTTGTTTTTAAATTCTAGCAAATCGAAAACTCGTCTGAAATTCATGAAACTCGGCATGCTATCATGGACTGGCACCCGACATGTTGTGGTATGTTTGGTGTCCATTTTGAGATAAGAAGCACTCGAATAACAACCAACAAAGGCATTTTCAAACAAATAGCTGCCACTCTAACATCGCAAACGTTTGTATAGTTCAAATCGTGTGTGTTATGTTAACCATTCACGTGACACCACGTGTCTTGGTTTTAATGGCTATAGGAGGTGCCGTGTGGACGGATGCTTGACTGAACGGGAGGCGTGCGAGCGCAGTCCTGTGTGCAGGCTGACCAAGAGGCGTGCAAGTTGTCTTCCAATGTGCAGACTCTTCGGGAAGAATGCGAGTTGTACACTATGCAGGCTCACCAGAAATCGAGACCTTTGACTTCCATGGCCGCCTGCCTTCCTCTCCATTAATGGTGCTCGAGCCGCTGCTTAATACGGGCGGCCTTACTGTTCGCCTCCCATTCCCTTCCCTCCCACAGACCTCCACCAACGCCATGGCGCAGAAGGATCATCTGCCACTAGTCTTCAAGTTTGGTGAAGTCAACTCCGAGCTGGACGAGATAGAAAATAAGGAGGAATGGGGCCTCATAGACATGGCCCAGAACGACCTGGCTGCGGCTGTTGCTATCCCCGCTCCCTCCCAGCTCCCATCCCCACGCCCGCACCAGCGACCATCCCCATAGCATTGACGGGCTGGTCGCCGAGCACTATCGCAGAGCTAGAAGCCGCAGGCGTCACCGAGGTCTCCACGGGGACCTGCACGAGCTCGTGTACAAGCCAGCGCCAACGCCCGTGCCCGTGCCCGTGTGCGCCCCTCCACCCACTACGGCGTCGGTCCCCATGCGTTTGGCTGCACCCGCCACGCCTGTGCTCGTGCGCGCACTCCCCTCAGCGGCATGGGACGCCACAGTCGACCGCTACCTCTCAGTGCCGCCAGCTGCCGTCCTCCCTCACCCTGCCCGTCGATAGCACGACTACATGATGTTTGATTTACAAGTGAAGAACATTTTGTGTTTCCTTGAAGACTTCAACAACGGCGTCCCGGAGGTTGACATCGACAAGGACTGCACGATAGGCCACCTCTGACGCCGCCGAAAATAGATTTTTTTTCTTGGGTTTAATATTGTATCTCGATCACAAACATTTCAGTTAGAACACCCGTATGCAAACCGACAGCTTTCCTAGGAAGCCAAGGGAAAATGTGTCGAGCAGGATTTTTGCAGCTCTGGATCGCAAATGTTTTAGATAGAACACCCATATGCAAAGCGAGAGCAGGATTTTTGCATCTCTTCAACGCAAACAGTTGCTTTGGATGACCCGTGTGCAACCACTTACAAACAATTTGGTAAGATTGGCATCTGTCATATTGGTATGTTACCATTTGTCAAACTTGAAAGATTGACATTTGTTGATCTAGTAACATTGCCATTTGTCAACCTTGTAACACTGCGATTTGTCAAAATATGCAGCTAAAAATCACTAGCAGTATCTAATTTTTGCAACTAAAACTCAGTAATTAAGCATAGATTTCATTCATAGATTAAGCAGTTTACTTAATTTATACAAAAAGTTCAACTCGACAGCTGAACAGACCAAACTTTTCCTTAATTGTTGCCAACCACGTACTGAAATAACTAGTTCTACTTTATATACTAGCTAATTTTAAGTACGTTGTACAGTTCCACCATATCTATAGTCAGATGAACTGAACAAAATAGCCCCTAAATACTACTACGAAGGGGCTTTGTACTACTTCCGGCAGCCTCTCCTCTGCCGAGCATGCTTAGTAAGAGGCAGAGGAAGAGGAGCCTACCGACGAGCTAGACAACTGCAATACGGTGCCTAAGCTGTTGCAACTTCAGCTACACTCACCTCGAACGCCCTCTGCCGCTCCAGACGACCCCTCTCAGAGCGGTGGTTCTCCTTGTAGATCTCTTGATTCCTCGCCTCTGAGGCAGCGTGTGCTGCTGCCACGGCAGTGGTAAGACTCTTTGCATGCTCGACGAGGTGCTCATCCTCCTCCCGCAGGAACTCGGTGTAGCGCGCAAAGTCGCTGACGCATGTGCCGGCATCAACCTCCGCCTCCTACCATCGGGCAGCAGTGGTGGACCGGGTGATGACCCCGACAGTCGACGGTGGGCTGGCGGCCATGATGGCCGATGATGGGGTGGCGGCCACGACCACCACCTCCCGCCTTCGGGCTGCGGTGGCGGAGCGGGTAATGGCCACGGTGGGCGGCAGTGGGGTGGCGGCCATGACGGCCACCTCCCGCCTTTAAGCCACGGTGGTGGAGCGGGCGATGGCCCTGGCTTTCGACGGTGGTGTGGCGGCAAAGGCGGCCGGCAACAGCTGTCGACGGGCACCGGCAGCGAGCGTGTGCTGGGTGTTCCGCGCAAACACAACAGGGACGCCACGCGCACTACACTACGCCAGGGACTGCGGAGCCACCATGGTGTAGCCTCCCAGGTGGAGCTGTCATCTAATGACGGCGGAGTGGCTGAGCGACCATGATGGACCAGTGCCTGATAACCCACAAGTATAGGGGATTGTTTGTAGCCTTCTTTGATAAATATAAGTATTGAACCCAACGAGGAGCTAAAGGCAGAACAGATATTCCCTCAAGTTCTATCGACCACCGATACAACTCTACGCACACTTGACGTTTGCTTTACCGGAAACAAGTATGAAACAATTTTGTAGGTGTGATGCTAGAACTACTTTGCAAGAATAAAACTAGAAGTACTTTGCAAGATAATAAAAGTTAGGTGTTTAGTATAATGGTTTGTGTCAACAAGAAAGTTATTTGTCCCTACGCAATCGATAACAAGTACCGGTAATCATTCTTGTAATTTTATATGAGGGAGAGGCATGAGCTAACATACTTTCTCTACTTGGATCATATGCACTTATGATTGGAACTCTAGCAAGCATCCGCAACTACTAAAGGTTATTAAGGTCGTGAAACCGAACCATAGCATTAAGTATCAAGTCCTCTTTACTCCCATACGCCATGACCCACTTATCCGTGTTTAGGCTGCTGTCACCCCCACAACACTGACAATAAGCAAACCATGAACATATTGCAACAACCTACAGCAGGGCCCCTCACATTTGCGCCAGAACGGAGGGCACCATAGGACAACACCAAAGATAAAATATGCAATCATACCTACCAAGATCATGATTAACCCATAGGACAAAATGGATCTACTCAAACATCATAGGATAACCATAGATCATTGGGAAATAATATATGGATTTGACCACCATGTTTAAGTAGAGATTACAGTGGGGATAAGAGGTGTTACACTGCTGCATAGAGGGGGTGAGAGTTGGTGTTGACGGTAGCAAGATTGTTGATGAAGATCGCCATCCCGATTGTTGCCCCAGCGGCACTCCGGCGCCATCGGAAGCGAGGGGGAGAGAGCCCCCCTCCTTCTTCTTCTTCCTTGGCCTCCCCCTAGATGGGAGGAGAATTCCCCCTTTGGTCCTTGGTCTCCATGACGGCGGAGGGGTGGGAACCCCTCTGCGATTGGATCTCCCTCTCTGTTCCCTTATGTTTCGCATTCCCCAGATCTGGAGGAAAACCGTTTCTTATATTCTCGGAGATCCGTAACTCCGATTGCGCTAATCTTTTTACATGATTTTTTCCTAATATAAGCTTCCTTGCACCAGTAGTACATCTACAACCGACGTACAAGGTGAGCACCACCCACCACCACGCGCCAGGGGCCAGGGGCGCACCCTAGTGTATCGTGGTCTGTGTGGGCCTCCGTTTGTGGTGATTCCAACTCCCAAAACTCACAAATATTCCAAAATAATTCTCCATGGAGTTGCATCATGTTTGGACTTTGTTTGATATGGATTTTGTGCGATACAAAAACAGGCAACAAACAGGAACTGGCACTAGCACTGGATAAGTAAGTTAGTCCAAATAAATCATATAAAAAGTTGCCAAAAGTATGTAATAGTTGAATAATATTGGCATGAAAGAACAAAAAATTATAGATACGACGGAGACATATCAGTGCCATTGGTGATTGTGGGAGAAGCAGACGAGATAAGCTACATGGAGGGAGGGGAAAATGCGATGCAGGACTCGCCAGCCGTGAGGGTTTTTATAGCAGGCCGGTAAGCATTGGGATTTTGGGGGATTTCACCCAGTCAGCCGGGAAGCTTGTGCGGGAACCTGCGAGGTTGTGCAGGAACAGGCTCACCGACGATTCATTGGCACCACCGTTTGGCCAAAAGAACGCTCCCGTGCACTGCGCAACCTTGCGATGTAAGCCGTCTTCGGTAGCAGGGTGACAAGAAGTGCGAGAGGAGGACGAAAGGCCACGTACACATATAGTTAATAAAAAAACGTTTGCGATTGAATTACCTACTATACACCCATCCTGGTTTATAAGTAGGATTTAACTAATAAAATATGAATGCATGTTACCAAAGATTATATAGTTGGATTCGTATTTGAACATAGTTTTCAATTCTATGATTTTTATAACATGCATTAACATTTTTGTGGTTAAATTTGAGGGCAAAGTATGGCACATAATATAAAGGGGACTATAGACCAATACGGAGGTAGTAGCACACGACCGCTCTCTACACAGCGACGCAAGTGTCGGCTGCTTGTAGGCGACCATTTCCTGCGTGTTCAACTGCTCTATGTGTGTGGTTGCTTGCAGTTGAGGCGGCCGCGCCGCGCTCTCCTCGCATCCCGCCGTGCGCGCTCTGCTCTCGCATCCCTCCGGGTGCTCTGCCCTTGTCCCTCCATGCGCACTGCCAGCGTTTGGGGCCGGTGCATGATCAAGCATGTTCGTGTGCATGTGGTTGCACCGGGCACGGCTCGATAATGCAGTTACCTGCTGCAAAAACTGTCATGCGGACGCGCCAAGAATTCAGGCCGCCCGACCCCCATTTATTCATGCGACCATTTACCTTCATCTATCGCGTCACACGACACAATAAGCACCTCCACGACAACACATATAGAGAGGACATCCAGCGGTTCCAATGGCGATCCCCGTGGCTCCAATGGCGCTCCTAGCGGCCGACGATGACAACGGTGGGCAGTTAACCATGCATCACGTAGTGGATACCCACGTGAGGGGGAAGGCCCTCTCGGTGGTGTACACGAACGATCCGGTGTCGGTGGAGAGCTCCATCCAAACTATGGACCCGTTCCTTGCCGAGGACAAGTACCAAGTGGTTGGCTTCGACCTCGAGTACACCATCGGTCACTACAAAAAAAATATCCGTGACATTTTGGGCCGAAAGAATTTTTTTGTCATACTTATGACACTTCTATGATGATAATTGTGACAAAACCCGGTATCATCATAGATGTGGTGGGCTCCTACTTCTATGACAAAAAATCATGACAGAAAATGGGCTTTTCGTCTTGGGCGGGCCGGAGATGCAGCTGCATGACATTCTTTGGGCCGTCCATGACGGAAAAAACCGTGGTAGAAGCGAGGGCAGGAAAATTTGGGCGAGTTCCCGGTTATGGTGGGAGGTCGGGGGACGAGTGATGTATGTTTCTCTAGTACACGTACACGCGTGTATGTGAGGCATTGGCTCTAACTGAACCCGAGCGAGGCGTTGGGCTCTAACTGAACCCGAGCGATTGCACTGCAGGCTACGCGTTAATGAACCCGAGCAATCGATCGATGGCTTTTAACTGAACCTGATCGAGCGATTCCTGAGCTACTGCAGCTAAACTGAAGCTG
>NC_041381.1:153075207-153086752 GCF_002162155.2 Triticum dicoccoides
TGGGGGTGGATGAACAGGACCCCGTGGCGTTGCCTCTGGATGAACAGGACCCCTATCGATCGAGCCTGTTGGGCATGGATGAACAGAACCCCGTGGAGGGCTGGATGAACAGGACGACCCCGTGGAGGGCTGGATGAACAGTAGACGGTGGAGGGGTGGATGAACAGTAGCTAGTGGAGGGGTGGTTGAACAGGAGCCCATGGAGAGAGGTGGTTGAACAGTAGCCGGTGGAGTAGCACGCGGTGGAGGCTGGATGAACTTAGAGCCCGTGGAGGCTCGAGGAGGTCGATGGTGGATGAACAGTAGCCCGTGGAGGCTGGAGGAGGTCAACGGTGGAGATGAACAGTATCCCGTGGAGTCCCGTTTTGCGGTACGTCACACCCCTCCTGATGAACAGGACCCTCGTTTCGACCGTAGTGCTCCAACACAAGTCTGTTTCGTCCATTTTGCGGTACGCCACACCCCTCCCAATCAACAGGACCCTGTTTTGACCGTAGGAGGTCCGTTTCCTCCGTTTTGTGGTACGCCAGACCCCTCCCGATGAACAGGATCCTGTTTAGAACATGGTTGGTCAAACACAAGGCTGTCTCCTCCGTTCTGTGGTACGCTAAGCCTTGTTTCCATCACTTGTTCCGTCCAAGCCGGTTGGCTCCCACGTGTTCCGTTGCCTCCCGATGAACACGACGCATTCCGTTGCCTCCCCATGAACACGAAGGAGACGCAGTTTCTCCGTTTGACCCAGCCATGTACAGGTGCCCTGGCCGTACATACGCGTGAGTAGGTGCTCGAGACCCCGCCCATATGTACGTACGTGGCCGTATTTACTTTCTTGCACCCTAGCCGTTGTATGTACGTGTACATGCTATGTGTGTGTCTCTACTATCACACGTGCACGCCTCTACATCGACCAGTATGTACGTACACGTTCGCGACCAGAATGACAACACTACGTACGCTTCGACCAGGTGGGTCCCGACTGTAAGGCACTTCCTTGCGTGCAAAGATGTAGCTGGCGGGTCCCAGCAGTCAGGGGGCGAATCGTTTTTTTTTTGCCCAGACACACTTCCTTGCGTGCAAAGATGTAGCTTGTGGGTCCCAACAGTCAGAGGGAAACGTTTTTTCGCAAAATATGGTGGCCCATCTGGTGGGTCCCCGCTGTCAGGTGGAGGAATAATTATTTTGCGCATAATAAGGAGGCACTTCCTTGCTGTGGCCGTGGACCCAGCTGTCAGCCTCTCCACGTCTGATGGAAGTCGTTCCTTGACCACGTTGACCACGCCGCGTCGAGAGCACCAGGGCGGTGGACGACGGTGAGGCCTAGGGAGGGGACGACACAGAGCCGGGGAAGACGCGGTAGTGGATGCCCACGCGTAGAGGAGTATGAGGTTTCACTGGTTCGCTGCGGAGTGAGGCTGTCGCCGCCGCAGAATAACAGGGGGTGTGGGTGAGTAGAGGGATGGCCTGGCTAGCGGTGGGAGTAGTAGGGGCGGTGAGGCCTCCGCTGCATAGTAGCCGGCTAGGGGAGGCAGGGGCACGAGGCATGACCGGCGCTAGTTTGGGCAGCTGGAGCAAGAAGACCAGAGGTTGAAGAAGCACCACGGCCTTTGGATGGACATCGTACGGTCACTTGAGCTAGAATCGTGCATATTGGCTAAGTTGACAAAGCCCTCCATCCCCGTCAACTTAGTAGGCCCACAAGTCAGCCTACCACTATACTAAGTCCCAGCTAGCAGGGGGAGTATTCAATTTTTTGTGCGTAATAAGGAGGCACTTCCTTGCGTGCGAAGATATAGCTGGTGGGTCCAAGCTGTCAACGACATATTTTTTCGCGAAATATAGAGGCCCTTTCAGTGGGTCCCAGATGTTAGGTGGAGGAATCATTATTTTGCGCGTAATAAGGAGGCATTTCCTTGCGTGCGGCCGTGGACCCAGCTGTCAGCCTCTCCACGTACAGTCCACTTCAGATGCATGTCGGTCATTGACCATGTTGACCAGGTCGCGCCGAGAGCACTAGGGTGGTGGACGACGGTGAGGCCTAGGAAGGGAATGGCATGGAGGCAGGGAAGACTCGGCAGTTGTTTCCCACGCGGAGGGGAATACGACTGTACGAGGGTTTACTAGTTCATCTGCCGTCGCTGGAGAATAACAGCAGGTGTGGGTGAGTAGAGGGATGGCGAGGCCAGCGATGGGAGTACGGTGGGGCGGTGAGGCCTGCGCGGCAGCACAGCCGGCCGCGGGGAGGAGGGAGCAGGCAGTCCCGACGGCGCTTGTTTGAGCGGTTGGAGCAGGAAGAGCAGAGATTGAAGAAGCACGACGGCCATTGGATGGAAATCCAACAGTCACTGCTTGTGCGTCAACCTTTTTTTAGGAAAGCCTCAAATATGTGGAAAACAACATACAACCCATCTGCCATTATTTCTAATAATTTACAGCCCATTTGCTAATTTTTAAGGTTTTTTTGGAGCCCATATTCTTTTTGTTACCATTAGAGCCCATATTATGGCCACGGTTAAAAAATTATACGAAATTTTGCATACTTCGGTGCGGTCCGAACTATTTTTAATCCCAAAATTTCGAGTCACATTCGCAATGATTTTAAAAATAAATGTATATCAATATAAATCCAACAAATTGTCCATGCATAAAAATAAATGCAATTTAAAATTTCGAAATGAAAAAAAGAAATTTGAAACTAATTGTCGGTTTGATGTGTTTTAAAAATGTACAACCCATTTCTCATTACTGATAAGCCATTTTCTCGGCCAGCCGAATGAAGCTCTCCTTGTCTTGAAAGATTTGCAACCCAACAGGCCTGACAAAGCGACTTACTTGTCAAATCACAAAAAAACTGGGCTGTGGCTGTGGACCCAGCTGTCAGCCTCTCCATGTATAGTACTCTTCCGATGGAAGTCGGTCGTTGACCACATTATCCACGCCAAGCCGAGAGCACCAAGGCGGTGGACGACGGCCAGGCCTAGGAAGGGGACGACATGGACCGGGGAAGACGTGGTGATATGTCCATTTCGCATCATGCTTTTATATCAATATTTATTGCATCATGGGCTGTTATTTCACGTTATGTCACAATAATTATGGCTATTCTCTCTTATTTTACAAGGTTTACATGAAGAGGGAGAATGCCGGCAGCTAGAATTCTGGGCTGGAAAAGGAGCAAATATTGGAGACCTATTCTGCGCAACTCCGAAAGTCCTGAAACTCCACAGAATATCTTAAAATAAATAAAGAAAAATCGTCGCCAAAGATGAAGGCCAGGGGGCCCACACCCTGCTCACGAGGGTGGGGGCGCCCCCCCCTTGGGGCGCGCCCCCTTCCTCGTGGGACCCCTGGTGGCTCTCCGACGCCCATCTTCTCCTATATGAAGTCTTTCGATGAGAAAAAAACATCAAGCAACCTTTCAGGACGAGACTCCACCGCCACGAGGCAGAACCTTGGCGGAACCAATCTAGGGCTCCGGCAGAGCTGTTCTACCGGGGACACTTCCCTCCGGGAGGGGGAAATCATCACCAACGATCCTCTCATCAGGAGAGGGCAATCTCCATCAACATCTTCACCAGCACCATCTCATCTCCAAACCCTAGTTCATCTCTTGTATCCAATTCTTGTCTCCAAGTCCGGGATTGGTGCTAGTAGGTTGCTAGTAGTGTTGATTACTCCTTGTAGTTGATGCTAGTTGGTTTATTTGGTGGAAGATCATATGTTCAGATCCTTTATGCATATTATTACCCCTCTGATTATGAACATGAATATGCTTTGTGAGTAGTTACGTTTGTTCCTGAGGACAAGGGAGAAGTCTTGCTATTAGTAGTCATGTGAATTTGGTATTTGTTCGATATTTTGATAATATGTATGTTGTCTAGCCTCTAGTGGTGTTATGTGAACATCGACTACATAACACTTCACCATTATTTGGGCCTAGAGGAAGGCATTGGGAAGTAATAACTAGATGATGGGTTGCTAGAGTGACAGAAGCTTAAACCCTAGTTTACGCGTTGCTTCATAAGGGGCTGATTTGGATCCATATGTTTCATGCTATGGTTAGGTTTACCTAATACTTTTGTTGTAGTTGTGGATTCTTGCAATAGAGGTTAATCATAAGTGGGATGCTTTTTCAAGTAAAAACAGCACCCAAGCACCGGTCCATCCACATATCAAATTATCAAAGTACCGAACGCGAATCATATGAGCGTGATGAAAACTAGCTTGAGGATATTCCCATGTGTCCTCGGGAGCGCTTTTCCTATTATAAGAGTTTGTCCAGGCTTGTCCTTTGCTATAAAAAGGATTGGGCCACCTTGCTGCACTTTATTTACTTTTGTTACCTATTGCTCGTTACGATTATCTTATCACAAAACTATCTGTTACCACTTATTTCAGTACTTGCAGAGAATACCTTGCTGAAAACCACTTATCATTTCCTTCTGCTCCTCGTTGGGTTCGACACTCTTACTTATCGAAAGGACTACGATAGATCCCCTATACTTGTGGGTCATCAAGACTCTTTTCTGGCGCTGTTGCCGGTGAGTGTAGCGCCTTTGGTAGGTGGAATTTGGTAAGGAAAAATTTATATAGTGTGCTGAAATTTTCTGTCACTTCTTACTATGGAAAGTAATTCTCTGAGGGGCTTGTTCGGGGTATCTTCACCTCGTCCAGTAGAGCAAAGAGTTGCTCCTCAACCTACTCAACCTACTGAACCTATTGAAAATGAAACTCCTTTTGAAATTCCTTCGGGTATGATGGAAAAACTGCTAGCTAACACTTTTACAGGAGGTGGGACAAAGCATCCTGATGAACATCTATGCTATGTGGATGAAGTTTGTGGATTATTTAAGCTTGCAGGTATACCCGATGATGTTGTTAATAAGAAGGCCTTCCCTTTATCTTTGAAGGGAGATGCATTGATATGGTACAAGCTTTGTGATGATATGAGATCATGGAACTATAAAAGATTGAAATTGTAATTTCATCAAAAGTATTACCCTATGCATCTTGTTCATCGTGATCGCAATTATATATATAATTTTTGGCCTCACGGAGGAGAAAGCATCACTCAAGCTTGGGGGAGGCTTAAATCAATGTTATATTCATGCCCCAATCATGAGCTATCAAGAGAAGTAATTATGCAAAGTTTTTATGCTCGGCTTTCTGATAACAATCGCACCATGCTCGATATTTCTTGTGCTGGCTATTTTATGATGAAGACTATTGAATTCAGATGGAATTTATTGGATAGAATTAAACGCAACTCTGAAGATTGGGACCTCGACGAAGGTAAGGAGTCCGGTATGACACCTAAGTTTGATTGTGTTAAATCTTTTATGGATACCGATATTTTCCGTAAGTTTAGCACTAAATATGGACTTGACTCTGAGATAGTAGCTTCTTTCTGTGAATATTTTGCTACTTATGTTGATCTCCCCAAGGAGAAGTGGTTTAAATATCATCCTCCCATAGAAGTAAAAGTAGCTGCACCTATTAAAGTTGAAGAAAAGACTGTCACTTATAATGATCCTATTGTTCCCACTTCTTATGTTGAGAAACCACATTTCCTTGTTAGAATGAAGGATCATGCTAAAGCTGCAACTGTTGTTTGTAAAAGCAATATTAGAATTATACACCTCCTGAGCAAGTCAAAGTAGAACCCAATATTGCTATTGTTAAAGATCTCTTATCTGATAATATTGATGGGCATGTTATTCAATTCTGTGGTGAAACTGCTAGAATTGCTAAACCTTGTGCTAGAGATAAACATAGACATGTGGTAGGCGTGCCTGTTATTTCTGTTAAAATAGGAGATCATTGTTATCATGGCTTATGTGATATGGGTGCTAGTGCTTGTGTAATATCCATTGACTTGTACAAAGAAATTATGCATGATATTGCACCTGCTGAGTTAGAAGATATTGATGTTACAATTAAACTTGCCAATAGATATACTATATCTACAATGGGAATTGTTAGAGATGTTGAAGTCTTGTGTGGAAAGACCAAATATCCTGCTGATTTTCTTGTTCTTCGTTCTCCACAAGATAGCTTTTGTCCCATTATATTGGTAGACCCTTCTTGATTACTGTTAATGCTAAGATAGACTGCGAAAAGAATGTTGTTACTATTGGCTTGGATGATATGGTTCATGAGTTTAATTTCTCTAAATTTAGTAAACAATATCGCGAGGAAGAATTGCCTCGTTTGGATATGATGACACACTTAAAATCAAGGCATCCGCACAAACTCATCATGGATGTCTTCCTTGTGAGTGCTTGGAGCCTCTGGAAAGAAAGAAACAACAATTATTTTCGACAAGTGACTCCCTCCTTCTCATCTTGGAAGGCCAGATTCAGGGGTGATCTGTCAAACATTATCCACAGACTTCCTGAGCATAAGAAGCATCTAATCCCTGACTTTCTAAACTCTATAGTGGACGACTCTAGCTAAAGTCTCCTCCCTGGAGACATGCTTTGTATTTACTTAACTCATGTATAGTTTATTTTTTCTCCTTTCGTAAACCCCCACCCTCACTCCTTGTAACAAGACTGTTTAACCTTTAATTTCATTTTGCAGTAGGAGCCTTTCCTACTGTTTAACCTTCAAAAAAAGGAAGAATTGCCTAGTAAGGATGAAATTATTGGTCTTGCTTCTATTGCTGTACCTCCCAGTGATCCTTTAGAAGAATATTTGCTAGACCATGAAAATGATATGTTCATGAATGAAAGAAGGGAAATAGATGAAGTATTCTTTAAACAGGAACCTATTCTGCAACACAATTTGCCTGTTGAAATCCTAGGGGATCCTCCTCCACCCAAGGGTGATCTCGTGTTTGAGCTTAAACCGTTGCCTGATAATCTTAAATATGCTTATCTTGATGAAAAGAAAATATATCCTGTTATTATTAGTGCTAACCTTTCAGAGCATGAACAAGAAAGATTATTGAAAACTCTGAAGAAGCACTGTGCCGCTATTGGATATACTCTTGATGATCTTAAGGGCATTAGTCCCACGCTATGTCAACATAAAATAAATTTGGAAGCGGATGCCAAACCAGTTTGTGATCCTCAACGACGTCTGAATCCTAAAATAAAAGAAGTGGTAAGAAAAGAAATACTCAAGCTTCTGGAGGTAGGTATAATTTATCCCATTGCTGATAGTCAGTGGATAAGTCATGTCCATTGTGTCCCTAAGAAGGGGGGTATTACTGTTGTCCCTAATGATAAAGATGAATTGATCCCGCAAAGAATTATCACAGGCTATAGGATGGTAATTGATTTCCGCAAATTAAATAAAGCTACTAAGAAAGATCATTACCCCTTACCTTTTATTGATCAAATGCTAGAAAGATTATCCAAACATACACATTATTGCTTTCTAGATGGTTATTCTGGTTTCTCTCAAATACCTGTGTCGGCTAAAGATCAATCAAAAACTACTTTTACATGCCCTTTTGGTACTTTTGCTTATAGACGTATGCCTTTTGGTTTATGTAATGCACCTGCTACCTTTCAAAGATGCATGATGGCTATATTCTCTGACTTTTGTGAAAAAAATTGTGAGGTTTTCATGGACGATTTTTCCGTCTATGGCTCCTCTTTTGATGATTGCTTGAGCAATCTTGATCGAGTTTTGCAAAGATGTGAAGAAACTAATCTTGTCTTGAATTGGGAAAAGTGCCACTTTATGGTTAATGAAGGTATTGTCTTGGGGCACAAAGTTTCTGAAAGAGGTATTGAAGTTGATAAAGCCAAAGTTGATGCTACTGAAAAGATGCCATGTCCCAAGGACATCAAAGGTATAAGAAGTTTCCTTGGTCACACTGGATTTTATAGGAGGTTCATTAAGGACATCTCAAAAATTTCTCGGCCTCTGACTAATCTATTACAAAAAGATGTACCATTTGTCTTTGATGATGATTGTGTAGAAGCATTTGAAATACTTAAGAAAGCATTAGTTTCTGCACCTGTTGTTCAGCCACCTGATTGGAATTTACCCTTTGAAATTATGTGTGATGCTAGTGATTATGTTGTAGGTGTTGTTCTGAGGCAAAGAGTTGATAAGAAATTAAATGTTATTCATTATGCTAGTAAGACTCTAGACAATGCTCAAAGAAATTATGCTACTACCGAAAAGGCACTTTTAGCAGTTGTATTTGCTTGTAATAAATTGAGACCCTATATTCTAGACTCTAAAGTAACTATTCACACTGATCATGCTACTATTAAATATCTTATGGAAAAGAAAGATGCAAAACCTAGACTTATTAGATGGGTTCTCTTGCTGCAAGAATTTGATTTGCATATTGTTGATAGAAAAGGAGCCGAGAACCTCGTTGCAGACAACTTATCTAGGTTAGAGAATGTTCTTGATGACCCACTACCTATTGATGATAGCTTTCCTGATGAACAATTAAATGTCATAAGCACTTCTTGTAGCACTCCATGGTATGCTGATTATGCTAATTATATTGTTGCTAAATTTATACCACCTAGCTTCAAATACCAACAAAAGAAAAAGTTTTTCTATGATCTGCGACATTACTTTTGGGATGACCCACATCTTTATAAAGAAGGAGTAGATGGTGTCATTAGACGTTGTGTACCTGAGCATGAACAGGAACAGATCCTACGCAAGTGTCACTCCGAAGCTTATGGAGGACACCACGTTGGAGACAGGACTGCACATAAGGTATTGCAATCTGGTTTTTATTGGCCTACTCTCTTCAAGGATGCCCGTAAGTTTGTCTTGTCTTGCGATGAATGTCAAAGAATTGGTAATATTAGTAGACGTCAAGAAATGCCTATGAATTATTCACTTGTTATTGAACCATTTGATGTTTGGGGCTTTGATTATATGGGACCTTTTCCTGCCTCTAATGGATATACACATATTTTAGTTGCTGTTGATTACGTTACTAAGTGGGTAGAAGCTATCCCAACTAGTAGTGCTGATCATAACACCTCTATTAAAATGCTTAAGGAAGTTATTTTTCCGAGGTTCGGAGTCCCTAGATATTTAATGACTGATGGTGGTTCACACTTTATTCATGGTGCTTTCCGTAAAATGCTTGCTAAATATGACGTTAATCATAGAATTGCATATCCCTATCACCCACAGTCTAGTGGTCAAGTAGAATTGAGCAATAGAGAGCTCAAATTAATTTTGCAAAAGACTGTTAATAGGTCTAGAAAGAATTGGTCCAAGAAACTTGATGATGCATTATGGGCCTATAGAACTGCATATAAAAATCCTATGGGTATGTCTCCGTATAAAATGGTCTATGGAAAAGCATGTCACTTACCTCTCGAACTAGAACATAAGGAATATTGGGCTATTAAAGAGCTCAACTATGATTTCAAACTTGCCGGTGAGAAGAGGTTATTTGATATTAGCTCACTTGATGAATGGAGAACCCAAGCTTATGAAAATGCCAAGTTGTTTAAAGAAAAAGTTAAAAGATGGCATGACAAAATAATACAAAAGCATGAGTTTAACGTAGGTGATTATGTATTGCTATACAACTCTCGTTTAAGATTTTTTGCACGAAAACTTCTGTCCAAATGGGAAGGTCCCTACGTTATCGAGGAGGTCTATCATTCCGATGCCATAAAGATCAACAACTTTGAAGGCACAAACCCGAAGGTGGTAAACGGTCAAAGAATCAAACATTATATCTCAGGTAATCCCGTAAATGTTGAAACCAATATTATTGAAACCGTAGCCCCGGAGGAATACATAAGGGACACTTTCCAGACCACTTTAGACCCCGAAAAGGAATAGGTATGTGGTACGGTAAGTAAACCGACTCCAAAACCATTTTTAAGGCAATATTTCTCCGTTTTGGAATATTTAGAAAAATAGAAAAATAAGTGGCAGTCCGGGAAGGACACGAGGCCTCCACGAGGGTGGAGGGCGCGCCCTACTTCCCTGGGCGCGCCCCCCTACCTCGTGAGCACCTCGAGTGCCCTCCGGATTCTGTTTTCTTGCACGATATGTATTTTGGTTGGTAAAAATTCATTATATATTCTCCCGAAGGTTTTGACTCTCGTATCACGCAAATCTCCTCTGTTTTCGTTTCGAGCTGTTCCTGCTGCAGATTTGAACAAGATGTCGTCCCAAGATTCGGAGGGAGAGAGCTACATAGCTGATTATATTGCAAATCCAAAAGTATAGGGGGATGTGGAACACTATGGCTGGACCATCGAGGAAGAAGAAGACTACGATCCAAAGAGGAAGGAGGAGACAAGCTCTGATGAAGAGGACGACCCACTGCCTCAACCTGGTGATATGCATGTGGAGTTCAAGAAGTCAAGCCTCCCTAAGGTCCAATCTATCCCACCACGTTTTTTGTAGGACAGCAAGGCAACACTATGCAAGAAGATAATGAAACTTGAGCTTGAGAATGAGGATCTGAGGGAGGAAAATTTTAGCCTCAAGCGTAAGCTAGAGAAGAAAAGTGCAACAACTTCACCTCCATCACCTCCGAAGAAATAATCACATGGGTATGGGCACTCTCCTTGGCAACTACCAAGCTTGGGGGAGGTGCCCTGGTATCGTATCACCATCACAACTCCTATCTCTACCATTTTTCTTAGTTCTATCCTTTTAGTAGTATCTTGATTTAGTAGAATAAAGTCTTGGCATGATCTACTTTTAAGTTTTGCTTTACGATCCCTCTATGTAATCGAGTCCGTGAGCTATCTATATAATAAAGATTAGTGTTGAGTCAAGGGCTTGATTATTTTGCCATGATCTTGGGTGAATAGAAAGAAGAAAAAGAATAAAAAGAAACAAATAGTTCATATTGATCTTATTGAGAGTAATGACTTCACATAGAAAAGAGTATGATGAGTAAAAGTTGTTGGGAGTTAGCAAATATAGCTTTGGTCATTGTTGCAATTAATAGGAAGTAATAAGGAAAGAGAGGTTTCACATATAGATACACTATCATTGACATCTCTTATGATTGGGAGCACTCATTAAAATATGATATGCTAAAGAGTTGAGGTTGGACAAGGAAGACAACATAATGAGTTATGTTTTCTTACATTTGAGATAAAGTATGTTGTCATGGATCCTCTAACGTGTTGAGCTTGCCTTTCCCCCTCATGCTAGCCAAATTCTCAGCACCAAGTAGAAATACTACTTGTGCTTCCAAATACCCTTAAACCAGTTTTGCCATGAGGGTCCAACATATCTACCTATGGATTGAGTAAGATCCTTCAAGTAAGTTGTCATCGGTGCAAGCAATAAAAATTGCTCTCTAAATATGCATGACTTATTAGTGCAGAGAAAATAACCTTTGTACGAACTTGTTGTGGAAGTAATAAAAGCGACGGACTGCATAATAAAGGTCCACATGCAAGGGGCAATATAAAGTGATGTTCTTTTGCATTAAGATTTTGTGCATCAACCCTAAACGCGCATGACAACCTCTTCTTCCCTCTGCGAAGGGCCTATCTTTTATTACTATTCTCTACTTTATGCAAGAGTCACGGTGATCTTCACCTTTCCTTTTTCATTTTATCCTTTGGCAAGC
>NC_041381.1:153087187-153125361 GCF_002162155.2 Triticum dicoccoides
TATATCTAATTGGATGTAGGGGACCATGAATTATTTTCATTTTATCCCTTGAGGTAAAAGGTTGTGGGGCAAAACTATAAGCCCCTATCTTTCTCCATGTCCGATTAAAACTCCGTAACCACAAGTATTGTGTGAGTGTTAGCAATTATGAAGGACTAAGTGATAGTTGAGTATGTGGACTTGCTTTTAAGCTCTGACATAGACTCTTTCCGATGTTATGATAAATTGCAATTGCTTCAATGACCGAGATTATAATTTGCTGGTGCTCAATAAGGTTTCTGATTCATACTTTTGCTTTGTGAAAAATCATCACTTGAACATAAGTAACCATATGACAAAATCTATATATGTTATTGTTATGAAAATAATCATGATGCCTTCATGTCCGTATTTTACTTTTATCGATGCCTCTACCTCTAAACATGAGGACATATTTATTGTTATCGGCTTTTCGCTTGAGGACAAGCAAGGTCTAAGCTTGGGGGAGTTGATACGTCCATTTTGCATCATGCTTTTATATAAATATTTATTGCATTATGGGATGTTATTTCACGTTATGTCACAATACTTATGGCTATTCTCTCTTATTTTACAAGGTTTACATGAAGAGGGAGAATGCTGGCAGCTGGAATTCTGGGCTGGAAAAGGAGCAAATATTGGAGACCTATTCTGCGCAACTCCAAAAGTCCTGAAACTCCACGGAATATCTTAAAATAAATAAAGAAAAATCGTCGCCAAAGATGAAGGCCAGGGGGCCCACACCCTGCTCATGAGGGTGCCCCCCCTGGGGCGCACCCCCTACCTCGTGGGCCCCCTGGTGGCTCTCCGACGCCCATCTTCTCCTATATGAAGTCTTTCGATGAGAAAAAACATCAAGAAACCTTTCGGGACGAGACTCCGCCGCCATGAGGCAGAACCTTGGCGGAACAATCTAGGGCTCCGACAGAGCTGTCCTGCCGGGGACATTTCCCTCCGGGAGGGGGAAATCATCACCAATGTCATCACCAACGATCCTCTCATCGGGAGAGGGCAATCTCCATCAACATCTTCACCAGCACCATCTCATCTCCAAACCCTAGTTCATCTCTTGTATCCAATTCTTGTCTCCAAGTCCGGGATTGGTGCTAGTAGGTTGCTAGTAGTGCTGATTACTCCTTGTAGTTGATGCTAGTTGGTTTATTTGGTGGAAGATCATATGTTTAGATCCTTTATGCATATTATTACCCCTCTGATTATGAACATGAATATGCTCACTGAGTAGTTACGTTTGTTCCTGAGGACAAGGGAGAAGTCTTGGTATTAGTAGTCATGTGAATTTGGTATTCGTTCAATATTTTGATAATATGTATGTTGTCTAGCCTCTAGTGGTGTTATGTGAACGTCAACTACATAACACTTCACCATTATTTGGTCCTAGAGGAAGGCATTGGGAAGTAATAAGTAGACGATGGGTTGCTAGAGTGATAGAAGCTTAAACCCTAGTTTACACGTTGCTTCGTAAGGGGCTGATTTGGATCCATATGTTTCATGTTATGGTTAGGTTTACCTTAATACTTTTGTTGTAGTTGTGGATGCTTGCAATAGAGGTTAATAATAAGTGGGATTCTTGTTCAAGTAAGAACAGCACCCAAGCACCGGTCCACCCACATATCAAATTATCAAAGTACCGAACGCGAATCATATGAGCGTGATGAAAACTAGCTTGACAATATTCCCATGTGTCCTCGGGAGCGCTTTTCCTATTATAAGAGTTTGTCCAGGCTTGTCCTTTGCTATAAAAAGGATTGGGCCGCCTTGCTGCACATTATTTCCTTTTGTTACTTGTTGCTCGTTACGATTTATCTTATCACAAAACTATCTGTTACCACTTATTTTAGTACTTGCAGAGAATACCTTGCTGAAAACCGCTTATCATTTCCTTCTGCTCCTAGTTGGGTTCGACAATCTTACTTATTGAAAGGAGTACGATAGATCCCCTGTACTTGTGGGTCATCACGCGGCAGTGGATGCCCATGCGGAGAAGAGTACGAGGGTTCACTGGTTCGGCTACGGCGTGAGGCTGCCGTCGCCGCAGAATAACATGGGGTGTGGGTGAGTAGAGGGATGCCCTGGGCCAGCGGTGGGAGTAGTAGGGGGCGGTGAGGCCTCCGAGACATCACAGCCGGCCACGAGAGGCAGGAGCACGCGGCACGACCGGCGCTGCTTTGGGCGGCTGGAGCAAGAAGACCAGAGGTTGAAGAAGCACTATGGCCGTTGGATGGACATCGTACGGTCACTAGAGCTTGAATCGTTCATATTGACTAAGTTGACAGAGCCCTCCGTCCCCATCAACTTAGTAGGCCCACAAGTCAGCCACCCACAATGGTGGTTGAGGGAGTCCCGGATTAGGGGGTGTCTGGATAGCCGGACTACCATCATCGGCCGAACTATCATCGGCCGGACTATCATCATCGACCGGACTCCAAGACTATGAAGATACAAGATTGAAGACTTCGTCCCGTGTCCGGATGGGACTTTCCTTGGCGTGGAAGGCAAGCTTGGCGATACGGATATGTAGATCTCCTACCATGGTAACCGACTCTATGTAACCCTAGCCCTCTCCGGTGTCTATATAAACCGGATGGCTCTAGTCCGTACAACAACCATTACAATCATACCATAGGCTAGCTTCTAGGGTTTAGCCTCCTTGATCTCGTGGTAGATCCACTCTTGTAAACATCCACAATATCAATATCAATCAAGCAGGACGTAGGGTTTTACCTCCATCAAGAGGGCCCGAACCTGGGTAAAACATCGTGTCCCTTGTCTCCTGTTACCATCCGCCTAGATGCACAGTTCGGGACCCCCTACCCGAGATCCGCCGGTTTTGACACCGACATTGGTGCTTTCATTGAGAGTTCCTCTGTGTCGTCACCGATAGGAAGGATGCCTCCTCCGTCTTCAAGGACGGTATTTTCACCAAAGGAGCCTTGGCCGCCGGCCAAACTATCCGGCTAGGTGGTTTTCTTATGACCGCCTGTCCGGCCACCGCTTCGACAATGACCTCTCAAGTCGTCAAAAGCAATCTTCATGTCCGCTCGGAATTCGCCGAGGGGCTGGATCCAATAGAGCTCTCGTTTGTAAACGAGCTCTTGGATCGCATCGCTGCCCTGGGAGTCGCTATAGACTACAGTCAGATTGGGCTTAAAACCGATCTGAGAGAGATTAACTCTTCCCAGGTCACCCACCATGTTGCAGTGGTAGAGGAACAATGCGGCGACTCTTCTCCTGTATTGAAAACTAGTCAGGTCCGGGCTCCCAAACCCCCCATGCCGGATTCCCACAGAGGGACGGACTTCGATCAAGCACTGAACTTAAAGTCAGGCATCGGAGCAGACTCGTTGGACAACGTCCAGCAATCCAGGCTTCCAAATTTGGAAACTTCTCGGCCTTCGAGCCTTGAGATGGGTAGGGATCCGGACTTGATTCCACCGACCCGCCCAGACATATGCGATCTATCTCTAATCCGGCAAGAGCCCGCTGACACAGTACATCACTACTGGGCCAGATTCCTCCTGGTTATGGACAGGATAAAGGACTGCCGAGAGGAAAACGCAATCTCAATTTTTTGCAATAATTGCACGGACGAGGGAATCTTGAACGCCGTCAGCCGTCGTGAAATTACACGCTTCGCCGACCTGGCGTCCATAGTACGAAAGTACTGTGCGATGGAGAGTTTCCGGACAACCGAAAATAAGTTTTGGGACAATCCGGCCCCGAATACAACCCTAGTCCGCAACAAAAGGGTGTCTTACACTCAGGCACCAGATACAAAAACCAAAAAGCAAAAACCCCATAAAGGGCACGGAACCGTACTGGAGGGATGGCTTAGCGGACCCTGTAAAATTCACAGTACAGAAGGCGCCGTCCCAACACATAGCCTTCGAGCATGTTGGATATTACGGCAGGTGACCAAAAGTGGAGAGGAGCTTCTAGCTCCGGAAAACCACTCCAACAACATCGGTACGGTATCAACAGTCTTCGAGACTTTCGCATCAAACAGTATGTGGAAACGAACAATCCGCAGCCTCGCCGAAGTCTACCAAGTAGCAACAACCAATCCATGGAGCGACACAGCCAACACCTTCAGCGCCAGCGACGAACCTAAATTCCGAACAGCCCGAGCTCCAGCCGCACTGGTACTTAGTCCAATAGTCGACGGCTTTTGACTTAAAAAAGTCCTCATGGATGGCGGCAGCGGATTAAGCCTCATCTACGAGGAAACCCTTCAAAAAATGGAAATAGACTGGAGCCGCATTGAGCGAAGCAGCACAACCTTTAGAGGAATAATCCCTAGCCGGGAGGCGCGCTGCACAGGAAAAATCACACTCGATGTGGTATTCGGCTCGCCGGACAATTCCAGATCCGAAGAAGTCACGTTCCAAGTGGCCCCGTTCAACAGCGGATATAACGCTATATTAGGACGAGAGGCATTCACAATTTTTCAAGCCGTACCCCATTACGGGTACATGAAGCTCAAAATGCCTGGGCCCGACGGAATAATCACTCTTGTTAGTGATCCGGACATAGCACTCCGCGGCGAAAACAAGACAGCCGCATTAGCCTTAGAGGCACTATCCGAAGCCCTAGCGGCAGAGGAACTCACCGCGCCGCGCTCTACGGTGAATAGGGACGATGTGATACTCGATAAGAGATCCAAGTCCACCTCCTTTAAACCAGCAGATGAAGTAGTAAAATTCCAGGTCCACCCAACGGACCCAACGACCTCCATCGGGGCACAACTGTACCCTGATGTAGACGCCGCACTGCGAGAATTCCTTCGGGAAAATTGGGACATTTTTGCCTGGCACCCCTCGGATATGCCCGGAATCCCGCACAGGTTGGCAGAACACAGCCTAAACATCCTAAAAGGATTCAAGCTAGTCAAACAGGCTCTTCGACGATTTTCCGAACCCAAAAGACAGGCAATGCGAGAAGAGCTAGCCAAACTATTGGAAGCCGGATTCATCAGAGACATCAAACACCCGGATTGGCTAGCCAACCTGGTAATGGTACCAAAGAAGGACAAATCCTGGCACCTATGTGTCGATTTCAAAGACCTAAATAAAGCCTGCCCAAAGGATCCCTTCCCCCTCCCCCGCATCGACCAAATCATCGATGCCACTGCAGGGCACGACTCATTGTGCTTCCTGGACGCATACTCCGGCTATCATCAAATCAAGATGGCAGAAGCGGATCAAGCCTCAACGGCATTCATCACTCCATATGGACCATTCTACTTCAACACAATGCCCTTCGGACTTAAAAACGCCGGCGCAACATATCAGCGCATGATTCAGACATGTCTGGCTACCCAGATCGGCAAAACAGTAGAGGCATACGTAGACGATGTAGTCGTTAAAACTAAACACGTCGATACTCTAGTAGACGACTTGAGGCTCACATTCGACAACCTCAGAGCATATGACATCAAGCTGAATCCGGAAAAATGCGTTTTCGGCGTACCAGCTGGAAAGCTGCTGGGCTTCATCGTATCCGGTAGAGGAATTGAAGCAAACCCAGCCAAGATCCGAGCTCTGTCACAGCTAGATATCCCAAAAGACCTCAAGCAAATACAAAAATTGACTGGATGCGTGGCGGCTCTAAGCCGCTTTATCTCCCGTCTAGGAGAAAAGGCATTGCCCCTCTATCGCCTCCTTAGGCGCACCGAACACTTCGAGTGGACGGATGCTGCCACCGCCGGACTCGAAGAAATAAAGGCCATATTGGCAACAAATCTGGTCCTGGCTGCGCCCAACCTGGGCGAACCAATGTTGTTATACATCGCAGCAACGCATCAAGTTGTAAGCGCGGTACTCATCGTCGAACGAGAGACAGAAGGGCATAAATTCCCTCTTCAAAAACCAGTATACTACGTATCCACTGTGTTAACCCCCTGCAAGTCCCGTTACCCGCACTATCAGAAGATAGCATACGCGGTGTTCATGGCATCCCGGAAGCTCCGACACTACTTTCAAGAGTGTTCGATAACAGTGGCCTCTGAAGTACCACTTAACGACATTATAAACAACTGCGACACGACGGGCAGGATTGCAAAATGGGCCATTGAGCTCTTACCATTTGATATAACTTACAAACCTCGGCGAGCTATAAAGTCACAAGTTTTGGCTGACTTTGTCGCTGAATGGACCGAAGCCGAACTCCCTAAAGATTACGGCACATACTCCAATTGGATTATGCACTTCGACGGCTCTAAAATGCTAGCCGGATTGGGGGCTGGCATCGTATTGACGTCCCCGACCTGAGACACAGTCCAATACGTACTTCAGATAATGTACACGGACTCCAACAATGCAGCCGAATACGAGGCCCTTTTACATTGTCTCCGGATGGCAATCTCCATGGGCATTCAACGCCTAGAGGTGCGCGGGGATTCAAACCTCGCAATATCCCAAATAAACGGAGACTTTGACGCCAAAGATCCGAAAATGGCAGCATACCGCAACGCTGTCCTAAAAATGTCAGCCCGGTTTGAAGGACTTGAATTCCATCACGTAGCCCGGGATAATAACCAAGCAGCCGACGTACTAGCACGCATCAACGCAAAACGCGATGCTGTCCCTCCTAACATCTTCCTGGAACGGCTCTTCAAGCCATCCGTACTATGGGAAGAGGAGTCCGAAAATAACAAACCGGAACAAGCCGCACCAACCGGCGATTCAGCCGATGACATAACACCTTCAGCCCACGACATAATGGCCGTAATTGCCCCGTGGACAGAACCATTCCTCGCCTACTTGCTTAGGCAGGAGCTTCCCGAAGACCAAAATGAGGCCCGCTGCATTGTCCGGCGATCTAAAGCCTACAAGGTCTATGAGGGAGAACTTTATAAGAAAAGCACAACCGGAGTCCTTCAAAGGTGTATCTCCGAAGAGGAAGGGCGAAACCTCCTGGCTGAAATTCATGCCGGACTAGGCGGACACCACGCCGCAGCTTGGGCCCTTGTAGGAAAGGCATTCCGTACAGGATTTTATTGGCCGACTGCCCGAGCAGATGCTCAGGACTTAGTCCAAAGATGCGTCGGCTGTCAGCTCTTTGCTAATCAGAGCCATATGCCACCCACCGCCCTCAAAACTATACCCATTACCTGGCCGTTCGCGGTCTGGGGGCTTGACATGGTTGGACCACTTAAAGGGGGAACCCACAAGCAAAGATACCTATTGGTCATGGTGGATAAATTCACCAAATGGATAGAGGCCAAGCCAGTTAAAACGGCAGAGTCCGGACCAGTGATAGACTTTATATCCGGGGTAGTACACCGTTATGGTGTCCCCCACAGCATCATCACCAATAACGGCACGAACTTCACGGCCGATGAGGTTAAATCATGGTGCAAGAATATGGGCATCAAGCTTGATTACGCTTCAGTCTATCATCCTCAAACCAACGGTCAAGTGGAACGAGCAAATGGTCTAATAATGAGCGGCATCAAACCCAGACTAGTGCGGTCCCTTACGAAATCTGACACGCACTGGGTAGAGGAGCTCGACTCCATACTCTGGGGGCTGCGGACAACGCCTAACCGTACTACCGGATTCACACCATTTTTATGGTATACGGCGCAGAAGCAGTTTTGCCCTGCGACATAATTCATGACTCACCTCGAGTGCGCATGTACGAAGAAAGAGAAGCCGAGTTGGATCGGCAGGACTGCTTGGACGCATTGGAGGAAGAACGCGACGTCGCCAAGGCTCGTTCCGCATTCTATCAGTAGCAGGCTCGAAGATACCAAAGCAGAGAAGTACGGGCCAAGACTTACAACGTTGGTGAACTGGTTCTACGCCTGCCGGACAAGAAAAAGGACAAGCTCAAGCCCAAATGGGAAGGCCCCTTCATCATCGATCAAGTCCTGACCGGCGGAGCGTACCGTCTACGAAATGCATCGGATAACCGACTCGAGCCGAACCCATGGAACGCAGCCCGCCTCCGAAGATTCTATGCCTAGCGCCGGCCTAAGAGTTCGTCCCTTTCCCCCCGTCCAATTTTTTTTACTTCAGCTGCCTTTTGTTTATCTTTTTCTTCTCAACCCTATTCATCCAAGCCTTAAGGGCCTACTTGCGCAACGTTCGCGCGCAATTGATGTGCTATCTGCACTCATTGTACCTGGGGGCTTCTTTACCAGAAGCTTAATTATAAGGGCTTCATGCCCAGCACATGTGTCAAGCCTCCACATGTACCTTTTATTCACCATTATATGCATCAATATGACTTAAGTTTTGGCCAAGCTGGGTTGCCTGGCTCCTGTGCTTACCCCTACGTTCCCGATTTTTCGGCTAGGAGGTAAAGGGAGCACCTCTGCGATTGTTACTGCCGGGTCAGCCGGATGTGTACCTCAGACTGGGTGAAGCCGAAAGCAAGCGTTCTTAAGGGAATATCCGGTCGGTGACTTAAAAGATGATTTTTTATCCACTTATTTATCTGCCCCCAGATGTTTTTCTGCTTTTTTTCGCAGTCCGGACATGCACTTTAGGGCATGCCACCCCCAGAGGAAAGGAACCCTTAATGGAACTATTCTCCCTGGAAGATGTTTCTTACTACCCATGTAATATAACATAACTAGTTGGGCACTTGTCTGATAAAGCACTAATGACCCCTACGCCTGGTCTCCATGCATACCCCGGTTGTTTCATAACCGAGAAGGTATTCGGACACACTCCGGACTCTAGGGTCCCGAGGTCGAAGCGAAAAGGTCGGCAAAGACAAACGATCTACAATCTGGCTAGAAGGCGTTTTATATGTCATTTTATAATACATCGTCAAATCGACTGATTCTATTCTTCCTCAATCCCGTCTAACAGGTTGTCTAATTTACAGTCCTGTTGGGAAAATTTAGCGGCCAACTCTACTTGGCCGTATACTAAAGTCACAGGGATCTCCTTCCCATCGGGCCCCACAGGTCCGACTTCGGCCATGTGGTTGGGATCCGCCTTCTTGTACCGCGTCTTTACCATGGCCCAGGCCTCCCTGGCACCTTGGTGGCAGGCCGAAATCTTCCATAAATGGAAGCGCTGCCGCACTCCCTGCAGCTTCTCCGCAAGCTCCCCAAGACCCTCGAGTAAGGAGAAGGCTGGCCATAAAGCCTGGATGACGCCGCTCATTGCCTGCCGAACTCGTTCGATCAGTTGCAACAATTCGGGAAGTTGATCACCCGTTGATACGGGCATCCCCTCCGCAGGGCGACCTGTGAGCATACCTGCAGACATATTCTGTCAAATTGACTTCCTCGCCGAACTCTTCTTTTCAAAGGAGTTCGCTCAAGCACTTACTATAGATGCCGCGACGAAGCCGCTGATTCTCCTTAACGGAGCCCGACAGCTCGGCCCGAACACCTTTCAGCTCTTCTCCAAGCTGGGCATGGGCATCCTGGAGCTTGTTCCTTTCATGCTGCACCTTATGCAGCACCCTCTCGCCAGCCTTTAGTTGGCGCAGAAGTTCTTGCCTGTCCAGATCTTGTCCGGCAGCACCTGCAACGTCATTTTTTGGACTTGCGCAAAGGCCAAATGCTACTTATCTTTCTAAAATAATGCGTTACCAGGAGAGGTCCCTGCGTTTCCTCCTGCGCCAGAGAGTGCGGCCTCAAGTTGGGCCTTGCACTCTTGCAGCTCCTGAGACAGTTGGGTATTCTTCTCGGTAAGATCCTACGTTTCATATGATCCTTAAATCAGTTAATATAACTACTTTAAGTCTCGGGGGCTACTGGCATATACAATTATTAAATTCTTTTACCCGTATGTCTTTTACATACTGCTCCGTGGCTCTGGTAAAACCATCTTGAGCAGCATGAAGGTGCGCGTCCCCCATGTTAAAGGCATTCAACGCCTCGGGGGAGAAGCACGCGTCACGAAATACTGTCCGGCGGTGCCTGTGATTCAGGGCACTCTCCACCTCAGACTTGGTGGCGGACAGTCTGTCGGCATCCTCCGTCGGAGGAATGTCCAGCTCGTGCCTTGCGCTCGCCTCCCCCTCCAGACCAGGTGCTGGAGCCTGGCTGGTAGAGGTTGGATTGGCAACCTCCACGCCCATAGTTCGGCGGACGCTTTTTTCCCTACAAAAGTCATGAGCACTCAAACGCTTCCTAGGAACGTTGCTCTAATTAATGAATTGTGAGCTACACCTTTGCGGCGACGTTTCAGTCTGCGCCGCGCTCCTCTTCCGCCTACTGGTCCGAACTGGCCTTTGTTGGCCAGCCACCGCGGGCTCGGCTTCTCGCCATAGGGGCGCCTCCTGCACAGCGCCATCGTATACGGTGGTCAGAAATAAGCAAGGATGGAATGACGGTGTCAGGACTTCGGTCGCAATCACCTGGGAAGCCGGATACAGTCCGGGATAGTCGGCCGTTATGGCGACTAAAGCATTGTCCATGCTGAATTGGTAGAACACCCCGTCGATTAGCTCCACCATTATGTCCGGATCCTCTTCGGAGGCCGGATCCCGGGATCTATCTGGATCCTCGGGTTGCGGAGCTGGACTTAGCATGTCCTCCACGATCCGGCGCAGCTCCTGCGTCGAAAGAAGAACACAATATAAGAAACTTAAGTTTCAAAAAGCATGGGTCGGGCACGCAGAGTGTTCGCTTACCCAAGGCCGGGGATTATTCATGGAGAACCCATTTAACGGGTTCGTCCGAAGGAAATCCTCCTTCTCCCCCTTATACAGGCCAGACAGGATCGTCACCAGATCTTCAACCAAATCCGGCCCTTTGCGGCCATGACGGGTGACATCGTCCTCCCCGTTGAAATCCCACATGGGGTGGCCCCTATATTGTAGTGGCTGCACCCCCTGCATAATGCATGTTGCCATGACTCCAATCATGGTCAACCCGGCATGGGCCAGTAACCTTATTCGGCCCATCAAATAATGGACGCTCTTGTCTTCCTCCAGTTGGGGGCTCCACGGACACCAACTAAGGCGTTTCTTCAGAGGAGCATTGCTGAACTCCGGGAGGCCGATCCGAACAGGGTCCGGCAGCGGAGCGTCTTCTATATAAAACCATTTCAAAGGCCAGTCTTCGGACGCCTTCTTAGGGGTTCCGGATGGATATCCGGTCCCAGCAATGCGCCATATTTTGGCGGCGCCCACTTGATATATGGACCCCTCGTGAGAGCGGGGTACAAGGCAGAACAACCTCTTCCACAGCGTGAAGTGGGGCTCGACGCCCAGGAATAGCTCGCAAAGAGCTACGTAACCCGCAATATGCAGGATTGAGGCGGGCGTGAGGTGATGAAGCTGGAGTCTGTAGAACTCCAGGAGCCCGCGGAGGAATGGGTGTACAGGAAATCCGAGCCCCCTTATCAGATAGGGGACGAAGCATACCCGCTCCCCTTTGTTGGGATTTGGGGTAACCTCCGCTTGCTTCCCACCTTTGTAGGTGGCCAGCCCGACTCGAACTGGAACCATGAAGGCCGGAGGGAGATATCCCCCCGCTTGGAGCTTCACCAGCTCGTTGTGCGGAACAGAGCATCTCCTCCAATCTCCTGGCAAAGGGCTAGGAGGGGGAGAAGAGGAGCCGCGTTGACGGTCCATGATGGAATGGATTCTTGGTCGAAAGCGCTCCGATGAGTATTTGCGGGAGGAAGATGGTGATTTGGATCTGGATTCTTGCCTCCCTTATAGGCAGATTATTCGCACAACTAGGGGGTAAAAACATAAAAGACACTCTGGCTTTTCACATTCGCGCGACGCGTGGAAGAAGGCCATTATTGGGCGTGGACGCCAAGACGCGCAACATTGATGAGGAAGCCGGACACTGTTCGGCAGGTACGTAGAACTTGAAGGAGAACCTGCCTTGCAATGCCGAAGACTACACACATGCTGGACTTATCGTCATTGAAGCCTGGTTCGGGGGCTACTGAGGGAGTCCCGGATTAGGGGGTGTCCGGATAGCCGGACTACCATCATCGGCCGAACTATCATCGGCCGGACTATCATCATCGACCGGACTCCAAGACTATGAAGATACAAGATTGAAGACTTCGTCCCGTGTCCGGATGGGACTTTCCTTGGCTTGGAAGGCAAGCTTGGCGATACGGATATGTAGATATCCTACCATGGTAACCGACTCTATGTAACCCTAGCCCTCTCCGGTGTCTATATAAACCAGATGGCTCTAGTCCGTACAACAACCATTGCAATCATACCATAGGCTAGCTTCTAGGGTTTAGCCTCCTTGATCTCGTGGTAGATCCACTCTTGTAAACATCCACAATATCAATATCAATCAAGCAGGACGTAGGGTTTTACCTCCATCAAGAGGGCCCGAACCTGGGTAAAACATCGTGTCCCTTGTCTCCTGTTACCATCCGCCTAGACGCACAGTTCGGGACCCCCTACCCGAGATCCGCCGGTTTTGACACCGACAGTGGGTCCCAACTAGAAGGGGGTATTCATTTTTTTGTGCATAATAAGGAGGCACTTCCTTGCGTGCAAAGATATAGCTGGTGGGTCCGACCTATCAGCGGGGGGAACAGTTTTTCGTGAAATACAGAAGCCCTTCCCACGTACAGTCCACGTACAATGCATAATAAGGAGGAACTTTCCTTGCATGCGACCATGGACATCGTGGGTCACAGACGGAGAGGAGTGGGAAAATTGACTGGTTCGGGTGCAGGGTGGGCCTACACTCGGCAGAGAATAACAGGAGGTGCGGAGTGGAGGCATGGCCTTGTCGTCGGCGGGGTAGCGTTTCGCTGAGGAGCACAAAACAACGCCGCCAGACGCCGAAGGCTAGAGCAGGCGGTCCCGGCAGCGCTGGGGGAAGAAGACGAGAGATTGAACAAGAATGCCGGCCGTTGGATCTAAATCCAACGCCTTCTTAGGCTTCGACCTACTGGCCCACATGTCAGCCAGTCCATTTGTTTTTTTAGTCCATTTGGTGGGCTGGGTGAAATAATGATGTAGCATCTATGCATCCCATTTATATATATGGTAGAATTTAAATCCCATTTCCATTTTTCTCAAAATCCATGGACTTGCTGGGCTGGGTGAAAATATCATGTTGGGCTAGACGGAGAAATGTTATAAAAACATAAACACATGATTGCACGTCTATTACTGCATTGGTCTGTAAAATCTTTGTAAGCTTATGTACGCAATCACTAGGAGTTAACTTGCCAAGTTATATATAAACAATTATTATTATTATTTTGTAAGAACTTTCAACTTACGAAATAAAATATCATTTAAATTTGATGAGTTAATAGTACGTGGGGTACTATTATTTTTTAGGCTAGACGTGGGATAGTTTCGTTGGTTCTAGGGAAAAGTACTGGGAGAAAACTCAGTTTACATAGAAAAAGAAAGTGGGAGAAAATTCCGAGACATGCTGGGTCCACCTGAAAGGGGAATATGTTGGGAGGAAGGAGATTCAAAGTACGGCAGCCGAGTGAACTAGTTTTTTTAACCGACAAGTGAACTAGTTACATACATAAGAAAATAGCCACTAAAAAAGCAATCAGGTTAATGGGTTCTTAAAAGAAATATTTCGGACAAAACAGATAATTACGACACATAGGCTAATGCATGAAACACTCACATGATAAAGGTGCTTATAAACAGATAAAGTACAACATCTAGACCTTCCTAGCACGCTTGATCATGACGCTGCGTCTGTCCGTGTACTCGTCGGTTACGGGAAGCAGACATGCCCTCATGTCCAAGATCTGCCTGTACATGTCGTAGCATGCGTATGCGTCCTTGGCAGTGTAGGTTATGTAGGCTAAATTCAGAGGTACCTCCCACATGTTCAGGTCCTTGGTATCGTTGTCGTCTTTCATGTTGGCGTATCAGGGGTCGATGATGGTCTCGGCGAGGTCAACCACGGAGTCCTTCTCCTGCCCGTTGCTGATGATCTTGTATTGCTTCTGGATGTCAATAAGTTTGTTGAACCAGATGGCTGAATCGTTGCGTTCTTCCTTCTCTCTACCGTAGCGAAGGTGCAGTCGGCGCTGCTGATGAAATGGGCGAATGCTCCAGAACCTCTAATGGCCCTACAGAAGTGGTAGATGAGAACCTCGTCCCGCACACATACCTGGGCGACCGTGATCCGCTGGTCCCTGCCAGGAGACGAATGGATGGGCACAACGTCTAGTCCTGCAACCTTGTGCTTTCTCGTCCTGTAGGTATTGCTTGAACTCAGCGAGGCAGAGCTTCACCAAGTCCAGATCGTTGGTGTACATCACATTCAACTTGGTCCAGCCATAGGACTGAACGGCGAACTCAAAGGGGAACTCCTTGCTAAAGTCCATATCCAGCAGGCTCACCCCTCGGATCGCCATTGGAGTCTATTCAAGTGAACGAGTGTGTAGGCAGTGGCAGCAGTTCGTTTTTCAGCTCTTGGGAACTGGATTCAACAGTAAATTGAGTGTCTACAGGCGACAACAGTTACTACCCCTCCCTCGTCCGCTGCACGCCCGGCAGAAGATGCACCCTCGGCGCATTCAAACGCCTCCATTAAGAAACCTACTCCGGTCACACGTCGGTTCACGAGCGGGTCTGTATTGGTACTGTAATAACAGGAGTTAGTGGTCACTTTACTTAAATTTAATTAGCTTTAATAGAAATTTATACTTAAAACAAGCAATGCATTGGCTCGTTCTATCAGAGCCACAGGATCAACATGCACAACAATTAGAATTATTATTCTCGGGACGCACACGATCAGCACATTTGTCGCACTTTCACAAAGATAATACTACCAAGTTTGAACTGTTTGTTATGGTTGTTGTCTTCTGCATCATCATGCCGTGTTTCCCAGCTTGCAAGATTCAGAACCAACAAATAAGATCCAAATAATAAGTACAACAAAGATGCCTACACTTCTCATTGATTCCCAGCTTGCAAGATTCAGAACCAATAAATAAGATCCAAATAATAATTACAACAAAGATGCCTACACATCTCATTGATTCCCAGCTTGCAAGATTCAGAACCAACAAATAAGATTCAAATAATAAGTACAACAAAGATGCCTACACATCTCATTGATTCCCAGCTTGCAAGATTCAGAACCAACCCATTAGAGCCTTTTGATAAAGTGAATATCGGGATTAAATCCATCTTGGCTAGCCATGTCATACAATCGAAGAACTCGATGAATGCTCTTGACCGTCACAACATCTGTAGTTGAGTATTCATGTTTGCACAACACAAACAAGAAGAGCATGATTTCACTTTAATAGTGGCCTCCTTGAACTCAACCTGCAGCTCCACTAGGATGAGGTCAACCTCCAGCTCCATGATTCAATTCATGCGCCTTTTTCTGCAGTTCACCTGAAATGAAGCAAAGATTGCATCATTCAGCTAGCAAGAAGTACTTGCTCTCGTGAGCTGGCAAGTTCTTCCTTAGTAGTTGCACTAAAATTGAGGAACATTAAGGTTGGTTGTCCGGCTCATGTAAGGTGCAACTATAATTTTCTTATCCTTTTGTGCAGTTCCACTAAAATAAAGTGCCATTGTGGTGACAGTGACGGCTCATCTTGCAAAGGCTAATAAAATGTTGCAAGAGATTACCAGTAGAACTTGACGGAGATTTTGGAAACTCCAATCACCATTTTGTGCAGTTGAGGGAGACCGGGATTAAGGAGTCCTCGGACAGCCGTACTATATACTTTGGCCGGACTGTTGGACTGTGAAGATACAAGATTGAAGACTTCGTCCCGTGTCCGGATGGGACTCTCCTTTGCGTGGAAGGAAAGCTTGGCAATTTGGATATGTAGATCTCCTTCTCTGTAACCGACTCTGTGTAACCCTAGCCCCCTCCGGTGTCTATATAAACTGGAGGGTTTAGTCTGTAAGATAACAACAATCATAATCATAGGCTAGCTTCTAGGGTTTAGCCTCTACGATCTGGTGGTAGATCAACTCTTGTAATACTCATATCATCAAGATCAATTAAGCAGGAAGTAGGGTATTACCTCCATCGAGAGGGCCCGAACCTGGGTAAACATCATGTCCCCCGCCTCATATTACCATTAGCCTTAGACGCACAGTTCGGGACCCCCTACCCGAGATCCGCCGGTTTTGACACCGACAACAGTTCCACCAAAATTGAGAGATGTTTCCCACGTGACATTTTAGTTGAACTGCACGAGACACTCATTCCAAAAAAAGTGTTTTGTGCAGTTCACCAAAAGGTCACAATAGCAACAAGGTGAAATGGATATCCCTATTTGCACGAAAATATAGAAAGTAAACAGTTGCTGGTCAATAAGAATATACGAAACATATATAAAATGAAAAGAAGCATCTTAATTATGTTCATGGCAATCACGCAAGGACAGTAGAAATTTTAAAACGTCAGCAATGCTTCATGTTACCAGAAGCATTATGATCAACAATGAGATTCCTCAAATATGGGATTACTTTAATGGTGGCATTGCTTGTTTACCAGACACAGTAAATCAATAGTAGCTAAAGAGTTGGTTTAAGGGCATGGGACCATGGGGACACCAGGACACTCAGCAGCGTAAAGGAGCAACTTACTTATCATATTGGGGAAAACAGCAGGAGTGCCATTTGTAACACAGTTTAATTGCATCTTATCACTGGAGACATTAGATTAACAATAACACTGGTTAGACATGTCCCTAAGGTAATAGTGTAATCGCTTCATTTTACATGCGCCCTTACATTAACAACAGCAAAAGGTTGGTATAAGGACATGCGACAGTGGACGCATCAGCACAATGTACCTACGAGGAGGCATAAAGTGGTGATGCCGAGTTTGTTCATGCTATGTGAGGGCAGCAAACCTAATCCTGGAGACCTTGTACTATGTGAGGGCAGCAAATCTAATCTTGGAGACCTTTTACTATGTGAGGGCAGCAAATCTTATCCTGGAGGCCTTTTACAATGTGAGGGAAGCAAATCTAATCCTGAGACCTTTTACTATGCGAGGGCAGCAACTCTAATCCTGGAGACCTTTTACTATGTGAGGGCAGCAAATCTAATCCTGGACATACTCTGTTGACTTGTCCACCAGCCGCCACTTTCTATCCTTTTTTCAACCAATAATAGATATGTTCCTTATCCAGTTTGTACTGCGTTTTCCCATTATTTCCCTTTTCAACCAAGAGACCGGTTGGGTATCCGGTCTCTACTACTTTCACCATATTATTTCCTCTTTGAATCAAGTCCTAGATTCATACTACAACTTTCCCCCCTTTCTTCGTTGTTTGAACAAAGCCCTAGATTCGAATGCATGAACTAGCTTTACCTCTAATAATACTAAAAATTCAGGTTGCTTTGGAAGAGCTGATGGGAGTAGAAAAAGATGCACATGCAGACACGTGGGGACCTGGGGCAGTAGAGCAAGGCCGCTTTCGAAGAACTTATACCTGAGGGTCGCCGGGATGTCGGCGGCGGCAGGTCGGATCTGTGGACAATACGGCAGGGAGGAAGAAGGGTCGGAGGACCTCCCGAGCCGGCGCTGTGTCAGAGAGAACGGCACGGGCAGAGGATCAGGCCCCTCCGGCAGCTGTGGTTTTCCTTCCTCGGCGGTGATGACTGCGTGAATGATGCACCTTTTAGTCCTCTACACACACCGGCTGAAGGGGTCCGGCCGGATCTGTGACCAGCGGTGAGCAGAGAGAAAATGTCACTACCGATGTCTTGTTTATATCTAGAGAGGATGAGAGAATGAAGAGAGCAACCCTAGTAAAGAAAGCGCTCAGGCCCCTGCGTACATATATAGTGGAGTGATTATCTTTTTCTCTCCACAACAAGTGTTTCAATTTGTGTACATGGCATTAAATAAAAGAAACTCTCTATTTAAGATGACTAATGTATGACTCCTACTTACTACTAGTAGTACTAGTATTGTTCACTTGTGCTCCCCGCCCCTCCATTCATTGAACAACCCCACGGGTGAATAAACATACAGTAAGTACAATATTTATAGAACGAACAAGCTCGAACTATTTTCGCGTAGTTAAAAGTTGAGGGCGGGGCTTTTCCCGGGCAGTACGCGCGGCAGTTTTCAGGTAGGCGGTTTGACAGAGAGGCGAGGAGGGTGAGTGAGTGGCGGATTCTCAAACATACTGCTGGAAAGGTCGGGCTATGCGATTTGATGGCGCGTTACTACTGGAAAGACTTGTGATATGACCACTCACTATACTCATGAATTACTGGCGCTCCGACCGGGGTGATGCCCCTCTTCCATTCCGCGCTCTAATCTGGTGCATGACAGGTCGACCCGGATGCTGGCTCTCCCACATGTCGGAGTAGTAAGAAGGAGCAAAGAATGATGCGGTATATACTAGTACTACTACTACTCAGGTCAGAGGAGTGTGAACCACGGCAGCCCAGTGAACTAGCAGAGCAAACCATGGCATCCCAGTGAACCAGCAGTGCGAACCACGGTAGCCCAGTGAACCAACAGCAGAAAACAATGTGGTGATATGGCCATAAAAAACAATGTGCTACGGTCCACACTGTAGCATGTATAGTAACACTCCTCTTTGTTTGGATCCTGAGTTAGAGCTAGTTTGGGTTGAAATAGCCTCAAATTATCGAAACAAGAGGGGTTAGTTTGAGCTAGTTTGCTCTAACCCAGCTAAAAAAACTAGCCCGATGGAGAGGTTCTAATTGGGTTAGTTATCCTTGGGCCCACTAAAATAGAACTAAAAAGTATCCCCTGCCTGCACCAGATCGCTCCCACCTCTCGCATGACTCCTCTCTGTTCCCCATAGGGCCGCACGCCCAAGCGCCGCTCGCCCTCTCTCTCCTCCGGCCGCCCTCTCCTTCCGGCCTCCGCCACCCTACTCCGGCCGCCCTCTCCCTCCGGTCTTCGAAGGTCGCCCCGCTCCCTCTTCACCGGTTGTTTTTCTCCCTCTGTCGTGCGCGGCGGCGGTGCATCTACCAGGGAGGTCGCAAGAGGGGTGAGTTTGTTCGTTCCTTCTGTGTCTCATAGCCATATCATTGATCTTGCTCGCTCTAGCACTAATTCTGATTTGGAAAAGTAGATCCTGATCAAACTTGGTATAGATTTTTGGTGCACGCATGGAATTGTTTGATGCTGCTTGAGGAGGTAATAAATCTTTCTAGAGGCCCAATGATTCAGTTCACCTTTCTCGGTACTTCAGTTTCAGGCTTGCATTATTTCTAGAGGCCCAAAGATCCAGTTCACCTTTCTAGGTATTTCAGTTTCAGGCTTGCATTATTTCTAGAGGCCCAAAGATTCAATTCACCTTTCTAGGTATATTAGTTACAGGCTTGCATTATTTCTAGAGGCACAAAGATTGAGTTCCCAGTCGGCGGCAAGCGGCCCTACTACCCATGCCAGTGTCGACCTCAACTCGCAAGGGCCGACGTCAGAGGGGTTCCCAGGGCTTGGGCTCTACAGAGCCTTCCTCCAGAGCGACGATGGCGAGCTCCTCCATCGGTGCGTGCGGGGCTCCGGGCTCCCTCCCTATCGTGAATGAATTCCGTGATAAGTTAGCTCATGCTTTGCTTCATGGAGTGTTTTTTTTGTGAACCTTGATTGACGACTTGTATGTTTAAGTGGGATATCTCATTTGTATGGACAAAGTAAAAATTGTCATGTTTTGCATGCTTGATTTGTAAAGATGGTTCGTTTATGTCAATTGTGAGTGGGAGGAGGCCACATAAGAGCCGGACACACCAAATCCGGCAGGAAATAGGGTCCAAAGTAGTCAAATGATTGAGAAAGAGAATTTATTGTCAATCTAACCCTGCCATCCATACACCTCTTTGGTTTAGAGTTAGTTCAGGGATAGAATCTAACTCTAACCTCTAACTGAGTTAGAGTTCTCCTCCTCTCGGTTCATCTCCATCATACTTTCCCCATTCCTGTGTTTTCAGTATCCTGCGAATCAAAGAGGCCCTTTTTTTGGGGAAAATCAAAGAGGCCCTTAGACTGGTTTAGGTCCGGTCATTTTTTATAAATGTGTTATGTCAAAAATTTAATGAACTTGCTCCGGTTTCTACGAAAATAATCCGGTTTCATGTAGTAATACATTCATTTATTTAATCTTCTGCGGGGGGTTTGCATGTAATTCGTGAGGTCTGAAATGTAAAGTACCCCGGCATATGCTCCGAGTCGTGCATGCACTACGACCCAGATGCTCTATGTCCCACATGCCGGCGAATGGGAGCATGTGGAAATAGCCTAGGGGTACATATAGGAGGATAAATGCGTGCAAAAATATGTACTATGAAGCGTAGCTGTGGTTCGAAAAGGAGACCTAAAGTGATGACAGCTATAGGTCGCACGCACCCAACTAGTGGTACTAGACATACGACTAATTTTTCCCTCAAAAAAAAGAGGCACGAGTGCTCAGTACTCCTATTCTATCAACACGAGTCCCATCTGACAACAACGTCCGTGCTACAGCTAGCTCTCCTCCCTCATTTCTCTCTTCTAATTCTAAACTCGGCCGACGCCCAGTGGGCGGGGTGGGTTTGCTCTACTGCGGCCCCACCTCACGGTGAAAATGTTAGGACTGGAATAAAAATGCCATATACTCCCTCCGTTCCTAAATATAAGCCTTTTTAGATACTATTTCAAATGGAATACAGCATACAGATGTATGTAGACATAGTTTAGAGTGTAGATTCACTCATTTTTCTCCGTATGTAGTAGTCACTTGCTGGAATCCTTAGAAAGACTTATATTTGGGAATGGAGGAAGTACTATACTAATAAAACATTAAGTCCACGAGGCGATGCAGTCCTGGTTATAGGAGGCAAGAAGAAGAGATGCATCCATCAAAGACATCCACCTCCTCGACTCAGGGCGTCGGCCCACTGAACGACACCTAAGTAGCAGCGGCTTTCGTGGCCAGGTCGACGTGCTTCTGAACAATGGCGTCCAAAGATTCTAGCCGCTGGAAGAAGGTCAACGTCTTTCTATCCTCGCTTGCCTTGTAGTGGCCTATGTAGACAACTTCCTTGTAGATGTGGATGTGCAGGTCGATGGTTTCTTGCATGGCGAGGCACTGTGTGGCGAGTGCAACCTCGAGGTGCACATTCTTCGTCGCGACCTCCGGCACCTGCAGGGCCACCAGGGCTTGAAAGAGTTCGTCACCTTGGAGGCTGATGAGGGTGGCAGGCAATGAGGAGCCTGGGCGCGCGGGCTGGAGCAGTACGACAAGGTTTTCCGCGCGCTTCTTGACGCCGATGAACTTGCGGATGGAGTTGACCATCATGTCGTCCATGCGAGAGGCAAAGCCGGCATCGGCGAGGGCTACGATGCTGGCGGTCGCCAGTACCATCTGGAAACGCTGCACGGTGCGGGGCCGCAGGCCGGCACCTTGGATGATTTGGCACAGCCGACTGCCGCTCGCGTCCATCGCCTCCATAGGTGCTTGTGGCTTCTGGTCACTTTTGGTCTTGGATTGGAGTGAGTAGTGTTGCGCAGAGACTTGGGAGTAGATGGATTGGAGTGGTGGGGCGCCTTTATATGAGAGTCCTGTTGGGGAACGTTGCAGAAAATAAAAAAATTCCTACGGTTTCACCAAGATCCATCTATGAGTTCATCTAAGCAACGAGTGATAGGAGAGAGATGCATCTACAAACCCCTTGTACATCGCGTGTGGAAGCGTTCAAGAGAACGGGGTTGAGGTAGTCATTCTCGTCGTGATCCTATCACTGGAGATCCTAGCGCCGAACGGACGGCACCTCCGCATTCAACACACGTACGGTCAGCGTGACGTCTCCTCCGTCTTGATCCAGCAAGGGGAAAGGAGAGGTTGATGAAGATCCAGTAGCACGACGGCGTGGTGGTGGATGCAGCAGGGCTCCGGCAGGGCTTCGCCAAGCAACTGCGGGAGGAGGAAGAGGTGTAGCAAGGGGAGGGAGGCGCCAAGACTCAGGGGTGCGGCTGCCCTCCCTCCCCCTCCTTTATATAGGCCCCTGGGGGGGCGCCGGCCCTTGGAGATCCAATCTCCCAAGGGGGGCGGCGGCCAGGGGGGTCGAGTGCCCCCCAAGGCATGTGGTGCGCCCCCCCCCCCACCCTAGGGTTTCCAACCCTAGGCGCAGGAGGGGCCCAAGGGGGGCACACCAGCCCACTAGGGGCTGGTTCCCCTCCCACTTCAGCCCACGGGGCACTCCGGGATAGGTGGCCCCACCCGGTGGACCCCCGGGACCCTTCCGGTGGTCCCGGTACAATACCGGGTGACCCCGAAACTTTCCCGATGGCCGAAACAGCACTTCCTATAAATAATTCTTTACCTCCGGACCATTCCAGAACTCCTCGTGACGTCCGAGATCTCATCTGGGACTCCGAACAACATTCGGTTTGCTGCATACTCATATTCATACAACCCTAGCATCACCGAACCTTAAGTGTGTAGACCCTACGGGTTCGGGAGACATGTAGACATGACCGAGATGGCTCTCCGGTCAATAAGCAACAGCGGGATCTGGATACCCATGTTGGCTCCCACATACTCCTCGATGATCTCATCAGATGAACCACGATGTCGAGGATTCAAGCAACCCCGTATACTATTCCCTTTGTCAAACGGTATGTTACTTGCCCGAGATTCGATCGTCGGTATCCCAATACCTCATTCAATCTCGTTGCCGGCAAGTCACTTTACTCGTACCGTAATGCATGATCTCGTGACCAGACACTTGGTCACTTTGAGCTCATTATGATGATGCACTATCGAGTGGGCCCAGTGAAACCTCTTTGTAATACGGAGTGACAAATCCCAGTCTCGATCCGTGTCAACCCAACAAACACTTTCGAAGATACCTATAGTGCACCTTTATAGTCACCCAGTTACGTTGTGACGTTTGGTACACCCAAAGCACTCCTACGGTATCTGGGAGTCACACGATCTCATGGTCTAAGGAAGAGATACTTGACATTGGAAAATCTCTAGCAAAACGAACTACACGATCTTGTGCTATGCTTAGGATTGGGTCTTGTCCATCACATCATTCTCCTAATGATGTGATCCCGTTATCAACGACATCCAATGTCCATAGTCAGGAAACCATGACTATCTGTTGATCAACGAGCTAGTCAACTAGAGGCTCACTAGGGACATGTTGTGGTTTAAGTATTCACACGTGTACTACGATTTCCGGATAATACAATTATAGCATGAATAAAAGACAACTATCATGAACAAAGAAATATAATAATAATCCTTTTATTATTGCCTCTAGGGCATATTTCCAATAGTCTCCCACTTGCACTAGAGTCAATAATCTAGTTACATTGTGATGAATTGAACACCCATAGAGTTCTGGTGTTGATCATGTTTTGCTCGCAGAAGAGGTTTAGTCAACGGATCTGCGACATTCAGATCTGTATGTACTTTGCAAATATCTATGTCTCCATCTTGAACATTTTCACGGATGGAGTTGAAACGACGCTTGATGTGCCTGGTCTTCTTGTGAAACCTAGGCTCCTTCGCAAGGGCAATAGCTCCAGTGTTGTCACACAAGAGAGTGATTGGCCCCGACGCATTAGGTATGACTCCTAGGTCGGTGATGAACTCCTTCATCCATATTGCTTCATGTGCTGCCTCTGAGGCTGCCATGTACTCTGCTTCACATGTAGATCCCGCCACGACGCTCTGCTTGCAACTGCACCAGCTTACTGCTCCACGATTCAACATATACATGTATCTAGTTTGTGACTTAGAGTCATCCAGATCTGTGTCGAAGCTAGCATTGACGTTACCCTTTACGATGAGATCTTCGTCACCTCCATAAATGAGAAACATGTCCTTTGTCCTTTTCAGGTACTTCAGGATATTCTTGACCGCTGTCCAGTGTTCCTTGCCGGGATTACTTTGGTACCTTCATACCAAACTTACGGCAAGGTTTACATCAGGTCTGGTACACAGCATGGCATACATAATAGATCCTATGGCTGAGGCATAGGGGATGACACTCATCTCTTCTTTATCTTTTGCCGTGGTCGGGCATTGAGCCGAGCTCAATCTCACACCTTGCAATATAGGCAAGAACCCTTTCTTGGACTGATCCATTTTGAACTTCTTCAAAATCTTATCAAGGTATGTGCTTTGTGAAAGACCTATGAGGCGTCTCGATCTATCCCTATAGATCTTGATGCCTAATATGTAAGCAGCTTCTCCAAGGTCCTTCATTGAAAAACACTTATTCAAGTAGGCCTTAATGCTGTCCAAGAATTCTATATCATTTCCCATAAAAAGTATGTCATCTACATATAATATGGGAAATGCTACAGAGCTCCCACTCACTTTCTTGTAAACGCAGGCTTCTCCATAAGTCTGGATAAACCCAAACGCTTTGATCATCTCATCAAAGCGAATGTTCCAACTCCGAGACGCTTGCACCAGCCCATAAATGGATCGCTGGAGCTTGCATACTTTGTTAGCATTCTTAGGATCGACAAAACCTTCCAGCTGCATCATATACAGCTCTTCCTTAAGATAACCGTTAAGGAATGTCGTTTTGACGTCGATCTGCCATATCTTATAATCATAGTATGCGGCAATTGCTAAGATGATTCGGACGGACTTAAGCTTCGCTACGGGAGAGAAAGTCTCATCGTAGTCAACTCCTTGAACTTGCCGATAACCCTTAGCGACAAGTCTAGCTTTATAGATGGTGACATTACCATCCGCGCCCGTCTTCTTCTTAAAGATCCATTTGTTTTCTATCGCTCGCCGATCATCGGGCAAGTCAGTCAAAGTCCATACTTTGTTTTCATACATGGATTCTATCTCGGACTGCATTGTTTCTAGCCATTTGTTGGAATGTGGGCCCGCCATCGCTTCTTCATAGTTCGAAGGTTCACCGTTGTCTAACAACATGATTTCCAGGACAGGGTTGCCATACCACTCTGGTGTGGAACATGTCCTTGTGGACCTACGAAGTTCAGTAGCAACTTGATCTGAAATACCATGATCATCATCATTAATTTCCTCTCCAGTCGGTGTAGGCATCACAGGAACATTTTCTTGAGCTGCACTACTTTCCGGTTCAAGAGGTAGTACTTCATCGAGTTCTACTTTCCTCCCACTTACTCCTTTCGAGAGAAACTCTTTTTCCAGAAAGGATCCGTTCTTGCCAACAAAGATCTTGCCTTCGGATCTAAGGTAGAAGGTATACCCAATGGTTTCCTTGGGGTATCCTATGAAGACACATTTTTCTGACTTGGGTTCGAGCTTTTCAGGTTGAAGTTTCTTGACATAAACATCGCATCCCCAAACTTTTAGAAACGACAGCTTAGGTTTCTTCCCAAACCATAATTCATATGGTGTCGTCTCAATGGATTTAGACGGTGCCCTATTTAAAGTGAATGTAGCTGTCCCTAGAGCGTATCCCCAAAATGATAGCGGTAAATCGGTAAGAGACATCATAGATCGCACCATATCCAATAGAGTGCGATTACGACGTTCGGACACACCATTACGCTGAGGTGTTCCAGGCGGCGTGAGTTGTGAAATGATTCCACATTTTCTTAAGTGTGTACCAAATTCGTGACTTAAATATTCTCCTCCATGATCTGATCGTAAGAATTTTATCTTTCGGTCACGTTGATTCTCTACTTCATTCTGAAATTCCTTGAACTTTTCAAAGGTCTCAGACTTGTGTTTCATCAAGTAGACATATCCATATCTACTTAAGTCATCAGTGAGAGTGAGAACATAACGATATCCTCCGCGAGCCTCAATGCTCATTGGACCACACACATCAGTATGTATGATTTCCAATAAGTTGGTTGCTCGCTCCATAGTTCCGGAGAACGGAGTCTTGGTCATTTTGCCCATGAGGCATGGTTCGCATGTGTCGAATGATTCATAATCGAGAGACTCTAAAAGTCCATCAGCATGGAGCTTCTTCATGCGCTTGACACCAATGTGACCAAGGCGGCAGTGCCACAAGTATGTGGGACTATCGTTATCAACTTTACATCTTTTGGTATTCACACTATGAATATGTGTAACATTACGTTCGAGATTCATTAAGAATAAACCGTTGACCATCGGGGCATGACCATAAAACATATCTCTCATATAAATAGAACAACCATTATTCTCGGATTTAAATGAGTAGCCATCTCGTAATAAACGAGATCTAGATACAATGTTCATGCTCAAACTTGGCACTAAATAACAATTATTGAGGTTCATAACTAATCTCGTGGGTAAATGTAGACGTAGCGTGCCGACGGCGATCACATCGACCTTGGAACCATTCCCGACGCGCATCGTCACCTCGTCCTTCGCCAGTCTCCGCTTATTCCGCAGCTCCTGCTGTGAGTTACAAATATGAGCAACGGCACCGGTATCAAATACCCAGGAGTTACTACGAGTACTGGTAAGGTACACATCAATTATATGTATATCACATATACCTTTAGTGTTGCCGGCCTTCTTGTCTGCTAAGTATTTGGGGCAGTTCCGCTTCCAGTGACCCTTCCGTTTGCAATAAAAGCACTCAGTCTCAGGCTTGGGTCCATTCTTTGACTTCTTCCCGGCAACTGGCTTACCGGGCGTGGCAACATCTTTGCCGTCCTTCTTGAAGTTCTTCTTACCCTTGCCCTTCTTGATCTTAGTGGTCTTATTGACCATCAACACTTGATGTTCTTTCTTGATTTCAACCTCTGCTGACTTCAGCATTGAAAATACTTCAGGAATGGCCTTTACCATCCCCTGCATATTGTAGTTCATCACAAAGCTCTTGTAGCTCGGTGGGAGCGACTGAAGGATTCTGTCAATGACCGCCTCGTCCGGGAGGTTAATGTCCAGCTGGGACAGGTGGTTGTGCAACCCAGACATTTTGAGTATGTGCTCACTGACAGAACTATTTTCCTCCATCTTACAACTATAGAACTTGTCGGAGACTTCATATCTTTCGACCCAGGCATGAGCTTGGAAAACCATTTTCAACTCCTCGAACATCTCATATGCTCCGTGTTGCTCAAAACGCTTTTGGAGCCCCGATTCTAAGCTGTAAAGCATGCCGCACTGAACGAGGGAGTAATCATCAGGACGTGACTGCCAAGCGTTCATAACGTCTTGGTTCTCTGGGATGGGTGCTTCACCGAGCGGTCCTTCTAGGACATATGCTTTCTTGGCAGCTATGAGGATGATCCTCAGGTTCCGGACCCAGTCCTTATAGTTGCTGCCATCATCTTTCAGCTTGGTTTTCTCTAGGAACGCGTTGAAGTTCATGTTGACATGAGCGTTGGCCATTTGATCTACAAGACATATTTTGCAAAGATTTTAGACTAAGTTCATGATAATTAAGTTAATCTAATCAAATTATTTAATGAACTCCCACTTAGATTGACATCCCTCTAGTCATCTAAGTGTTACACGATCCGAGTCGACTAGGTCGTGTCCGATCATCACGTGAGACGGACTAGTCATCATCGGTGAACATCTCCATGTTGATCGTATCTCCCATACGACTCATGTTCGACCTTTCAGTCTCTTGTGTTCCCAGGCCATGTATGTACATGCTAGGCTCGTCAAGTTAACCCTAAGTGTTTGGCATGTGTAAAACTGTCTTACACCCGTTGTATGTGAACGTAAGGATCTATCACACCCAATCATCACGTGGTGCTTCGGAACGACGAACTTTAGCAACGGTGCACAGTTAGGGGGAACACTTTCTTGAAATTATTATAAGGGATCATCTTATTTACTACCGCCATTCTAAGTAAACAAGATGCATACAACATAATAAACATCACATGCAATTATATAAAGTAGTGACATGATATGGCCAATATCGTATAGCTCCTTCGATCTCCATCTTCGGGGCTCCATGATCATCTTCGTCACCGGCATGACACCATGATCTCCATCATCATGATCTCCATCATCGTGCGTCCATGAAGTTGCTCGCCAACTATTACTTCTACTACTATAGCTAATGGTTTAGCAATAAAGTAAAGTAATTACATGGCGTTAAATCATTAACATGCAGGTCATACAATAATTAAGACAACTCCTATGGCTCCTACCGGTTGTCATACTCATCAACATGCAAGTCGTGATTCCTATTACAAGAACATGATCTCATACATCACAATATATCATTCATCATTCATCACAACTTCTGGCCATATCACATCACATGACAATTGCTGCAAAAACAAGTTAGACGTCCTCTAATTGTTGTTGCATCTTTTACGTGGCTGCAATTGGGTTCTAGCAAGAACGTTTTCTTACCTACGAACTACAACGTGATTTTGTCAACTTCTATTTACCCTTCATAAGGACCCTTTTCATCGAATCCGCTCCAACTAAAGTAGGAGAGACAGACACCCGCTAGCCACCTTATGCAACTAGTGCATGTCAGTCGGTGGAACTTGTCTCACATAAGCGTACGTGTAAGGTCGGTCCGGGCCGCTTCATCCCACAATACCGCTGAAGGAAGAAAAGACTAGTAGTGGCAAGCAAGTTGACAAGATCTACGCCCACAACAGATTTGTGTTCTACTCGTGCAATAGAGAACTACGCATAGACCTAGCTCATGATGCCACTGTTGGGGAACGTTGCAGAAAATAAAAAAATTCCTATGGTTTCACCAAGATCCATCTATGAGTTCATCTAAGCAAAGAGTGATAGGAGAGAGATGCATCTACATACCCCTTGTAGATCGCGTGCGGAAGCGTTCAAGAGAACGGGGTTGAGGTAGTCGTTCTCGTCGTGATCCTATCACCGGAGATCCTAACGCCGAACGGACGGCACCTCCGCGTTCAATACACGTATGGTCAGCGTGACGTCTCCTCCGTCTTGATCCAGCAAGGGGAAAGGAGAGGTTGATGAAGATCTAGCAGCACGACGGCGTGCTGGTGGATGCAGCAGGGCTCCGGCAGGGCTTCGCCAAGCAACTGCAGGAGGAGGAAGAGGTGTAGCAGGGGGAGGGAGGCGCCAAGACTCAGGGGTGTGGCTGGGGGGCGCCGGCCCTTGGAGATCCAATCTCCCAAGGGGGGCGGCGGCCGGGGGGGTGGAGTGCCCCCCAAGGCATGTGGTGCGCCCCCCTCCCCCACCCTAGGGTTTCCAACCCTAGGTGCAGGGGGGCCCAAGGGAGGCGCACCAGCCCACTAGGGGCTGGTTCCCCTCCCACTTCAGCCCACGGGGCCCTCCGGGATAGGTGGCCCCACACGGTGGACCCCCGGGACCCTTCCGGTGGTCCCGGTACAATACCGGGTGACCCCGAAACTTTCCCGATGGCCGAAACAGCACTTCCTATATATAATTCTTTACCTCCGGACCATTCCAAAACTCCTCGTGACATCCGGGATCTCATCTGGGACTCCGAACAACATTCGGTTTGCTGCATACTCATATTCATACAACCCTAGCGTCACCGAATCTTAAGTGTGTAGACCCTACGGGTTCGAGAGACATGTAGACATGACCGAGACGGCTCTCCAGTCAATAACCAACAGCGGGATCTGGATACCCATGTTGGCTCCCACATACTCCTCGATGATCTCATCGGATGAACCACGATGTCGAGGATTCAAGCAACCCCGTATACTATTCCCTTTGTCAGACGGTATGTTACTTGCCCGAGATTCGATCGTCGGTATCCCAATACCTCGTTCAATCTCGTTGCCAGCAAGTCACTTTACTCGTACCGTAATGCATGATCCCGTGACCAGACACTTGGTCACTTTGAGCTCATTATGATGATGCACTACCGAGTGGGCCCAGTGATACCTCTCTGTAATACGGAGTGACAAATCCCAGTCTCGATCCGTGTCAACCCAACATACACTTTCGAAGATACCTGTAGTGCACCTTTATAGTCACCCAGTTATGTTGTGACGTTTGGTACACCCAAAGCACTCCTACGGTATCCAAGAGTTACACGATCTCATGGTCTAAGGAAGAGATAGTTGACATTGGAAAAGCTTTAGCAAAACGAACTACACAATCTTGTGCTATGCTTAGGATTGGGTCTTGTCCATCACATCATTCTCCTAATGATGTGATCCCGTTATCAACGACATCCAATGTCCATAGTCAGGAAACCATGACTATCTGTTGATCAACGAGCTAGTCAACTAGAGGCTCACTAGGGACATGTTGTGGTTTAAGTATTCACACGTGTATTACGATTTCCGGATAATACAATTATAGCATGAATAAAAGACAACTATCATGAACAAAGAAATATAATAACAATCCTTTTATTATTGCCTCTAGGGCATATTTCCAACAAGTCCAAACTCTGTTGCATTCACATCGTGCTGGCTCTATTCTGCTTCTCCAATTAATTCCCTCTGCATGTAATTGAGGATGCATCATTGACCGTTCAACGTCTTGGGAACCGCTACCCTCTCCCTCCTTGGCATTCAAGCACCTACGGAGGCAACTGCCACTCGCGTCTATCATGTGTCAGGAGTCAGCAGACGTTCCCGTCGACAACGAGGTGCCTATGGTGACTGTAAATTTCAAGATGATAGTGTCGTGCGTGTGTGCGCTCATAGGGGTGAGTGTATGTGCGTGTATATGAGTGCTTGAGTCTGTACTGTGTCAAAAAAACGTAAATGCATGTCAAAAAGAGACTAGTCAGTATACTCAATATTGTGCACCTCGGAGAGGAAAACGATAGAACTACGTATTTATTTACGATGTAGATTCACTCATTTTGCTCCATATGTACTCCGTCTCGGTGTAGTCTAGTCACTTGTTGAAATCTCTAGAAGGGAAAATACACCTTTCTGGTTTACAGGGCTATACTAGCAAGTAGTTGTACGTACTAGTACAATAGTGGGCTCACATAGAAATTTTGTCTCATGCAATAGCCTGGCTATATGCGTGCTCCAATGTTCACAACAGCCACGTTCGGGTTGCGCTTGGCTCTTCGCCTCTTCAAGAAGACAAACAATGATGTTACTACTACTGCTTCTACATTATCGAATCCACTGCTACATGTCCGTCCACCGCGAGCGGGAGGGATAGCTTGTTGTAGAAGTACTACTAAGCAAAAGCCTGTCCTCGTTTGCGAGCAACCGCGCACATGGGCGAGGGAGAAGGAGAGTAGTAGTAAAATCAAGCTTCTCCTCGTTGTACGAGTTGACATGACACATCATAGCACTGGCCCCACATGCTTGCCTCTAAACTTGGCTGAAAGACCCGCAGTGTACAATATATTTGTTGCAACCTGTAACATTTACCCACCACAACTTAAAATATATATTCCTATCATGACCAGATGAGCGTGCAAACTACAATCACCAGGGTGACAGGTAGGGCCAGAAGACTATTGTTTTAAAAAAAACTTCGAGACGGCCACATAGCATGGAGCCGACCCCAATGATTTTAAGCTTACAGGCACGGTACACGCTATCCTAGACTACCCTACACATGAAACTGCCACACGAGCATCTGGGCTGTGCTTGGCTCTTCGCCTCTTCGAGAAGTCGAACAATGATGGAGTACTACTGCACTGGAGGAGTACGATAGTATGCTTCTGGCCATTTGACACCGATTGAACTGCTACATGTCCATCGCGTGCGGGAGGGAGAGCGCGTAGCGAAAGCTTCTCCTAGTCTTGCTAGCCACCACGCTCGTGGGCGAGGGAGGGACGCTCCTGCCTTTGCGTGTATGACAGGTGGGCCAACCTGTCATATAGCCAAAGGCAGGTGCAGTTAAGTCCACGGGGAGAGGATAATCAAACTTCTCGCTGATGTACGAGTTGATGCGACACATCAAAGCACTGCACTCGATATATTTCAATAATTTGCGTTTACTGATACATTAATTACAACGCATGCATGCATGTCGTGACTCTCCTTTTGATACTTGCATGTGTTGATTTGATGCACCTTGAAGTAGTATAAAATATGTGACGGTAAAGCTTTGTAATGCCCCGGCCCAAGCGAGAGATGGTTGTGCACGAGGAGGGCGAGAGCATGTAGACCGAACAGGACCCGAGGATGGAGCTCTCTAAGGTCTCGATGGACCTAACCGTGCTCCACTGCCCCTTGTGCCTCCGCCCCTTGACGCCTCCAGTGTATGAGGTTCGAATACACCTCGTTCATTCGGCTGATTGAGCAAGGTGCAAGTTTCTTGATTGATGTGATGTTTGATTGATTTCTGCAGTGCAAGGGAGGGCACCTGGCCTGCGTGGACTGCCGCGTCGAGCGCCCCGGGGACCAGCGGCAGTGCCAGAAGTGCGAGCGCGGCGGTGGCTTCGATGTGTGGAACACGGCGGTGGGTGCCGTCCTTTCGTCGGTGAGGGTGCAGTGCCCGCATGAAGGCTGTGGGCTCTACGTCACTTACCACAAGCTCACTGATCACCAGAGCGTGTGTCCGCTCGTGCCCTGCAAATGCCCCATGCCCGTTTGTGGCTACGAAGGCCCGCCGCCGGTGCTCTACCACCACATCAGCACCGTGCATCCCATGCCCATGCACAGGATCCAGTACGGCAAGGTGCTCTAGCTGCAAGTGCCACTGTAGGAGCCACGGCTCTTGATATTCGCGGAGGAGGACGGCCGCGCGTTTTTCTTGGTCGGCGGCGTGCTCAACATCGGCGCGCCTATCGCTGTGTAGGTCGCCTGCATCAGAGCGGGGGCGTCCCCACTGCCGCACTACATGGCCAAACCGTGGGCGAACGGCCCGTCGGGGGAGCCCAAAGGCACGACCGACGCCGTCAAGGTGGAAATGGAGGTGACAAGCAGCAAGCATCCCAGCGACGTCGACGCGCAGGAGCTGACCTTCTTCACAGTTCCACCTAAGCTGCTGGCCAGGGCTAAGCTGGTGTCCCTCCTCATTCAGATTGACAAGCTCACGTCCTAAATGTTTCTACAGTGCCTTCTGTTTATCTTAGTAATATGCTAATATAGGGATTACCTCGATCTACTTTAGCTTAAGAAATGGTGTTTTGGTGGCGATGCTGCAATTACTTCGACATCAGATCAGTAATTTGCAACAGTCGAATGGATATTTTGTGTCTGTTGGATATAAAGTTCCTTTGGGTAAGAAGTACTACTTGTCATCAAAATGGATAAAAGGAGATCTATGTAGACGTATTTTAGTTCTAGATATGTCCCTTTTTATCCATTTTGATGACGAGCACTCCCTCCGTTCCACAATACATGCCTTCCATTTGTCAAAACATAGATGTATCTAGACATGTTTTAGTATATAGGTACATCCATGATAGAGCCAATCGGATGGTTGAAAACACTACAATTCGTAGCTACAAATGTGTGTATGACTCCCATATGCAGAGGCTGGGGGTCATCATCCTCCTTTTTGAGAAAAAACAGACGCGTGTGTGAGAGGACGAGTGCGTGCGTGCACCTCTTCTCTTCCTGTATAACGTATTAAACTCAGAGGACAAGTTTCTGTGGGTGGCACGATGGTGCGTGCGAGAAGCCCCGAGAGATAGGTTTAATGCGTCTGAAAAAAGACTAGCCTATAGCTCTCCATGCGGCTATTCCTGTCGAACGCCCCATTAACTGAAATATATGTATATGACGGTGCAAGTTATTGCACGTACACAGCAGTAGAAAAAGAACTACTCCCTCCTTTCCGGTTTATAGGGCTCAATTCAAAAATCTCACCAACCAAGGTAGATGGTGAGTGGTGGAATTCTTTTTGTAGTTTGCAAAAGCATCCAATTAATGCTCTTGTTTCCTCAAAAAAATTATGTTTACCAATGCATTAATTGCAGTGAATGCATGCATAAAGTACATGCATTGGTCAATTTTCTCTTAATACTTGCATGCAATGATTTAATGCACCTTGAAATCTGAACTTGTTATGGGGAACAACCAAATTGAGCCTTATAAAATGGAAAAACTAAAATTTTGAGATAAGCCCTATAAACTGGAAACGAGGGAGTACCATGGCATATGCTACACCATGGCCGAGAACACGCGCCCACGTAACGCCATCCGGGAATTGTGCCGCACTTCGAAACTAGAACCGTCAATAAATTTTGAGCTTGTGTCTCGTCACATTCCAAATTACTCCATGCTATATTGAATTGCAAACCTGTTCACACCGATCACAACCTAAACAGTTTCCCACTTAGGAGCGTATTAGTACCATGCTATATGAACTGCAAACCTGTTCACACCGATCACAACCTAAACGGTTTCCCATTTAGGAGCGTATTAGTACTCGGTTATAAATACTAGTATGCCAAGATGACTGCACATTCCTCCTCAACTCCTCATCCACAAAAACAAACAAGTCATTCAGCATCCTTCCCTTGCGTCTGCCATGGCCAGCGTGAGTTCTGGATTGAGAGATCGCCACTAGGGAGAGGCGAGCATGGAAGCGGAAGCACGAGAGATGTCCCGCCTTGCTGCGAAAGCAGCCGACATGTCCCGCCGCGCGGAAGTAGCGGCACATAGGTCCCGCCGCACTGCTGAAGCAGCACGGAGGTCCCGCCGCACCGTCGATGCAGCAGACTGGTCTGGCCGCGCCGCGGAAGCAGCAAAGATGTCCCGCCACACCGCGGCGGCCTGGAAAAATTTCTCGCGGGCAGGCGACGATTGTTACAGGCGCATGCATGCGATCGTCCATAGCCAGATGGATCAGATCTCCGGCTGGGCAAGGTTGCAGGACGACTTGAAAGCCTCGTTTGGATAGGCTACCGGCATCATCCGGCAACTAAGGGAGGGCAATGAGAGGCTCCGGGCCGAGCGCGACCTGCTGAGGGCGAAGATCGTCCGAAGTGCAGACCAGTAGGAGGAGACCAGTGCCTTGTTGAAGAGGACCGGCGTCCTTGTCAAGAAACTTATGGACGAGAATGACATGCTCTGCAACGAGCGCCAAAGGCTGGTGGAGGAATCCGTACATGTTCTCAAGCAGCGTCTTGAGGACACGAAAGACCTCATCGCCGCTCGCCGTGGAGACTAGTTCCCGCGGCCTGCAGCAACACATCAAGAAAGTAGAGATCAGCGAGCTAGATCCTTGTCTTCCTTCTTCTTTTGCCCTTGTGCATTTCGGGCGTAGCCGCATGTGGCTTTTTTAATTATCTTTCTAATTATGTAAGACAATTTATCGTCCTTATATATTCATTAGTCTTGCTATAAGTCAAAGTAGATGCCATATAGGTCCATCAGATCTTACATCAAGATCCGTGCTTTCAGATTTTCTTTTTTCTCTCTTAAATCTCAGTCGAGTGAGACATAGCCACGCCATTAAACAGAGGCTCGGGTGCCATTAATGGAGACCTTGGGAGAGAGGTGGATGGTAGATGGAGGTCAAAGGGCTCTCGTCCCGATAAGCACGCGCAGGGGTCTGATCGCACACCTCTCGTACTCAAATAGCTACCCTGCACGGCGCCTCCTAGCTAATAAAAATGGGGACGCATGGCGGCACATAAATGGTAGTAAATAGAACACCCACGGTTTCAACAATACTTGTGTTTCCGATTGTAACGTGGCAGCACTTGTTCCAAAATGACTTTTTGATTGTTAATGTGTGCGCCTTCGCAAATCGGACTGCAAAATTACCACAACATGTTGGTGCCATGTCATGGAACCAAGCCAAGTTTCATTATTTTCATGCGTGTTTTGGATTTACAGGAATTAAAAAACTAAGTTTCTCAATGTTTCCAGCCCAGCCACGACGCCCAGAATTTTGAATTTCATTCCCATTTCTTGCATGGAACCTAGAAATTTACCCGAGGACACACATGTGATTTTTCAACCAACTTTGGTGCACTGGAACATGTGTTTGTATTTCAAGTTTGAATTATGCACACAAAGGTGACATGTTTCCTCCCAGAACCACGAGCATTCTTGAGAGAAGCTCCGATTTGCAAGAAGCTTATACCAAAATTTGTTCCTATTCGGCCAATTTTTTTTACCACGACATCGTACTACCATGACATGACACCATGCCAAGTTTCATGATTTTAAAACCAAGTTTCTCAATGTTCTCGACCGAGCCACGATGCCCAGATGTTTGAATTTTATTCTCATTTTTTGCATGGGACCTAGAAATTCACCCGAGGACACAAATGTGATTTTTCAACCAACTTTGGTACACGGGAGCATGTGCTTGTATTTCAAATTTGAATTATGCACATTAAATGACCAAAAACTCAATTAATGTGTAAATAAGGCCAAAGGAAGCCGGAATAATTCCAAAATTTAATAGGGCACTCATGTAGTTCTATGTTGCCTTTGTAAATAAACTCAAGGGGACAGCGTATATCGTTTCGCACTCAAAGGTGGCACGTTCCCTCTCAGAACCACAAGCCTTCTTGAGAGAAGCTTTGGTTTGCAAGAAGCTTATACCAAAATCTATTCCTATTCGGCCAATTTTTTACCACTGCATGGTAGTACCATGACATGACACTCATGCCAAGTTTCATGATTTTCAGACGTGTTTTGGATTTACAAGAATTTTAAAACCAAGTTTCTCAATGTTCTCGGCCGAGCCATGATGCCCAGATGTTTGAATTTTATTCTCATTTCTTGCATGGGACCTAGAAATTCACCCAAGGACACAAATGTGATTTTTCAACCAACTTTGGTGCACGAGAGCATGTGCTTGTATTTCAAATTTGACTTATGCACATTAAATGACCAGAAACTCAATTGATGTATAAAAAACGACAAATGAACCCGGAATAATTCCAAATTTTAACAGGGCACTCATGTAGTTCTATGTTTCCTTTGTTAAGAACCTCAAGGGGGGTAGCGTATATCGTTTCACACTCAAAGGTGGCACGTTCCCTCTTAGAACCACGAGCTTTTAAATCGGCCCAATTTTTTACCACAACATGTTAGTGCCATGACATGACACCATGCCAAGTTTCATGATTTCCAGGCGAGTTTTGGATTTACATGAATTTAAAATCTAAGTTTCTTGATGTTCTCGGCCGAGTCACGACGCCCAGATGTTTGAATTTCATTCTCATTTATTCCATGGGACCTAGAAATTCAACCCAGGACACACATGTGATTTTTCAACCAACTTTGGTGCACCGGAGCATGTGCATGCAGTTCCTATTTAGATTATGCACATTAAAAGTCCAGAAACTCAATTAATGTATAAAAAGGCCAAACGAACCCGAAATAACTCCAAAATTTAACAGGGCACTCATATAGTTCTATGTTGCCTCTGTAAATAAAATCAGGGGGGAGGCAGCGTATATCGTTTCGCACACAAAGGTGACACGTTCCCTCTCGGAACCACGAGGCTTGTTGAGAGAATCTCCGGTTTTGCAAGAAGCTTATACCAAAACTTGTCCCAATTCAGCCAAAAATTATACATATGAAAGTAGGGTTTAGATTATCCTGAACATCTCGCTACCTAGACCAATAATGTACTATGATTTGAATTCAACATAGAATGGATACAAATATTTGAATTGGAGAGCGTATGGTACATGTAGTTCATAGTGAAATATGATTACTGCTATATGCATGTTTTTTGTTATTAAGATAATATTTAAATTATTGTATAACTTGACAACAATCGTATTCAAATAAGGAAAATTGATTCAAATTTAGTCCATATGGTAGACGACAATATATATGTTCACATGGTGGAGTAAAATGTTCATATATGATAAGATCAAAATGTACGACTACATCAATTTTAAACTGCAAGGTCACCTAACGATATATTCGAATTCAACATAACATGGATTCAAAAATTGAAATTCGAAATCCTGGCATTTGTAATCATATAAAAAGGGACATTACTCTTTCTTTTGGTGGCAATTGATTTGTTTTTTGTTATTGTTGAGGTAAGTGCGAATCGATTTGGTACTGTGCAGGGTAATCTTGATCTCCCATTTTTTTTACATTTTTCTTGTAGTTTTTTCAATGGCATCTATAGCAATATAGTAAAAGGGGACATGACTCTCTCGTGTCTCGTATGAATTGTTTTTTTACACGTTAAGTTTGTTCTGCCGAACAAGGAATCTGCACCTTGTTATCCTGAAATTTTCAAGCTCGAGTATCTTTTGTCTCACCTGCTTTGAAACTCCCGCCTCTTCAACCCGCGCCATGCCTTGTTATCCCGAAATTTCGATGCGCTCGAGAACTCCCTCCTCATCTGAAATCGGTCCCGCAGCCCAGACACGTGAAATCCCCTTCTACCCCTCAGCCGAAAATGAAGCTCCACGTCGCGGTGTCAAAACCGATGGGGGTACGCTGGTAACTTACACTACATTTCGGACAAGCGCGTCCCTAAGCTTGG
>NC_041381.1:153125941-153162474 GCF_002162155.2 Triticum dicoccoides
GTACACTGAGGCCGCAAAAACCCGCGAAACCCCACGCTCCTCCGTCGGCCTCCCGACCGCCGCCCAGCCGGAGACTCTTCCCCTACTACATCGTCCACTGCAACAGCTCGTCATCCCTCATCCACCGCACCGGATGAGGATCCGTTGTCGATCTCGTCGTCCCGCCGGATCAGCCGCCCAGTCCTCCAGCTCCAAGGAGCTGCCCCGACATTCGCCTCGTCTATCGCGCCACCTCAATCCCCACAGCGCCATCTTGACCTGCCCCACCGGAACCGCAGCACCCTCACCAATTCCTCCGATAAAGTCGAGGCTAACTCGTCGCCACCAAGGAGGTTCTGCACTCACCGCTGCATTTTATCTTTTATTCGATCGCACGGGGCTGCCGGTGCTCGATACTGAGCAGACATGGCGGGTCTCCATCGATGGCGCCGTTGCCGGCCACATCATCCACGGCGTCTCTCCCCCATGTTGTTGCTTCCTTGGCGGCAACTTCCACAACGGCACTAGCTGCAGCTGCTCCGGCTCTCGCTCGCGCTGTGGCTCTGTTCTTGTTGTCGTTCGCGCTGCTGCACTGCTCTTGCTTTCATTCGTGCTGCTGCTCTACTCTTGCTCTCGCTTGCGCTGCTGGTGGTGCTGTTGCACGACCTCCGGTAGCTACAGGAGTTGCTGCTTTAGCACTCGCTCGCGGTGCTACTGCACGACTTGCTCTCTGCTAGTGCGTTCCCAGCTCGAGCGTCTGCTGATTTATATCACTGCTTCTCTGCTACTAGTGCTCGAACGCCCTAAACATCTATTGCTATGCTCTGCTACTAGTTCAATCAGTTTCGACAGTAAAATTCAGTTTCGACTGTAAAGTTCATTTTCTTCAGCTAAGTTCAGAGTGAACAGTATTTACAGCATCTGTCGGAGCGGTTGTGGCGCGGCTGATGCGTTTTACATCTAGCACTTTTTGGTGATGTATTTTACATCATCTATTGCAGATGATATTAGGGTCCCACTTCAGATTAACGTTGTCTGTCTTGTCCTGCTTCAGCCTCGTCGCCGTACACCTCATCGGAGCTGCTCCAACAACGGAACCGTCCATCACAGCGGAGCAGTACCCTCGGCGCCATTTCCAGAGGCCTGGGATCTTCTTCCCGCCTCCGACAGTCACACCAGCATCATCACCATCCTCCATGTCCAACCCAATGATGCTAAGGTACACAAGGCTATGTCAAAGAGGTTGTACACTCGTCACATCACTTTGTTACTCTGCATTCATGTCGATCCCTCAGGGATCCTTCGCTATGGAACTACTATTCGTGCAAATCTGTTAGAAGGAGTGGAGCAAAGCAAAACTGGAGGCTCTTTTTCCTTTGGTGTCTCTTTCAAAGAAAAAACGTAGGAATTTTATTCACTTGGACGTCCTTTTCAAATTAATATGCATGAAGAACAGAACTAATTGCATTACTGGCATAATAAGATTATTATTATTTCATTTTGACGTGGTTTAACTTTAATTTGACCATGTTTCTCCATTCCTGTGTTATTCCAATTCATGTGAACCAAACACCCAGGTTGACTGAAATCCTATGTTTCCAAATGCTCTGTTTTGCACATGCATACCTATCCTATTCCTGTGTTTTTCCCGTCCCTGCGTTTATAGAATCCTCCAATTCTAAGGAACCCTTACAGATTTACTTCATTTTCAGATAGGCGTCAAAGAAAACTCTGTGTGTTATGTCCTGCTCCTGCCGTGCCGTCATCCACCCCACCTGAGGTGCACCATGGACAGAAGTGTTCACTGTAGCAGAGATCCCCCCTGCATACTTTCTTTCGCCACCTCAAATCATCTTCCCCATTGTCGGCATCCATGCCAACTGCATTACCATCATCGACTGAGCAGATGAACCTGAGGACTACACAGTTCTGGAAGAGAGGTCGTAGTATTTCGTGTTTGCTTACGTTCTACATCGCTTATTATTACCTGCTACTTTATCGCTCAAACTTGAGTTTTGAAATGCCCATGGGTCTCATATCGAGCCAGCAATGAATAGTATATGTCTACTATCTGGTTCATCTGGGGTCTTCTATGTGGTCCATGTTGGGTGGGCAACAAACAATAGATGATCCATTGTCTATCTTTTTGAACTGAAGCTATGATCTACCTGGTATCATTAGTTTTGGATCCATCCACTCATTTGCTACCATCAGTCTTGATTTTTGCATGCACCCCTTAGTCCTTACAAAATCTAACTATTTTTTTATTATGCATGTCAGATATTGTACACAATCGTACTAAACATGTAGAGAAAAAGAGAAGACCGTTGTGTGGGAATATAATGTCATGCAGACGCGACTCCATGGTGGGTGAAGTGCCCCCCCTCCTGCATTTCCAGATTGTATTCCAGAGGAAGATAACTCTTCAGATGGGGATTCAGAAGGAGCCGACCACGCCTATTTACCACCTGAGGTGTTTGCTCTAACCTGGCATGCTGATGTTGGTCATATCATACATATGGCGCCTTGCATTGCTTACATTATACATCTTATATGTAATCATCTTAGTTTAGATTTGCTTTGTGTGAATGCCACCTGTTTGGTTTCTATATCATACTCCCACCATTCCTAAATATTTGTCTTTTTAGAGATTTCAACAAGTGACTACATACGGAACACAATGAGTGAATCTACACTCTAAACTATGTCTATATATATCCGTATGTGGTAGTCCATTTGAAATCTCTAAAAAGAAATATTTAGGAACGGGGGGAGTATATGGGAATTATGCAATGCCATCTTCTTTAGCCAGGCATCGTATACGTGAATCATGCAATGCCATCCTGTTTAGCCAGTCATCGTATATGTGAATTGTATCGTGCCATATTTTTTTCCATAATGTATTCCATTTGTCAACAATGTTTATTCATTCATCTACTCTTCTTGTGCATCAGCCATTTGTTGGTCATGGGAAAATCTAGAGTGAAAACAAGGTCTTCTGAGCAGTCAGTGCTACCTGTTGATGCAGATTTCTTGCTGGTTACAGATATCTCCTCAGAGGAGGATTCAGAGACAAATGACCAGTCGTATCCCCCCCCTGAGGTGCATGCTCCAACTTGGCTGGGTTATATTTATCATATCATGCATATGGTGTCTTGCATTGCCATGCCATCTGCTTAGATTAGACATGCTTTGTGTGAATGCCTCCTGTTTGCTTTCTATATCAGATATGTGAATTATGCAATGCCATGTTTTTCAGCCAAATATCATATATGTGATGCACCGCCATGGAGCAGGCATCATATATGTGAATTATCTCATGCCATCTTTTTTTTCATTATGTATTCCATTTCATGTCGACAATCGGTGTATATTGAACTACTCTTCATGTGTATCAGCCATTTGAGCAGGTTATGGAAAAATCTGGAGTGAAAACAAGGTCTTCAGAGCAGGCAATGGTACCTGTTGAAGTATATATCTCGATGGTTACAGGGAGCTCCTCAGACGATGATTCAGAGACAGATGACCAGTCCTATATCCCACCTGAGGTGTATGCTCTAAGTTGCAATGTTTATATTTCTCATATGATGCATATGGTGTCTTGCATTGCTTAGTTTAGACATCATATGCACAATATTGAATTACATCTGCTTAGTTTAGAGATCATACATGCGAGTGCCAGTTGCTTAGTATATGAATCAATTATCTCAATTATATCATGCCATTCTGTATACTTAGACAACATGTATGTGAATTATTTCATCCCAACCTATTTTAGAAAGACATCATATAGTTTTGTCATGTCATCATGTTTAGGTACTCATCATATGTTGAATTATGCCATTATATCATGTTAAGTTATACATCATATATTTGAAATTGTGTCATGCTATCATGTTTAGTTAGGCATCATATATGTGAAATTGTGTCACGTTGTCCTGTTTGGTTAGACAACATATATGTGAATTACCACATGTGTCTACCATATAATGTCTGTATGTTCAATTTCTTTTCTTGTTTATCAGCCATTTGAATTGGAGGGGGTGATGGCAGTATCTAAGGGAGCAAAAACCCATTCTTCACAAAAGACAGTGCTACCCGTCGATGCAGATAGAACCATGGTTGTACTGGCCCACAAACTAGCCCCACCACACATAATGGAGACTCTTCCAGATAGCACACTTACATCGTTGGGCAGAGAACCAGCTACAACCCATCTAACCGCAACCCCAGCGGATAGTAACCCACTTCTAGTTGACAACCCCTGCAGAGTACCCCCACACGAGCAGTTTGTAAAGCTATTGTAGTGCCCAAAGCACAAAGACCACCACCGCTAACCCAAACTCCACGTTTAAAGCAGAAGAGCAATTGTTCTCAGGTTAGATTCCGTAGCTATGGTCCATACTCCTTTGTTGTTTCATCACTGTATTTACTCATACAAACTACTTTCGAATTTGAAGGATCCAATTGAAACTCCAATGGTGCAACAGGTATGTTTTAAACCTATTTCTTTAAGTGGATTGTTGTTTTAACTTCTTGCTCTATGTTGATTTCAGTTTAAGTTGTATAAACAGTTATGTTCTCATGTGATGCACATTACAAGTGCTACCAATGTTGTGTAGTTTCTCACACTTATATTCTGTCTATGCTGTTGTGTCTTAAAAATATATGAGTTGAACTATGTCTCTATCTTGATTAGGCAATATAAACTAGAATGATATGGACAATACAGTGACCATAGTACATAGATATATGTTTGTTTCATGTTGTTATCATGTCCACCTTACTACTGAACCGGTTTACCAAAATGAGTTTTGTATACTACAAGCTAAACATGTGATGTGTCTGCTTGTTTCTCTTGTAGTATGCAAATAGAATATTGGAGAAGAGCACCCCACTATGCAATGGTAGAGAAAGGAATGCAGATAAGGTTCAAGATAGTGAGAAAACCCTGTTGGTCTCCAAGAAAAGTGATAAAACGATCTTGTAGACAGTGAGAAAACCCCACGGTCCTGCGTTGATGTAGTGTTCGAGTTACTGGCCAGTACCGCTGGCACAAGCTCTTCGAACTCGCTGCCTGAATCACTTCGGCTTCTTCAGTCTCAGCTACAAGCTGAAAGGCCTCAGTCAGCTGTGTTGTGGCAAGAAGCCGAAGGACTGAGGAAGTCCCTGCAGAATTTAGATGCGTACTTTCTTGTGCAACAGCAAGCACTGGAGGATTTAAGCGCCAAACAAGAGAAAGTTAATAAGCTTGCTAAGCATCTTGCGAGCATTATGTGTACCCAGGATATTGTTTCTTGAGCTCTTCTGAAGTGGTTTCAGTTTTGGACTTGTTTTGCTACGGCGTTTATATGCTGCTTTGTTCCCTATATTTGCAATGGTGGCGAACTTTGATGCCCAGTGGATGTAATATGTGTAATAGCCGTGATAGCCTAGCATAAGTTGCTTGCTTATTTATTTCCTTGTTGTCTTGTTTATTTGTTTGCTTGTTGTCAGTGCAGTTCTTTTTCCGCGGTTTGCTAGTGGCTGTAATAAACTATTTTTTAAAACTAGGCCACAATAACCATGGGTTGATATTTACTGTAGTGACATTAGGCCTCCTACGGGCCGTAGAAATAGTGGGCCTTCTATGGGCCGTAGAAACAGTGGGCCTTCTATGGGCCATAGAAACAATGGGCCTTCTATGGGCCGTAGAAACAATGGGCCTTCTACGGGCCCTATCATCAATGGGCCTTATACGGGCCGTATGATCGATTGGCCAAACATGGGCCAATAACAGAACGCATTATGGCCGTAAACGGGCTAGAGTTGGAATTGTCCGTTCATGGGCCGACCATAACGGGCCATCATTAATAGGCCGTATTTGATGATGCTATGAAAATGGCCCAACGAATTAACGGACCACAAACGGGCTGACTGTAACCACGGGCTGAATTTGGCCCACAAGCAGAAAATGACGGTAACGGGCCGTAATTAAACGAATGCTAGAAATGAGCCCAAGAATTAATGGGCTCTAAGAATGCCGAAAGATAACATGGGCTAGAAACGGCCCAATGGAATAATGGGCCGTTAATGGGTATAAAGTGATACACTGTTCATTACGTGCCAGTTTCACCACGGGCCGTTAATGGGGTTAAAGTGATACACTGTTCATTACGGGTCAGTTTCACCATGGGCCGTTAATGGGCCAAGAGTTACAAAGGGCCTCATATGGGCTGAAAAGACGTGATGGCCCATACATGGGCCAAAAGTGAAAACAGGCTGGAATCATATTGGATGGCCCAGATGACGCTACAGGGCCTAATACGGATAGGGCGTAACGGGCCTTGGGTTAGCGGGCTGTAAATGGGCTATATGCGAATGGGCCGTTAACAGGCTTTCCATGGGCCGGCCCGCCACCTTATGACCAAGTCAAATGGGCCAGCCTTTTCACAGGAATGGGCCTCTATTGGGCCGTGTCATGTGTCGACGTATCATAGGCGCCTTCTGTCCAATGAGTGGATGACATCTATCCCAACGATGAGCCGACACGTGTTTCCTCTAGCCAATGATGATTTTACACATGGAAAATCCCCATTGGTCGGGGCTGTTAACGGGTTATCGGATCCAAAACCCGGCCCGATAGCTTAATGGCGTTCCGTTACAGTGGACGCCACGTGTCAGTCACCCTTGACGAAAGCACTTCTGTGAAGCGTGATTTATCATCATGGAAGTGGACACTTCCGTGATGATAATTTTGGTAATGTCATGGAACACTTCTAAGACAGCACAGGTATGACTATCTTGATTCTGTCATAAAATCGTCATGGATGTACATGAATGACAAAAAACGCGACCTACTATGACAAACATGTATCATCATGGAAGTGTATTTTTTTTGTAGTGGGTCGTGCCGGGCATGATCAGAAGGTTGTCGTCATTGTGCATGCGACATGATGTCCTCGTCTACCACTACCACCTGGCCACAAGGCCTTGCGAATGTTTCTCCAGGTTTATCAACAGCTCCGACTACAATTTCGCTACGGTGGACACCACCAACAATCTAAAAGCGCTCAAGGTTTTGGGCTTGAAATGTCGGGATCTTGTCAACATCCAGGACCACTACAAGGTCTGGGGCAGCGACAACAACAAACTGAACTCCCTGGTTGACCTCGCCTCGTCCATCATCGAACCCTACTACATGAAGATAAAGGATGAGAGCAAGATGGACAAGAACGCCTAGTGATGTCTACTACGCAACCATCTTCTTCTAGACGTTGTTGGGCCTCCAAGTGCAGAGGTTTTTAGGATAGTAGCGAATTTCCCTCAAGTGGATGCCCTAAGGTTTATCAATCCGTGGGAGGCGTAGGATGAAGATGGTCTCTCTCAAGCAACCCTGCAACCAAATAACAAAGAGTCTCTTGTGTCCCCAACACACCCAATACAATGGCAAATTGTATAGGTGCACTAGTTCGGCGAAGAGATGGTGATACAAGTGCAATATGGATGGTAGATATAGGTATTTGTAATCTGAAAATATAAAAACAGCAAGGTAGCAAGCGATAAAAGTGAGCGTAAACGGTAAGCAATGCTAGGAAATAAGGCCTAAGGTTCATACTTTCACTAGTGCAAATTCTCTCAACAATAATAACATACCTGGATCATATAACTATCCCTCAACATGCAACGAAGAGTCACTCCAAAGTCACTAATAGCGGAGAACAAACAAAGAGATTATTGTAGAATACGAAACCACCTCAAAGTTATCCTTTCTGACCGATCTATTCAAGAGTCCGTAGTAAAATAACACAAAGCTATTCTTTCCGTTTGATCTATCATAGAGTTCGTACTAGAATAACACCATGAGACACAAATCAACCAAAACCCTAATGTCACCTAGATACTCCAATGTCACCTCAAGTATCCGTGGGCATGATTATACGATATGCATTTCACAATCTCAGATTCATCTATTCAACCAACACAAAGTACTTCAAAGAGTGCCCCAAAGTTTCTACCGAAGAGTAGATACGAAAACGTGTGCCAACCCCTATGCATAAGTTCACAAGGTCACTGAACCCGCAAGTTGATCACCAAAATGTACATCAAGTAGATCACGTGAATATCCCATTGTCACCACAAATAAGCACATGCAAGACATACATCAAGTGTTCTCAAATCCTTAAAGACTCAATCCGATAAGATAACTTCAAAGGGAAAACTCAATCCATTACAAGAGAGTAGAGGGGTAGAAACAATATAAGATCCAACTATAATAGCAAAGCTCGCGATACATCAAGATTGTGCCAAATCAAGAACACGTGAGAAAGAGATCAAACACATAGCTACTGGTACATACCCTCAGCCCCGAGGGTGAACTACTCCCTCCTCGTCATGGAGAGTGCCGGGATGATGAAGATGGCCACCCGTGAGGGATCCCCCTCTGGCAGGGTGCCGGAACAGGGTCCCGATTGGTTTTTGGTGGCTATAGAGGCTTGCGGCGGCGGATCTCCCAATCTATTGTGCTCATGGACGTTTGGGGGTATATGGGTATATATAGGCGAAAGAAGTCGGTCAGGGGAGCCACAAGGGGCCCACAAGGGTGGGGCACCCCCAGAGGGGTAGGGAGCGCCCTGGACCCTCGTGGCCACCTCATTGCTTCCCTGACGTCCACTCCAAGTCTCCTGTATTGCGTTTGTTCCAAAAACGATTCTCCCGAAGTTTTCATTCCGTTTGGACTCCGTTGATATTCCTTTTCTGCGAAACACTGAAATAGGCAAAAAACAGCAATTTGCACCGGGCCTCCAGTTAATAGGTTAGTCCCAAAAATAATATAAAAGTGCATAATAAAGCCCATTAAACATCCAAAACAGATATTATAATAGCATGGAACAATCAAAAATTATAGATACGTCGGAGACGTATCAGCATCCCCAAGCTTAATTCCTGCTCGTCCTCGAGTAGGAAAATGATAAAAACAGAATTTTTGATGTGGAATGCTACCTAACATAATTTTCAATGTAATTCTCTTTATTGTGGCATGAATGTTCAGATCCAAAAGATTCAAGATAAAAGTTTAATATTGACATTAAAAATAGTAGTACTTCTGGCATGCTAACCAAGCAGTGTATGTCTTATCAAAATAACATAGCCAAAGAAAGCTTTATCCCTACAAAATCATATAGTTTGGCCATGCTTCATTTTTGTCACACAAAATGCTCCCATCATGCACACCCAATTTCAGCCAAGCAATTGGTTCATACTTTGTAACGCGCTTCAGCCTTTTCAACCCTCACGCAATACATGAGCATAAGCCATGGACATAGCACTATGTGTGGAGTAGAGTATGATGATAGGGATTATGTGAGAAAACAAAAAAGGAGAAAGTCTCACATTGATGCGGCTAATCAATGGGCTATGGAGATGCCCATCAATTGATGTCAATACAAGGAGTAGGGATTACCATGCAACGGATGCACTAGAGCTATAAATGTATGAAAGCTCATCAAAAAGAAACTAAGTGGGTGTGCATCCAGCTTGCCTACTCATGAAGACCTAGGGCATTTTGAGGATGCCCATCATTGGAATATACAAGCCAAGTTCTATAATGAAAAATTCCCACAAGTATATGAAAGTGACAAAATAAGAAACTCTCTATCATGAAGATCATGGTGCTATTTCGAAGCACAAGTGTGGAAAAAGGATAGTAACACTGTCCCTTCTCTCTTTTTCTCTCATTTTTTTATTTGGGCTTCTTTAGCCTCTTTTTTTCTCTCTTTTTTTTATTTGGGCTTCTTTGGCCTCTCTTTTTTATTTCGTCCGGAGTCTCATCCCGACTTGGGGTAATCATAGTCTCCATCATCCTTTCCTCACATGGGACAATGCTCTAATAATGGAAATCATCACACTTCTATTTATTTACAACTCAAGAATTACAACTCAATACTTAGGACACATTATGACTCTATGTGAATGCCTCCGGCGGTGTACTGGGATATGCAATGAATCAAGAGCGACATGTATGAAAGAATTATAAAGGTAGCTTTGCCACAAATACGATGTCAACTACATGATCACGCAAAGCAATATGACAATGATGGAGCGTGTCATAATAAATGGAATGGTGGAAAGTTGCATGGCAATATATCTCGGAATGGCTATGGAAATGGCTGTCACACCCTAGCAAGTCATGCATTAGAGTGTTGCATCATGTTTAATCTTTCATCAGAAACTTGAAATGGGGATTTGTGAAACCCTCAGAACCATTTTGAAAATGACCCAAATAAAAATTTCTCCAAAAGGATCCAAGAAAATGCTCATGTTGCTCTCTGAAAATATTGGACAGAGATAAAAATCAAACCAATATTTTTAGTGGCTCATGGACATTTATTTTGGGCATTTGGAATTAATGCATAAATATTTGCACTGGAAATATATTAATTATATATATTAATATATGCCCAAATATTATGCCAATTATAAAAGAGCTCTGGAATAATATAAATAGCTCCTGCAAAAATTGGCATAAGTTAAATAAATGATTTAATATATTATTTAAATCAAAACAAATGTCAGAAATTAAAAAACAGAAAAATATATAACAGGAGGAGCTTACCTGGGCTCCTCCACTGTGCGGCCCAGCCAGCTGGCTGGCCCAGCCAGCAGCCGGCCCAGCCCACCTCCCTCCTCTGTCGTCTTCGTCCCGACAGAGGGAGGGGAGTGTGGCCGGCGCGCGCGCGCGCCACCGCGCCACGCCACCTGCTCGCCTGCTTGCCTGGCCTCCCCTCCTCGCTCGACGCCCTGGACGACGCCACGCCCTCCCCCCTGCTCTCTCTCACTCTCCCCCGGCTCTCCTCTCCTCTCCCTCGCTCTCTCTCTCACACGGCCGAGCACCACACTCGCCGCCGTTCGCCATAGCCACCGTCTCCGACCACCCCTCGCTCCCCCGACTAGCTCAGGAGCTCCGCCTCGACTCCCTCTTCCTCCCCACCGCTCCACAGCTCCCCGGAAGCCCTGCATCGCCACCACGTCGTCGTTCCCCTCTTCGGGCTCCGACCACCGTCGCCGTCGATTCGCCGTCTCCAGCGCATCCCCAAGCCCACTTCGACGCCCACTGCAACCGCGGTGAGCTACGCCACCGTTTCCCCCTCTCCTTCCCCTCGTTCCCTCACCTTAGCCACCTCCCCACCACGGCCGAACCTCCGCCGTCGCCGAGCTCGCCGTCGACGCAGCTCCGGTGACCATTTGGTCACCCTGGCGAGTCCAACGAGTTCGCAAGACCCCGTAGAGCATCCCTAGCGCCTCGCTTTGCTCGACTTCGAGCTCCAGCACCGTTCCCGTGCACGACCGAACCCCGGCGGCCGCAGCCGAGCTCGCCGCCGTCGACTCCGGCCACCCCGACCCCAACGGGCCCCGCCAAGAGCTGCGGGTTGGCCTCAGCTCCACTCCGGTGGTCTCCGCGGCCCCTCTGGTGGTCGAAATGACCAAAACCACTTCCGCCGCCGCGTCGGGCTCGCCGGCGACTAAACGCCGGCAGCCGACATCCACTTTGACCACGGGTGGGCCCTGGTTGACTCCCCTGAGTCAATGACAGGTGGGGCCCAGCCCTGCTAATTAAACAGGATTAGTTTTAATTAAGTTTTAATTAAAATAATCACCCTGACATGCGGGACCCACTGTCAGGTTTGACCTGGACCAGTTCCGTTGACCTGCTGACGTCACACTGACGTCAGGCTGACGCAGTAATTGATTTTCTGGATTTAAATTAAATCAGGAAATTCCAGAATATTATTTAAACTTCAAAAATTCATAACTTTTATTCTGTAACTCCAAATTGGACAAATTATATATGAAAAATGATCAGAAAAATCCAATCTATCCATCTGTACTATTTTCATGCATGATCAAACAAGTTAAATTGATGTTTTAAGCAGAACAAGAAAAGGCACTTAAAAAGGGCCATATTTGAATTTGGAATTTGAATCTTTGATTCAAATTTGTTCAAACCCTTCTGGTTTTAGTTGCATTAGCCCAATACACTCATATTGCCATGTTTCATGCATGCATCATATTGTTGCACATTGTTTGGTGATGCTTGTGTATCGATGTCCTTTGCGACAGGTTCTGTCCCCGAGGAGTACCGTGATTACCCTAACGAAGAACCGTATCAGTGCGTCGAACCATCAGGCAAGCAACCAACCATTTGATCATATCGATACAATCCCATGTTCTCGCTCCTGCTCTCCTTTACTGCATTAAGACAACGCGTTTCAAACTGCTGTGTGCTACGGTAGTTGAACCCATTTCCTCTGCATGACCTGTCATTGCCACAGTAACTAGATGAAACCCACTAGCATGTGTAGGAGTTGATTGAGCCATATGTATGTGTTGTTCCTACCTTGCTATGCCTGCTATGCTTAGAGTCGTGTCAGGTCTGGTTCATCTGGGTGATGGGCTAGAGTGAAATGTTTATGTCGGTAATGAGAGTGGTGTGGTGAACATGATTTGGTAAAGGTATCGATGAGAGGCCATGTAGGAGTACATGGTGGGTTGTTTCATTGAAGCCGACCTTAAGCACTGAGATCTGTATGTGTGATTTAAGAATCAGCTACTACCATGCATTGGGCCCGAAACCAATGGACCCTCTCGGCTTCTTATTCGCCCTAGTTCTCCGTCCAGGAGTTGCAAGTAGTTTCTGGTGTTTGTAGCCTACTGGAGGCCGTGGACAGCGCTGACCGTAGGGGTGGGCTGTGATGCGGTAGGTACGTGGCACGGTGTACCGAATACCCGTTAGGTATCTCGGGAACCCTGTTCACATCGTTCGGGGCCGTATGGGAAACCTCGGCCGGACTCCCTGCGGATGGAACCTGAATAGGCGATAAACCTGGACTGGAGGCTTAGGTGAGTAGGTAGGTCGTGGCCGACACCCACGTTGGGCTTCCGCTTGAAGGTTGCCGAGTACATGTCGTGTAAACGACGGTAAGTGGTGAGAGCGTGTATGAAGAAGTACACCCCTGCAGGGTTATCATAATCTATTCGAATAGCCGCGTCCGCGGTAAAGGACTACTTGGTTGCCTATACAGTTCATAGACAAGTAAATGGAAACTGTTAAAAGCCTCAAGATAAGTGTGAGTGCCGAGGATGGCTCTTCTGTAGGAAGACGGAGGCGGATCCTCGGTAGTGTATTGAATTGGTGAGTAGTGGACTCGTGTGCGCAAAACCATTTCAAGTTGGAGTATCGTAGGATAGCCTAGCCAAGAGTCAAAGCTGGCTTGCTGCAATAACTCCACCAACCCTTTTGATACTATGCATGTATGTAGGATCTGATGTAAGTCTTGCTGAGTACCTTTGTACTCATGTTGCTATAATCTACATTTTTACAGAAGACGCTGCAACCCCTTCTGATGGGTTCTATGTAGACGTTGACATCAACGAGTAGGCTAAAGACCCAGGTGGTGACCCTGAGCTTGTGATGGACCACGTAGTATAGCTAGGCTTTCCAAGCCTCTTTTATTTTACTAGTTGTCTGTACTCAGACAAGTTACTTCCGCTGCTGGTTTGTATGACTGTATGACTTGTATGTGGGGTCGTGAGACCCGTACCTTTGTGTATGCTATGTATGGCTCTCTGAGCCTTAAATAAAGTACTTGTGTCGTAGAGTCATGTTGTGATGCTTCGTTGTATTTGCACATATCGAGCATATTGTGTGTATGATTGAAATGCTTGGTATGTGTGGGATCTGACTATCTAGTTGTTTATCTTTAGTAGCCTCTCTTACCGGGAAATGTCTCCTAGTGTTACTGCTGAGCCATGGTAGCTTGCTACTGCTCTGGAACACTTAGGCTGGCCGGCATGTGTCCTTCTTCGTTCCTGTGTCTGTCCCTTCGGGGAAATGTCACGCTTTGAGTACCGGAGTCCTGTTAGCCCGCTACAGCCCGGTTTACCGGAGTCCTGCTAGCCCAGTGCTACAGCCCGGACCCACTTGCTGATGACCGACACGTTCGAAGCTGGGTCATGGATGCCTGTCCCTGTAAGTCTGTGCCACTTTGGGTTTACGACTGGTCATGTCAGCCCGGGCTCTTTATCATATGGATGCTAGCGACACTATCATATACGTGAGCCAAAAGGCGCAAACGGTCCCGGGAAAAGGTAAGACGACACCCGTGGGGATACCGTGCGTGAGGCCGCAAAGTGATATGAGGTGTTACCAGCTAGATCGATGTGACATCGAGTCGGGGTCCTGACAGCGTTGGCATCAGAGCTGGACTGCCTGTAGGTTCTCCAAGCCAAACTGGTCGATGTTGAGTCTAGAAATTCTTTAGTTATATGTAGGGGAATTGTTTGTGGGATGGAACGTAAGGCTCTTTTACTCCTTATACCTTATGACTTCTGATCTGAGTCAGTCCATTCTTCCACCGGGGGTTAAGGAATTAGGATCTGTTCTCTCTATCAGGATCACGAGTTACTAATCAGTAGTACCTTATAAGTTTGATGGTTACCAGCCTAGTTTAGTTCTACTACCACATTATGTTGCCAGAATGGTTTCAGAACTTTGATATGGTGATGTTGAGTGTGTACGAAATCCTTTGTCAAATGTCTCAAAATCCTTCTTGAGCATTTACAGCTGTCATGCTGCCGAAATTTTGCTAGAAATTCTAATGCCTTTGCATTATGATTGTGCTTTCAGATGGCCACTTGCGACCTTAATCAAGTGGTTCGCCTGACTCGATGCCTAGATGTACCCGGCCATACTGCTAAGTTGGTCAGGGTAATGACTGAGGCTGGATACCGCTGGTATCCTGAGTACACGGTCGAAGAGCAATTCCGAGACTTTAACCAAAGCCAGTATCTCTGCACTGTCAGGATATTTCCATCTTATCCTGGATCCACCGAGCCTCTTCACTGCTCCTATGGACTCGGGTTACTATTGAGATGGCTGTGCAGGACGCCGCCTACTCTATGATGACCATTATGCGAGTCAGATCTGGTATATTTCGGGACTCTGATTTTCGGTATATGCCAGGATCACTTCCGGGAGCACAAGGGTATCTCCAGGCTATCTATGCTGACCCCACTCAGGAGGATTCACGGACTCGCACCACTGCTGAGATGCTCGAGGATAAGGACCGTAAAAATCGGGCCTTAAGGTTAGAGCTCTTCAACACCCGTGCTGATCACTGGGCTACTTTGACTCGGTTCGCACCGGCGGTGCAAGCTGGATGTTCAGATATGCGCGATCTCTATCCTGTGAGATCTGCTCTGCTAGACGTGATGGTTTGGCGTGATGTAGGAGGCATCACCCCACCTCGCGGTCCCCGCAGGCCACCGTTTGTCGGTCCACGACCTCATCCTAGCCCCTATGGTCCACAAGCTCCGCGAGACCGTCTGTTTCCGGATGATCATGTTGAACTCCCAGGCTATGGAGGTGACTTTTACGAGGACTACTACGGATCGGTCTGAGTTAGTGGTAGTATCACTAGTTTGCACTAGCTATGTCGTCTATCATCCCGCGTGACTCGTGGGATATGACCTAGTTTGTACTCTTTCCGGAGATGTAGAAAAATAATGTATAGGAGCTTGGAATGTCTCCGATGAGATGTAATCCTCTTTTCACCGTAATAGTACTTTGTTTGGTCTTGTACTAAACCCTGTATGGTGTGTATGACGATGGAATAAAAGAAGCAGTTTCTGTATCTACCATGTCATACGGATGATCATCTTGCATTCCGAGTTATTTCTTACATTATGAATCCTATGTCGGAATTTTACCATCCTGTCTAAATCATTGTCTTGTTTACCTAGGATGGTCAACACGCGCGCTAACCCTGCTTCTCAAGAGCAGGCCGAAGGCAGTGAAGCCAGGGATGTAAATCTGCCTCATCCTCCTTCACTAGCCGAGGTGATGATGGAAGCTGAGAGAAACAAGCGGGAGACAAACCGTTTGTTGGAGCGTATTGAACAGAATACAGCACACCATCAGAGGGCTAACGTGGTGTCACTCAGTGATTTTATCAAATTGCACCCACCCACGTTCCACCACTCCGTCGAGCCTCTCGACGCTGATGACTGGCTTCGCAGTATCTCTCATAAGCTGCGTTCCGCGCTGGTAGCGGAGGCTGACAAGGTCACCTTTGCTGCATATCATCTTGAAGGCCCCGCCAGTCTATGGTGGGAGAATTATGGAGCTATGCGCCCAGCGGGCCATGTCACTACTTGGGCTGAGTTCAGCGAGGCTTTCCGTGAACATCACATTCCGGAGGGTCTCATGGACCGTAAACGTGAAGAATTTTGCAGTTTCACCCAAGGCCGACTTTCTGTGGATGTCTATAGCAGGGAGTTTGGTAATCTCGCCCGATATGCAACTAAGGAAGTGTCTACTGACGCCAAGAAGCAAGCAAGGTTCCGTAAGGGCCTTAGTCCTGAGCTTCGCCGCGACCTCCGTCTGCATGAGTGCACATCTTTTTCGAAACTTGTCAACAAAGCCATCAGTGCTGAAACTGGTCAGACTGACTATGACGCAATACGCAAGCATGGACGTGACATGGGCTCCTCATCCGGTGCTGGTCCTCAGAAGCGCCGCGTGTGGGTACCCAACACCGCCCTGCCACCCAGGTTCACACCGAGGCCATCTTTCCAGGCGCCTCGCCCTGTTCAACAGTCTGTTCCAGCCAAGCCTATGGGGGTCCAACCAATAATGCTCCTCCACGTACCAGTTCCGTGACTTGTTTCAAGTGTGGGGAATCTGGTCACTATATGCGTGAATGCCCCCAGACCAACCCCAATCAATCTGCTAAAGCTGTTGGCCGTGGCAAGCCGACAGGGAAAGTGTTTCATGCTAAACCGGTCACCGCTTCACGTGGCCATGTCAACTGTATCTCTGCCGAAGAAGCTCAAGAGGATCCCAACGTCGTTCTCGGTACGCTTCTTGTTAATTGCCACCCGGCATCTGTTCTTTTCGATACAGGAGCCTCTCATTCTTTTATATCTGAAAATTATGCTCGCTTGCATAACATCGCATTCGGTGATATGCCAACCTCTATGGTAATCCAAACTCCGGGATCCAAATGGCAAACTTCTAGAGTAAGCCATGGAAACGAAATCCAAGTCGACAGACTTGTTTTCCTTGCATCTTTGATAGCCCTTAAATCTTCAGATATTAATATCATTCTGGGTATGGACTGGATGTCAGCTCATCATGCCCAAATTGATTGCTTCTCTAGGACTGTTCAACTCACCCATCCTTCGGGGAAGATAGTCAATGTCTTGACCCGAATAGCCAAGCGACAATTATACTCTCTTAACGCCAGCCCTTTGCCAGACCTTGAGGACGTTCCGGTAGTCCGTGACTTCCCGGATGTCTTTCCAGAGGAATTGCCAGGTGTTCCACCTGACAGGGATGTTGAGTTCGTAATAGACCTCATTCCAGGAACCGTTCCAATTGCTAGAAGACCCTATAAGATGGCACCCCTAGAACTAGCCGAGCTTAAGAAACAACTCGATGAGTCCTTGAAAAAGGGTTTCATCCGCCCTAGTTCATCTCCGTGGGCTTGCCCCGTCCTATTCGTCAAGAAGAAGGATGGTACGGACCGGATGGTTGTAGATTACCGATCTGTCAATTTGGTCACAATCAAGAACAAATATCCACTTCCCAGGATCAACGACCTGTACGATCAGCTCGCTGGATCCTCAGTCTTCTCCAAGATGGATTTGAGGTTGGGCTACCATCAAATCAAAATCAGAAACGGGGACATTCCTAAAACGGCCTTTGTTACTCGTTACGGCCAATACGAGTACACCGTCATGTCCTTCGGATTAACCAACGCTCCAGCCACCTTTTCTCGGTTAATGAACTCAATCTTCATGGAGTATTTGGATAAATTCGTCGTGGTTTACCTCGATGATATACTCATCTACTCCAAGAACGAGGAAGAACATGCCGAACATCTAAGGCTAGTGTTGCAGAAACTTCGAGAGCATCGCCTTTATGCCAAATTTTCTAAATGTGAATTCTGGTTATCAGAAGTGACCTATCTGGGTCATGTAATATCTGGTAAAGGTATCGCTGTCAACCCTGAGCGAGTTCAAGCCGTCCTTAATTGGACTCCACCCGAATCGGTCAAGCAAGTTCGGAGTTTTCTAGGCTTAGCGAGCTATTGCCGTCGCTTTGTCGAGAACTTCTCCAAAGTTGCCAAACCTCTAACCGAACTCCTCAAGAAAGATAAGAAGTTCAAATGGACTCCACAATGTGAGCACAGCTTTCAGGAACTGAAAAGACGCCTGACTTCTGCTCCCGTACTGGTACCGCCAGACTTCTCCAAGGACTTTGTTATCTACTGCGACGCCTCGTGACAAGGACTAGGTTGCATTCTCATGCAAGATCGACACGTAATTGCTTACGCTTCACGGCAATTGCACCCACATGAGGAGAATTATCCTACTCATGATCTAGAACTTGCAGCCGTAGTCTATGCACTTAAGACCTGGCGACATTACCTCCTCGGTAATCGTTGCGAAATATTCACTGATCACCAAAGTCTGAAGTATATTTTCACCCAACCGGATTTGAATCTCAGGCAGAGACGTTGGGTTGAATTGATCACCGACTTCGACTTAGGAATAACCTACACCCCAGGGAAAGCCAACGTCATGGCTGATGCGCTAAGTCGTAAATCTTATTGCAACAATCTGATGTTACAACAAAGTCAACCGCTTCTCCATGAGGAATTTCGGAAGCTTAACCTTCACATTGTTCCTCAAGGTTTTATCTCCACCTTGGTGGCAAAACCTACCCTTACGGATCAAATTATCAAAGCACAGAAGGTAGATCCGGGAATTTCCCGCATCAAAAGAAACATCCAGAAAGGGATTGCGAATTGCTTCTCCATTAATGATCAAGGGGTCGTATACTTCGGGAATCGACTAGTGGTTCCCAAAGTGCGAAACCTGAGGCGATTGATCCTTAAGGAAGCTCATGAATCTCCTCTCACCATTCATCCCGGTAGTACTAAAATGTATCAGGACCTACGCCAGAGGTTCTGGTGGACTAGGATGAAGAGAGAAATTGCTCAGTATATTGCAAATTGCGATGTCTGTCGTCGTGTAAAAGCAGAGCATCAACGGCCTGCTGGCACCCTTCAACCCTTAGCTATCCCTGAATGGAAATGGGATAAAATTGGTATGGATTTCATTACCGGTTTTCCCAGGACCAAGAGAGGGAATAATGCTATCTTCGTCGTTGTCGATCGTCTTTCCAAAGTAGCTCATTTCCTACCTGTTCGAGAGAGTATAACCGCTAGTCAACTGGCAGACTTATACATCTCCCGAATAGTGTCCCTCCATGGTGTTCCTTTGGAAATTAACTCGGATCGAGGAAGTCTTTTCACCTCTCGATTTTGGGAAAGTTTCCAAAATGCTATGGGAACCCGTCTCTCCTTTAGCACCGCTTTCCACCCTCAGTCGAGCGGTCAAGTGGAACGCGTCAACCAAATTCTAGAAGACATGCTTCGAGCCTCCGTTATCTCGTTCGGAATGGACTGGGAGAAGTGCCTTCCGTTTGCCGAATTCGCTTTCAACAACTGCTATCAATCTAGCTTGGGTAAAGCCCCTTTTGAAGTTCTCTATGGACGACGATGTCGAACACCCCTTAACTGGTCAGAGACCGGGGAAAGACAATTCTTTGGCCCGGATATGATTCAGGAAGCAGAAGAGCAAGTTCGTATCGTTCGTGAAAAGTTGAAAACAGCCCAATCTCGTCAAAAGAGTCAATATGACCGAAAACATAAGGCTATGACTTTCGAGGTTGACGAGAAGGCTTATCTTCGGGTCACCCCTCTGAAGGGAACCCATCGTTTCGGTATCAAAGGCAAATTGGCTCCTCGTTACATTGGACCTTTTCGCATCCTTGCCAAACGAGGAGAAGTTGCCTACCAGTTGGAACTACCTCCGCACCTCTCCAGAGTTCACGATGTCTTCCACGTTTCTCAACTCAGGCGTTGCTTCTCGGATCCTATCCGTGAAGTGGACCACGAAACGCTTGATCTTCAAGATGATCTTACCTATCGAGAGTACCCCATTCGTATCCTCGATCAAGCCGAACGTATCACCCGGCGTCATAATATCAAATTTCTCAAAGTTCAATGGTCGCACCATTCTGAGGATGAAGCAACTTGGGAAAGGGAGGATCGTCTTCGACTTGAATATCCCGCCTTCTTCTCGGAGGAACCCAAATCTCGGGACGAGATTCTTTTGAGTGGGGGTGAGTTGTCACACCCTAGCAAGTCATGCATTAGAGTGTTGCATCATGTTTACTCTTTCATCAGAAACTTGAAATGGGGATCTGTGAAACCCTCAGAACCATTTTGAAAATGACCCAAATAAAAATTTCTCCAAAAGGATCCAAGAAAATGCTCATGTTGCTCTCTGAAAATATTGGACAGAGATAAAAATCAAACCAATATTTTTAGTGGCTCATGGACATTTATTTTGGGCATTTGGAATTAATGCATAAATATTTGCATTGGAAATATATTAATTATATATATTAATATATGCCCAAATATTATGCCAATTATAAAAGAGCTCTGGAATAATATAAATAGCTCCTGCAAAAATTGGCATAAGTTAAATAAATGATTTAATATATTATTTAAATCAAAACAAATGTCAGAAATTAAAAAACAGAAAAATATATAACAGGAGGAGCTTACCTGGGCTCCTCCACTGTGCGGCCCAGCCAGCTGGCTGGCCCAGCTAGCAGCCGGCCCAGCCCACCTCCCTCCTCTGTCGTCTTCGTCCCGACAGAGGGAGGGGAGTGTGGCCGGCGCGCGCGCGCGCCACCGCGCCACGCCACCTGCTCGCCTGCTTGCCTGGCCTCCCCTCCTCGCTCGACGCCCTGGACGACGCCACGCCCTCCCCCCTGCTCTCTCTCACTCTCCCCCGGCTCTCCTCTCCTCTCCCTCGCTCTCTCTCTCACACGGCCGAGCACCACACTCGCCGCCGTTCGCCATAGCCACCGTCTCCGACCACCCCTCGCTCCCCCGACTAGCTCAGGAGCTCCGCCTCGACTCCCTCTTCCTCCCCACCGCTCCACAGCTCCCCGGAAGCCCTGCATCGCCACCACGTCGCCGTTCCCCTCTTCGGGCTCCGACCACCGTCGCCGTCGATTCGCCGTCTCCAGCGCATCCCCGAGCCCACTTCGACGCCCACTGCAACCGCGGTGAGCTACGCCACCGTTTCCCCCTCTCCTTCCCCTCGTTCCCTCACCGTAGCCACCTCCCCACCACGGCCGAACCTCCGCCGTCGCCGAGCTCGCCGTCGACGCAGCTCCGGTGACCATTTGGTCACCCCGGCGAGTCCAACGAGTTCGCAAGACCCCGTAGAGCATCCCTAGCGCCTCGCTTTGCTCGACTTCGAGCTCCAGCACCGTTCCCGTGCACGACCGAACCCCGGCGGCCGCAGCCGAGCTCGCCGCCGTCGACTCCGGCCACCCCGACCCCAACGGGCTCCGCCAAGAGCTGCGGGTTGGCCTCAGCTCCACTCCGGTGGTCTCCGCGGCCCTTCTGGTGGCCGAAATGACCAAAACCACTTCCGCCGCCGCGTCGGGCTCGCCGGCGACTAAACGCCGGCAGCCGACATCCACTTTGACCACGGGTGGGCCCTGGTTGACTCCCCTGAGTCAATGACAGGTGGGGCCCAGCCCTGTTAATTAAACAGGATTAGTTTTAATTAAGTTTTAATTAAAATAATCACCCTGACATGCGGGACCCACTGTCAGGTTTGACCTGGACCAGTTCTGTTGACCTGCTGACGTCACACTGACGTCAGGCTGACGCAGTAATTGATTTTCTGGATTTAAATTAAATCAGGAAATTCCAGAATATTATTTAAACTTCAAAAATTCATAACTTTTATTCTGTAACTCCAAATTGGACAAATTATATATGAAAAATGATCAGAAAAATCCAATCTATCCATCTGTACTATTTTCATGCATGATCAAACAAGTTAAATTGATGTTTTAAGCAGAACAAGAAAAGGCACTTAAAAAGGCCATATTTGAATTTGGAATTTGAATCTTTGATTCAAATTTGTTCAAACCCTTCTGGTTTTAGTTGCATTAGCCCAATACACTCATATTGCCATGTTTCATGCATGCATCATATTGTTGCACATTGTTTGGTGATGTTTGTGTATCGGTGCTCTCTACGGCAGGTTCTGTCCCCGAGGAGTACCGTGATTACCCTAACGAAGAACCGTATCAGTGCATCGAACCATCAGGCAAGCAACCAACCATTTGATCATATCGATACAATCCCATGTTCTCGCTCCTGCTCTCCTTTACTGCATTAAGACAACGCGTTTCAAACTGCTGTGTGCTACGGTAGTTGAACCCATTTCCTCTGCATGACCTGTCATTGCCATAGTAACTAGATGAAACCCACTAGCATGTGTAGGAGTTGATTGAGCCATATGTATGTGTTGTTCCTACCTTGCTATGCCTGCTATGCTTAGAGTCGTGTCAGGTCTGGTTCATCTGGGTGATGGGCTAGAGTGAAATGTTTATGTCGGTAATGAGAGTGGTGTGGTGAACACGATTTGGTAAAGGTATCGATGAGAGGCCATGTAGGAGTACATGGTGGGTTGTTTCATTGAAGCCGACCTTAAGCACTGAGATCTGTATGTGTGATTTAAGAATCAGCTACTACCATGCATTGGGCCCGAAACCAATGGACCCTCTCGGCTTCTTATTCGCCCTAGTTCTCCGTCCAGGAGTTGCAAGTAGTTTCTGGTGTTTGTAGCCTACTGGAGGCCGTGGACAGCGCTGACCGTAGGGGTGGGCTGTGATGCGGTAGGTACGTGGCACGGTGTACCGAATACCCGTTAGGTATCTCGGGAACCCTGTTCACATCGTTCGGGGCCGTATGGGAAACCTCGGCCGGACTCCCTGCGGATGGAACCTGAATAGGCGATAAACCTGGACTGGAGGCTTAGGTGAGTAGGTAGGTCGTGGCCGACACCCACGTTGGGCTTCCGCTTGAAGGTTGCCGAGTACATGTCGTGTAAACGACGGTAAGTGGTGAGAGCGTGTATGAAGAAGTACACCCCTGCAGGGTTATCATAATCTATTCGAATAGCCGCGTCCGCGGCAAAGGACTACTTGGTTGCCTATACAGTTCATAGACAAGTAAATGGAAACTGTTAAAAGCCTCAAGATAAGTGTGAGTGCCGAGGATGGCTCTTCCGTAGGAAGACGGAGGCGGATCCTCGGTAGTGTATTGAATTGGTGAGTAGTGGACTCGTGTGCGCAAAACCATTTCAAGTTGGAGTATCGTAGGATAGCCTAGCCAAGAGTCAAAGCTGGCTTGCTGCAATAACTCCACCAACCCTTCTTGATACTATGCATGTATGTAGGATCTGATGTAAGTCTTGCTGAGTACCTTTGTACTCATGTTGCTATAATCTACATTTTTACAGAAGACGCTGCAACCCCTTCTGATGGGTTCTATGTAGACGTTGACATCAACGAGTAGGCTAAAGACCCAGGTGGTGACCCTGAGCTTGTGATGGACCACGTAGAATAGCTAGGCTTTCCAAGCCTCTTTTATTTTATTAGTTGTCTGTACTCAGACAAGTTACTTCCGCTGCTGGTTTGTATGACTGTATGACTTGTATGTGGGTCGTGAGACCCATACCTTTGTGTATGTTATGTATGGCTCTCTGAGCCTTAAATAAAGTACTTGTGTCGTAGAGTCATGTTGTGATGCTTCGTTGTATTTGCACATATCGAGCATATTGTGTGTATGATTGAAATGCTTGGTATGTGTGGGATCTGACTATCTAGTTGTTTATCTTTAGTAGCCTCTCTTACCGGGAAATGTCTCCTAGTGTTACCGCTGAGCCATGGTAGCTTGCTACTGCTCTGGAACACTTAGGCTGGCCGGCATGTGTCCTTCTTCGTTCCTGTGTCTGTCCCTTCAGGGAAATGTCACGCTTGAGTACCGGAGTCCTGTTAGCCCGCTATAGCCCGGTTTACCGGAGTCCTGCTAGCCCAGTGCTACAGCCCGGACCCACTTGCTGATGACCGACACGTTCGAAGCTGGGTCATGGATGCCTGTCCCTGTAAGTCTGTGCCACTTTGGGTTTACGACTGGTCATGTCAGCCCGGGCTCTTTATCATATGGATGCTAGCGACACTATCATATACGTGAGCCAAAAGGCGCAAACGGTCCCGGGAAAAGGTAAGACGACACCCGTGGGGATACCGTGCGTGAGGCCGCAAAGTGATATGAGGTGTTACCAGCTAGATCGATGTGACATCGAGTCGGGGTCCTGACAATGGCATAATAAGTAGGTATGCTGGTTGTTTTGAGGAAGATATAAGGAGGTTTATGTGTGATAGAGCATATCGTATCATGGGGTTTGGATGCACCGGCGAAGTTTGCACCAACTCTCAAGGTGAGAAAGGGCAATGCACAGTACCGTAGAGGCTAGCAAATTGTGGAAGGGTAAGAGTGTGTATAATCCGTGGACTCACATTAGTCATAAAGAACTCATATACTTATTGCAAAAGTTTATTAGCCCTCGAAGCAAAATACTACTTGTCGGTGTCAAAACCGGCGGATCTCGGGTAGGGGGTCCCGAACTGTGCGTCTAAGGCTAATGGTAACAGGAGGCGGGGGACACGATGTTTACCCAGGTTCGGGCCCTCTCTATGGAGGTAATACCCTACTTCCTGCTTGATTGATCTTGATGATATGAGTATTACAAGAGTTGATCTGCCGCGAGATCATAGAGGCTAAACCCTAGAAGCTAGCCTATGATTATGATTGTTGTCGTCCTACGGACTAAACCCTCTGGTTTATATAGACATCGGAGAGGGCTAGGGTTACACAGAGTCAGTTACAGTGAAGGAAATCTACATATCCGAATTGCCAAGCTTGCCTTCCACGCAAAGGAGAGTCCCACCCGGACACGGGACGAAGTCTTCAATCTTGTATCTTCATAGTCCAACAGTCCGGCACAAGTACATAGTCCGGCTGTCCGAGGACCCCCTAATCCAGGACTCCCTCAGTAGCCCCTGAACCAGGCTTCAATGAAGATGAGTCCGGCGCACAGATTGTCTTCGGCATTGCAAGGCGGGCTCCTTGAATACTCCATAGAAGATCTTGAACACAAGGATCGTGTCCGGCTCTGCAAATCAAATTCCACATACCACCATAGAGAGCACACTATTCCACAAATCTAATCTGCTGACCGCTTTTCACAGCGTGATATCACGCCTCGGCCCAGTCATTATTCAAACCGTTTTTCTCAACTCGCTACTGCACATCTTGCGAGGCGGTTTCATTGGCACGTCTTGTCAAGGCAGAGATCGTGTCCCCTTATCACGGGATACTCATCAATACGGGTGTGGGTAACCCAACCGCGCCATCAACATGGCACTTGGGGATTAAGCGAGTTTACTGGGCAAGTGGGGAGGCGCAGGATCCCTGCTGCCTTTATAAAGAGATAAGAACTCCCCTTTTTCACCCACGCTTTCTTCTTCCTCTGCTCATCCATTCTCTCTCACTCGAGCTCCAGCGCCCAAGCGTTCGTCTTCTCCGCCCACAAAGGTCCTCCAAAAATGTCCGGATCCAGAGCAGGAGGCAAGTGGATGGCCTCTACCATCCGGGAGAAGGATATCAAGAAGCTTTGGGAGGCCGGGTATCTGGCCAAGAGAATCAGCCATCGTCTCCCGACGGCGGGACAGATCGTCCCAACCCCGGAACCCCACGAGAGGGTTGTATTCCTCCCCCATTTCGTCTGCGGGCTAGGGTTTCCCCTCCATCCATTTCTTCGCGGCATCATGTATTATTACGGGATCGATTTTCATGATCTATCCCCAAATTCCTTCCTCAACATCTCGCATTCATCGTCGTGTGCGAGGCCTTTCTCCGCATTTCTCCACACTTCGGCTTATGGCTGAAGATTTTCAATGTGAAGCCCAAGGTAGTGAGCAGCGAGCACGCTGAGTGCGGAGGTTCCATGGTGAGCAAGATGCCCAACGTCACATGGCCATCAGGTACTTTCAATGATTCCGTCAAAGGGTGGCAGCAGCAGTGGTTCTACGTCACTGAGCCACGCGGCGCGAAATGGGCCGCAGCTCCGGAACTCCGATCTGGAGCCCCCCTGCGGCTTACATCCTGGCCCAAGAAGGGCCTGAACTGGTCTTTGCCCGATGAGTTGTCGGTGGTCCAGACGCGCGTCAAGGATATGGAAGACAAGAATATCAAACTTGTCAATGTAGTCCAGGTGATGTTAGTTCGTCGGATTCTTCCTTGTCAACACAGGGCCTGCAATTTGTGGGAATTCGATCCAGCCAAGCACCAGACCCTGCTAGAGTTCTTTGGCACCTCACACATAGACATTTGGAAGGTGCTCTTTAAGTCGGCAAATCGTGGCCGGACTCAGCCGAGGACCGCGGGTATCAACTGTCTCGTCCTGCAAGTTCGGTAAGTCATTGTATGTTGACAAGTCATACGTTTTATTTGCATAATCCAAGGGGAATGCTTAATGCGTTTCCCAGAACTCTCCTAGGGCTAGACGAAGAAGGCGCGGCGGATCTACTATCCGGCCCCACTGCCATAAGAACCAGCTGGCCCACTTCTGACGAAGATGCTGGTCCCGGCGCCTTACAAGGTGCCCAAGAAGAAGGCCGAGAAGAAGGCCAAAGAGACCAGGGGTGGCCTTCGTCGTCGCGGCACTTCGAACACAATATCCGAAGACTCCGACGCCCGCTCTTCCTCGGGAGAGGACGAGGAAGAGGAGGAAAACCAATCCCCCCCAGCGAGGGGAAGAAAGAAAAGGACGGCCTCCACATCCTTGGAGGCCAAGTCGCCTAAGAAGGGAAAAACTCCCCTTCTGGAGGAGTCCACCGCAGCTACCGACAGTAGCCCAGAGTGGGATACCAGAGGCCCAGCCCCTGGTGAACTCGTGAGTATATAAAATCCGAACACGTTTGTGCATCCAGACTCACTATGGCATGATGTTTTAATCAGAGCCATACTTTTTTGCAGTCCGGCAAAGTCCCGCACCGAACAATCCTCATCGAAGGATTTACTGGGATCGGATGCTATGGACAGCAGGACACCATCGAAGGCCCCTTCCCCAAAACATGCGAACGACACCAAGGTATCGTCCCAGAGGGACCCAGGCCAAGGAGGGGGGAAAAGATCATCAAGGCGGCGCTAGAAGGTCAAACTTCAGGGGACGGACACACGGGAGAAGAGGCTCCCATCGATGTCGACGGTGGGGGCTATCTCGAATTCGGCCCCCAGCCGGACACAATTCTAGACACCGATAGGGCACCAAAATTAGGCAGGCAGCCTCCCTCAGCTGGAGGGGTGCGCCTGTTCCACCGGCAACCTCTGTCCAACCAGAGGTGCCGGATACTTTATCGGTGGCGCTGAAGAGCGCCTCCATCATTGAAGAACAATGTGCCCTTATGGGTGCGGTGATTGAGAAGATTCAGTCTACTGAGAGTAGACTAGATGAAGCCTACATCAGCCTTATAACGAGCTTTGAGGTATGTTTTGTGAGGTTTCGAAGAGTGTCATAGTATAGGTAGTAGCCCCTGATACACTATTCGGTGAAAGAAAGAACCGGACAGAGGATCAAATATATGTTTGCAGGAGACTCACTTTGTGGCATCTCTCCCTCTTCTCTTTTTTTTAATAAGCAGGCGTCTGTAGAGACTTCCGCCTCTCATACTGAGGAGGTCTCCAGACTGAAGCATAGTCTGGAGAGGGCCGAAGAAGAACTCGGTCGAGTGAAGAAGCAGTTGGAGGATAACCAAGGTATGCAAAAACCTTGTTCGCATTCAGCGCGAATGAATAAGTTAGTATGATGAAAATATTTTTATGATGTGCTCTAGGGGCGACGGCCGAAATTGAGGCTCTTAAGAAGGCTGCGGCCGAAGCCGAGAAGAAGGCAGCCGCAGAGCATGCTCTTCGCAAAAACCACTAGGCCAGGGTTATTGAAGCTGAACAAGAGCTCCAAGAGGCCGTGAAGAAATGCGAGACCTTGGAGCAGAGTTTAACGGAGAAAGAATCCGAACTCTCCCAAGCTCGTCAAGCCGCATGTGATGCCCGCTGGGAAGCCCAAGGCACCCTGCAGGAAATCCAGGAGGCGAGGAAGAACGCGGCGGGTAAGGCTTTTTCTATGCAAAGCAGGTATTTAAAGGGAGAAAATCACGTTTTACTAATTCAGATTTCTCTAGGGGTATTTGCGGAGCTGCCACGCAGTATATTTGATGCCGCCCAATTCTACCGGGCCGAAGAAAGGAGCACTGTGGAGAAGTTCTTCTGGTCGCAGTATCTGGCACCGAAGTATCCAGTGCATTTTGCCGATTAGCTGAAACAGTTGATCGAACTGCATAAGGCTGCCGAACTAGCCATGAAGGATTTAATTATCCGGCTATGGCTTGCCGAGCCGATTCCAAGCAGCTACATCGGGCTTGTGAAGCGGCTTGTGAGTGCCTGCCCTCGACTTGAAGTCATCAAGCGGTCGGTCTATATGGAGGGTGCGCGAATGGCCTTCGCCCGCGTGAAGGTGCACTAGGCAAAGATGGATGCTGAAAAGCTGATGACCGAGGGACCGCCGGAGGGGAAGGAGCACCTCAAGCCCGAGTTATATTATGATAGTGTCCTGAAAGGATCCCGCCTTGCGCGGAGCAATGCACCAAGGACATTATATTTCCATGAATACAGTCATGTTGTCCTTTGTAATGTTTAAACAAGGTCATTTCTATTATTTATTGCCTGTTATTTGAAAGCTTTTCCTCCCGTGCGGCCGTTTTATATATTAATCCTAAGAGTTGGCCAGTCGTCGTCTTCTGCCCCCAAGTAGGAAGTACGGGGGTGTTCAGGATAAACCTGAGCACTCTTTACCCTAGTTTTGGGTCCTTGAAGGAGGTGTTCAGTGCAACGAACCAGGCAATCAGACTATAAGGCTTTATCACTCTCACTTAGCCATAGGAGTTTCACAAAAGGAAGGTAGGCGCAGCCCCTGGTGTTCGGAAGACCGCACGAGGGGCTCTATAAGCACCTGATCGGCAGAAAACCCGATCCATCGCACGCTGCATTAGTTATCGCATAATGCAGAAGAAATCCTTAAAGATTTTGCAACCTCTCGAACAGCTGACCAGATCTCGCCGTATCATGACAGTCAGTTTTCGGCTTTCTCTACTGAGGCGCTCGTTCGGAAGAACCGGGACACAATCGCAGTAGTTCTCCCTGTGCCGCCTTAGCCGATATAGAGGAACGTAAGGCAGCAAAACATGGGAGCCGGGCAAACCCAACTATTGATCCAAGACATGATTCAGAGCTGATGCATATAATGCTATAAGTTCGGCGTGCGCGAGAATCGCGTCGTGGATGAGCGTCGCCGGGTTGTGGATGGGAGTGTGGAGGTGAGCGGACGCGATATGGCTGACGTCTTTGACTAGGCAGGGGGGCACGACGATGGTAGGCGCGAGCTCGATGGGGAAGCCGAAACGGCGTGCATGGCGAGCGCCCCCAGCGTTCGGAGGAGATGGGCCGAAAGCCGCTGCAGCACGCGCCTCGTTGAGGCTTGCGCGCAACGCCTCATGGTCTACAGGGTTGGAGAGCGGTGGAGGAGCGGTGGTAGGAGGGGCGGTGTTGTTTGTTGTGGCGGAGGAAGGGATGATGCGAGCGACGGGGATGCCGAGTAGTGGTGCCGTTGGCCCGTTTCCGGCACGGGGCCAAAGGTTGGTGGCAGCGACGAGGTTGGCTGGGATAGGAGCAGGCGAGTTGGCCATTGCAGAAGCCGGCAGTGAGGTGTGTTGAAGAGAGAAAGCTGGATTGAAGAGTGGAGTTTGCGGAAGGCGGGCAAAGAACGGAAGGAGGCGAACCGCTCAGCACCGGCTGGCTTTGTGGCCGAAGCACCAGCAGCGAGCGCACCTGATGGGATCCCTACAGAGCTGGACTTGGTGATCCAGGGCTAGGCAGCGATAACAGCGTCGTTTGGAGAGGATAGGTGAGTGAGAGAGGCGGTGTGGAGTGTGATGGTGTGTGTTGCATGCGGTATTTATGGGAGTAGCGGAGTGGGGTGAGGGTGCATGCAGGGGGGAGGAGAGTAGTACGTCTCGATATGACTTGGAAGGCAGTGTACCATCCATGCGTGGCGTCATGCACGCGGTCAAAGGGCTGGTGGTGGTACTGTTGTTGGGTGGTGGGAGCATGTGTTGCAGTTGGGCAGGGTATGGATGAGGCATGGGTGACGTAAGCAGTGTTGGGGTTAAGCGTTGTCTCAGATCGTGGGGCTCTAGTGGCGCATGCATGCATGCAGGCGGTGGGCAGCAGTCTGTTCGGTGTTCGTGGTCCAGGTCGGATGACCTCAAAGTGGAGACACACGGTGTATAGGCCGGTTCCACCGAGTCAAGAGCTGTGGGCAGTTGAAAGCGGTGGTGGGCAGGGGGGCTCAGCGTCACGGGTTCTGGGCGCGGGATGGATGGGTCGAGTTTGGCCATGTGTACGTCGTGTGAGTGGCTCCGTCCCTCGGTTTCAGCGTTGGTCAAAAGCAGAGCGACCGAGGGTGTGCAGGTGGTGGAGGTAGGGCGGTGGCAGGGAGTTGTTGGAGTCGTGTTCGATGGGAGGGTGCATCCATGGGTTGAAACGTTGGATACTGGGGTGTTATCCTGTTTGTTTGTTTTGTTTGAAAGAGAGCGTTGCATGCATAGTGTGGATGGGTGTGGGCCAAGGATGGAGATAGGCATAGCGTGTTGTTCTGGCAGGTTTGGCCTGATCGTGGCCGGTCCGCGAGTCTCGAGTAGCAGCTGCTCATGAGCAGTGGCGGTGGAAAGCTGGTCAAAGAAGTATAGCGAGAAGCATTTGAAAACCAGAGGCGAGGCCTTGAGGATTTCAAACCTGACCTCTTTGGTTATTACAGAGGAGCGGAACGCAAAGTCTAACAGCTTAGTTGCCTGGAAAACTGGTTTTACCGAGAAGTAGTGGTCTAGGGCATTGGTTATGAGCAAAGTATTTGGGTTAACACTACTTGAGCTACATAGGATCCAAAAAGAGACCGTTGGTGCATAGCGAGGTGGGAAAATATGACGTGTGATCTCGGTGTGGTACATGTTTAGAACGCGGTTAAAGAATTTGAATCCATGACGGAAAGGCCTAACCTCTTTTGGCGCAACGAGCGGCGTTGTTGTCGACTCCGGCAGGGTTCCCCTGTCTGAGAGGAACGCGGGCGGAGCGATAACCACCACAGGTGGTTGTTGGTTGATGGCGCACGGGCGTCGGGTCGAGGCAGCACGCAGTGGTGCGTTGGGAGTGGTGGCGTCTGAGTTGACGACGATGATCGATGCGAAGAAGAAGGGTGTCGAGAGGGGAGAGCAAGCGGTAATCGAAGCTTGCGCGGTCGTCGAGGCGACACAGAAGGAGTATGCCGAGGTGGATACTTTTTGGACATCGAAGTTTTTTGCCCTACCCCCAAACCTAGTTTGCAGCAGAGCAGCGACGAGGTAGCAGTCGAGAGGAAGACGACAATTGTGGAAGAAAATGATGGTATCGTGGGGTTTTGGCGAAGCCTGGCGAGGTGGTGAGACCATGGAGCATTTTGCCTGCCAAAGAGCAGCCTGGAATGCGAGTCCAGCTGAATTGTCGAGGGTAAGAGTTTGTGAGATGAACCGAAAGGCGTGCTGCAAGCGAGCGCCGATGTCAAACGTGAGCGGGGTGGCGTGAAAGTGAGTGGGCGTCTGTAGTGGCAATGGTGAGGGAGGCGAGGCCCGAAGGCGGGGGGCAATGGAGGGTGGTGACTCTCTTGCGGCATCCACGGGCGAGCAAACGAAGAAGGAGATGTGGATGTGAGGCGAGGCAATTTCCTTCTCCCGGAGGATAGCCAGGGCTACCGGGGTCGAGGAGACGGTAAAGCGGAATTCCGAGGGCGAGAGTTGAAGGATCATGAACATGTCGGACTGGCCTCCCAGGAAACCTTGGAGGTAGCATGCAAGCATGAGACTCAATCTCCATGACGGCGCGCTCAATTTTAACAGCAAGGTGGATGCCTGAGTTTTTGTGGCGGAAAGGAGTGATAGGCTGAAGGATGGCAGACCAAACTTGGTCCTCAAAGTCCGCTCCCATGGCGTTTCCAACACCAAGCGCGGCGCGGATGGCAGCCTGGATCGGGGAGTCATCCATCCAGTAGTCCGGTGGGAGCGGAGGCGAGCAGAAAGTGGCTACGGAGAGGCTAGATGGAGTTGGGATTGGGATCGCAGGTGGCCGGAGTTGAGACTGCAGCGCTGGTGGTGGAGGAGCGGCTGGAGGTGGGAGCGGTGGCGGAGCGCGAGCCATCCTCTGCAGCTCTCTAAAGAACTATATCGTATGAACTCTCATGAATGGAGACTCCTCCACAAAGAGTACATATGCAGCGGGGTCAGATTAGCTCAGCCCGCCGAAACTGGACCAAATATGGAGCTCACGAGTCATTCTTCATAGAAACGGAAGGCACATTTGCTGGGAAAGTTGTGACTAGGCACATTTATTGCTGTACAAGGACATAACTATCAGGAGGTACTTGCTCACAGAAATGAAAGGCACAATGATCTCCTAGAACATGTATGGAATTACATAAAGATATCTCTCTTTTTGCAGCTCACAGTTTCAGCAAGAATGTGCGTATCTCCATGGGCCCCAGCTCGACAACAAGGGCTTGACTGTCAACCGGTCTACCGGTAATTGGGGCAGGACTACTTTCAGTGTCTCCAACAACCCTCCACTTGAGCTTCCTCATCGCTGACTTCTTTTGGTTGGCGGACAGGTTAGTTTCAGTCAATTCCTTGATCTGAGCAACGGAACAACACTGAGCAAGTGAGCATTTCGGGCTAGATCTCTTTCCGAAAGGAAAAATATTCATGTGTGGTATAGTTCATGCAACAGAATTTTTTTTACAACAAATTCTTATCATGCAAAGAGATAAAGTACAATAAATTACTTACAGTTCTCTTTCCAAAGAATTTTTTCAGTTCAACTTTTGCCATCACTGAGTACTGTGGGTCCTCTGCAGCCTGCAACTCCGACAAAAAATTATTCAGTGAACCAAAGTAGAAATAAATATGATATAAGCTACAGTTATGTAAAGTAGGAATATACCTGAAACAAATGTGCCAAGCGGAGAAGTGTGGTACCATCATCGAGATACTGAAATATTAAGCCATACTCTGTTAGTGACTAATAGATGCTATCAATATTAAGATATATAAGGTCCGAGATAAATAGATAAATAAATTATGAACCTGCAAGGTGATGATTGCCACATTATCAGGAAGACTGTAATTTGCATCCATCATGCTCGCTTTCACAACACTGTAGGATTTCCAACTGCTCTCATCCTGTAAGAACAATATTACAACTGTAGGAATAATGACATGAAAATACTTAAGAAAACAGGCTGACAGAACTATACAAATATACCTCATGAGCGAAACCAAGAAGAAAGGGTGAATAAACTTTTTGTCCTTGTGTCCTTCGCCAGTGAGCTCCATGTCCAAGCTTGTTGACATTGACATAATAAGTACCCCTAGCCTGTAAGAGTTTGTATGAGGCAGTGTTAATTTTCTGCAGGGAAAACAGTACGGTGTCCTACCGTGTGTATATGTTGATTTTTATATAGTGAAATTGGTGCGATGTCAGGTCGGTACTGGAGGAAATAGAAATGTTTACAATGCTGTGAGTGAATGTATACCACGAGCCCATCACATTTGCTGTCAACGCAAACAGTTTCATCGAGTGGCTCCCCAACACCTCTGCCATCATCATAAAGTATACGCCTGACATGCACAGTATCATGATTAGAGGTTGAGCGTACAAGGGCGTGCTGAAATTGGTTACACAGATTTGTGATTGACTTCAATAGGTTAATAACAAAGTTGGTAAAGATCTCTATAGTTAATAATACACACTAAACAGTATATTACATAGTAAGTTTAAAAATAGGTGGTTCCAAAAGAGATAAATGAGAAACTGCTACTTTTAGCTGTTTTATAATGGACACATTGCCATTTCTTTGTAGTTCAAGCTGTCTGCTAGCTTCAAGACAATGGTACCATAGTTAGATATAGAAACCAACTAGAATTGGATCGGTCTATCCTGGCAAACAACACAAATATGGTACTGCAATAGAAGCTATAATACCTGTGGAACATCATTTCTATTTGACCATCCTGAATGCTTGAAGCTCCAACAGCACGATCAACAAGGACACTAAGTTCATATTTCCCATCTGTTACATACATTCCGAGATTGACCTGTAATGTCAACACGAGAGAAAAATCTATAAGAAAATAAAACTGTCTAAATAACAACAACAGCCACGAAAGCATGATGAAATAGGAAATTTTATTTGGGGAACAAAAAATGAGGGAGTGTCACACATAGTCCTGAAAATAAATGCTCTCTTATACATCCTTTTTCCCTGGTGGCTTCGTTATATGCAGGTGAAAAATTATTCCAGCTTTATGCCTACTGATGACAGAATTATATAATTAAGTACATAATTTTGTAATTGTTATTTTGAAACGGAGGTAAAATATTTGTAACCAAAAGGAGTTTGACAGAAGTTTCAAAAAGCAAACAAGAGACATAGCTAGCTCTACTTTTAGAATAGTCTATATTAAAAGTATTATTATGATATATTGGAAATCAAAGAGTATCTCGGTATTAAAATGTGAATATTGTTCATACGGGATAGTAATTTCCTGCAACCGGTTGAGTCACTTGAAGATCCCAATCTTCCCTGTAGTCTCTCACCTATAGATGAAATCACAAAGAACGTGGGTGTAAAAGGAGAGTACAGAGATTCAAAAGTCAAACGTATTAAATTCAGATAGATGTTCAGTAGGGCCTTAACAGTCACCCATAAAATAATTCAGGAAAAATATGAGAAGGTTGGCTTATGATATATTCCGTATTTAAGAATATTTCATACAGTAAGATAATTTTTTTACCACGGTACAAAGAAATTAACTAGATCGTAACAAATATCTGAAGCATAACTCATATTGATAGTTACCCTCTTGAGAAAATCCCTTCCATTAGAATCTGTATAAAAAGTGTGGTTTGTGACCATATTTGCTGTCAGTCTTGTGATGACCTCCTTTCCTATGCCATCATTGACCGGGATTGGCCCAATCTTTCACATATGAGAGGAAAAACAAAATAAACTTCAGTGCATGGTCAATAATGATGGATATCACTTTTTCTGGAATGGAGAAATACAATTCAGGCCCTTATTCTCCGAGGTAGAGGAAATTACTAACCGTGTATTCTACTTCAGCATGCTCCTTATCCTTATATAGTCTTGTAACCTAGAAATCGAATATTTTAAAAGTTAATCAAAGAGAGCTTTATCATAATTAATATATTACACCTGAAAAAAAATAAGATGTTGACATGAAGGCACGAGGGATTGACAAGTCAGAACTGAAACTGTACTAGAAGGAAATTACAGCTAAAGTAATTTCGAAGGGGTTGGAGAACGCGATATGGCTGCTAGCTCGACATGGCGAGTGATGACCGCCTTCTGCTCTTGCATGGCAGTGGCCCAATTTTTAAGGCAAAGTTCAGCGATGATGCAATTGGCAAAGATGGCGTAGGTGGCCCTGGTGACGAGGGCATCCGGATCAAGGACGAGCTCGACAAGCCCAATGGAGATCACAAAAACTATTGTACTAGAGTTTGGAAGAGGCTCTTTCCTCGGGTAAAATAGAAGAATTGTTTTTCTATTCTAACTTGATTTATTCTTCATACGGGTTCCCCGAATCAAATCTAAGTAACAAATCGTATATCTTATCTTTGTATGGCTTAAGGCCGAAACCAAAGCTTGAGAGATCATAGGGGTCTTCTTCATAACAAATTTGGACGACCCACTACTTCTCACCTGAACAGGAGCCACATTGGGTCGAGACATCAAGAAGTTTAGCCTTAGCCACATGATATGTTCTTTTCGTGGTGACCTATAGTCATCTATCTTTTCAGAAAATCTTAGCACATAAAAGTGCAACAGCAGAGAATGCTAAAATTAGTGTTGTGGTTTTAGTTCAAATTTGAACTAAACCACGACACTTATTTTGGATCGGAGGGAGTAGCAAATAGATTCCATGTAATGCTATTAATAATTTAATATAGGCTCAAAATTAATCTTAATCCTTGATTTGAGTAAATTTATATCTGACCTGATAAATCCACGGGCTGAATTGCTGGTGGACTTCATCAACCAGAGGTCCACAGATGACTTTTAACGGTACCTAATATAAAATAAACATAAATCAATAGATCACATAGAAAATGTATTTAAAGTTTTTAAATAGTAAATAATGCAGAAGTGAAGTTATTCAAGTAACGTTAGAAAGGTAATCCAAGAACTCGAGTGCTATCTCTTTGTTGGGTGTGGGTTAGTGTGTGAGATGGTACGGGAAAACATGACTAGCTAGTAGAGCTCATGTGTGAGTCAAGTTGTAAGCCCATGTTGAGTTGTATATATAAGGGTGTGGAAGTCCTATTCTTAGGGATCAAACC
>NC_041381.1:153162607-153174036 GCF_002162155.2 Triticum dicoccoides
TAGATTATATTTTGACTGTTAACCATGCCTTTTAGACCTATATAGTTCAAGTCTTGTGATGTTAGGTACCAAAAGGGAACAATAATAGATACCATGGTTTCATCCGCTCTATAGTTTGCAGAAAATATATCAGCAAAGAAGTTGTACTAAATCAGCGACACTTATTTTGGGACGGAGGGAGTACTATTTATTGTATCTTTTGGAGGTATGTGATCAACAACTGTAGTTTGCTGAGAAGATAAACTAATGCAGAAAAATACATAAAGCACAAGTAATTTTGGAGCTAATGTTAATAATATACACTGCTTTTAAATGGTGCATAGATGAACAGATAAAAAATTGAACTTAAACATGCAAGTTAGTATTACCGATCTTGAAACAACAGTAGGTGTAGACCCATCTGGTCTAAAAATATAAGCTCCAGATGCCTGGATTAAAACATATACAGACAAATAGTAAACGTGTGAAACAGGTATAATTTAATAAAGAAAAAATTAGCTCCATAATGAAACCTGTGAATCCGCGCCATCACCACTATTTGAACCATACCAAAGAAAGCTCTGTTGAATTGGTAAATCCACCTAAAATAGATATAAAATTTTGCTACTGCATATCAGGATGAATAAACATGTGGTAGGACTCCTGTAACTTGCGAACATAATAAATTTCTTTAAACTCTGCATACAAAAGCAGTAAGGAAAAGCAATGTTGATCGACTATGAGAATTATCTTCCGGCAATAATTTTCAATACCATGTATTATGCACGGCATATTGCTTAGCTTGCAAAGTATGCGAATGCATAAACCAGATGCAAGCTAAATCGAATTTTATATGATGTAACATTCTTTGTAACAAAATATTAGACAAAATGGTCAATGGCCAACAATGGTAAATTATAGGGCAGTGTTTGTCCATGCCATTGCAGAGACACCTGCTTCGGGGAGGCTTCAGGTTTGCATTACCGAAAAAGGCTTTCGCCCCGCTTATAAACAAAGCAAACCACCAATGCATAGACAGGTTTGTATTGCAACTTTGGGAAGAGCTCTATCACTCCTATCCGCTGCGACGCCGTCAATCTCCAACTGGTCCTCAACAGTCGGGCCTGCTGCAGAAGTCTGACCTCCAGGCCCTGATCGACAAGATCACTGGCCGTTTGACAGTGTGGAAAGCTCCTCTACTCACCCGCGCATGAAGGTTAGTCAAGCTTAACTCAGTCCTCACTCCGTCCTTGGTGTATCAGATGGTCTGGCTTGACCAACCGCCATGGTCTATCAACTGTATCGTGTATCGACAAGTTTCGCCCCGGCTTCTTCTGGTGCGGCGGGGAGGAAGCCGAAGGTGGGCACTACCTCGTTGCCTGGAACGTTGCCTGCTTGCCACGTGCATCGGGGCGCCTCGGCATTCACAACCCACGGCTGCTCAATATATAAGGCTCTTGCATCAGATGCCTTGGCTCGAGAAAGTAGTCCACGACAAGCCATAGCAAGGGATGTCAATCTCCATTCCCCGCGAAGCAGAGGACCTGTTCCTTGTCCCTAGGCCACAGATCCAGGCTATGTTTCTGGCATGATCGGTGGATTAGCAGGCATAGCATCTCCCAGGCGGCTTCTCCCCCATCCACCTTGGCTGCCAGCTCTCTGACCAAGCGCCGGAGGACCTGAGCCACATCTTGCTGCAGCGCTCCTTCTCGAGGGAGGTTTTGGTACTCCATCCTGCTTTTCAACGCGCCTTGATTGATTCACTCCTAGGGCTGCAACCTCTGTACCGGACTGGTAGCCAGCGCTTAGCGTGGCTGTGGCACCAAACTGCTGGAAGGAGGTGAGGTCGCTGATCTTGTTATGTGGACCAGTCCATCAAATGTGGAGTCTTACTCTTACCCCTTAATTACAGTCCTAGTTTTTTTTTTGCGAGGAATTACAGTCCTAGTTGATTAAGCATCTTTGTTAGGAAAGAGTCCAGTCAGTTTAGAGATTGTATTAGAGTTTCAATTTCAGTTTTGCTAAAGTCTTGTCTATTATATAAAGGGGCCGACCCCTCTCAGTAAAGCAGAGAAGAATATTGTCTTTTACTTTTATCTACTTTTGAGTAATCAGGGTTAGGTCAGTAGTAGATTCTTCCAGATCATCCTCTGCATGTGATCGCTCTGGCTGGAGCTGAACAAGCGTGTCTCCAACAAGGTGGCCACCTTGCCGGCACCATTTTTTTTCTTCTTTTGGCTAGTGCCTATATGCCAACCTATTTAGCAAACAACAGTTCTCACAATGATACCTCCCAGCAACCGCACTATGATCACTCAAATTACAACATATAAACTGAAAAAAAATGTTTTCTGATCTAATTTTGCACACGCACATACATATTGATAAATAACAGTCTTTAATTTATCTTTTATACTTAACTATTTGTGAAATTTTACTGGACGCAAATCAATTTACTTTTTATAGCAGAACCAGAATGTGTTAGGACTCACTCCTGTGATAGAATTGAACATCCGCGTAAGTTGTCCAGATGCTGACGAAAATGTCATCTTTAGAGACCCTGGTCCAACTTCAACTGTGTCTTTGCTTGGAGAAGCGATGCTTGAGACATACCCCATTCTGTTAGATCCTGGATAGTTCAATGGTAAATGATGTAAAACGAATGAAATAAACTAATAATAAACATTCAGATGAAAACCAGATTTTTATATTGACGTAGCAACGAATGTAATCACTAATCATATTTGTAGTGTGCTGCATTTGTAGGAACCATAAATTTCTGCTTAGCGATTAACGTTGATGTTAGTGAAGATAACAAAAATAATTTGAAAGTTCATTATTAGTCTGAAGATAACTGAAGCCTACATCGCATGCTATATTATCTGCACATAAGAAGAAAAACATAGTAAAAATATATTCTCTTGTAGTATCCTGTTATCCAGTTCATCACCTTCACCAGAAATATATTATATCAACACTACATTGCCCATAAACAAAAGTTTCTTTGCTTTAACAAGAATAAAATAAAGCTGCCCTTCCTAGTGGGAAATTCACAATTTGATCAAAAGAATATAGATTGGAAAATAATATCTTAAGCAGATGCAATTTCACCTGCTCCCTTGGGCTTTGAGACGAAATAAGTATTCCATCCCATTGGTGGCACAGAAGCTTGAAATACTAGCCAATATTTCGGGGGTTTGTCTGTATTGATTCCCAGATAAGCCTTCACATACAACTTCCTTAAATTGCTAGTCACATTATCTACCTCTACTAGTTGTGAATCGACAAAACTTCCATCAGAGCTTTTTACGACTAGGTGTAAGTCATTGACCTGAAATGGGAAAATAATTATGGGTATGTACAAGTAAATTAGCTCAAGAACCTAGGATTTAAAACAGGTAAGCCTTGACGGCATATTTCTTTCCATATGTCACAAAGTACCAAAAGGTTTGAAACAATTGAGTGCATATTTATCTCCTAGTGAGCCTCGATACACTTCATCTGTATTGTTCTGTTACAGAGAAACCAAATCTATTGGATAAAAGTGCACAGTATAGGTTTAGATGCATACCGGAACCCGTATGAAGTCACTATGTTCCCACCCAAGAGGATTATAAGCAGTTATAACCTGCAGAAGATATTCTAAGTATGTGCAAACATCATAACTGGCAAACATTACGTTAAAACAGATAGTACTTACTAAACCCTTTCCTCCTGAAATTTGTTCCTCAGTTGAAGGGCAGTAGCTTATATTGAGCAGTTGGCACTAAAAAAAATATTTGCCAATGGAACTGTTAGATCAAACATATTCGGCGAACAAACTAGGCTATGTGTAAAGAGTAATGTGCTGTGCTAAAACAGAGCCAAATAATTAATGTTAAATAAGATCATACTGTCGTGTTTTCTTTCGAGATGAAGAAAGGTGATGTCGACATATATGTACAAACAGAATGTGATAATCATAAACACTATTACAGAAAATACAGTCCATCCTAACTCACCTGACTAAACTTTACTGCTGGAGGCATACATGTTCCCTTAGAGCTTGTCAGACAAGCCAGAGCAGTATTTACACCTTTCTCAACCTACAAGATATGAATAGCCACTCCATTATTTTGTTTGAAAAACTGAAGGAGCATTGTCACCAAAGCATTTCTGCAAGAGAAAATTATAAACCTGGGATGCTCCGAGAGCAAGGCGTTTCGAGTAATCGTCAGTTGTGTGTTGTTTTGCTGTTCCTGAGACAGCGTCATGATGCTGGGCGATTCCCAGTGGGTCTTCCAAGCTAGAAGTGAATGATCCTCCCACAAGAAATTCTATTTGACGTGCAGCCTGTTAGAAAAGGCCATTTTCCTATAATTAGCCATTTTCTAACTTAAATACATGATCTTTAATCACCACAATTCTGTGGTTGTAGGTTTGTATTAAAAATATAGTATACCAGGTAATATCCACTGAGCATTCGAACATATCCCTTGAAAGTTGGACGGCTAGTAAAATACCCAGTCCAGTAAGCATTTGTTGAATCAGCATATCTGTAATTTGCAATAGCATTAGGGCATAAAGAATGAACTCTTATCATTTTAGTGAGTATTGATAACTTACGGGAAATAATCATCGCGTTTGAGTGGCCAAGATTCATTTGATGCATGTTTTGCATCAGTGTAAATGGATGGAGTAGAATACAGCGCATGCACTCGTCCATCCTGCGGTGTTCAGGACATAATTTCTTATCTTCGAATACTTTCAGGACATTAATTAACCATGTATTATCATCGAACTGCATAGATAACTGACTTTAACTAATGTGTTCAGTAGATGTTAAGATTCTTTTTACAGGAGGAATATGGAATTAGTTATGTGTGTTCTTCTCTTGCTGAATGAAATGCAGTCTTGTAACCCTGTCACCATACATCAACATAGGAGCATCACTCAAAGCTCATAAATATTATGCATGTCCTTATAATATATACGGTTTTCTTGCCCCCTGATTGGGATGTGCACTAGGTTCCAGAGCTGTGTGTTGTGTTTTCCCAGCCTTTAGGCTTGTAAATACTGTATTTATCTTTTCAATATATTGAAACGCAAGCTTTGCATTTTCTTGAAAAAATATATATATGGTTTACCTTTCAAGAAAAGTATGAGAGTCAGCGGAATGCCAAGAAAACGGTAGCAGAACGGTATACATCAAAACTTGAGAGCCTCAACTAGTCAACAAGCATTCTGACAGTCGAGATCTATTAACCAGCATACCTTGTTCACGTAGTGAATAAGTCTATCCATATTCCGGAACCAGGATTCAGCATACTGATAATTAAAATCATCACCCATGGTCCACATTATGTGGTTTGTACGCGTAACGTTTGCCTGATTAATAGAAACATCAGAAGTCAGATCCAGGTTTCTGTTCAAAATCTACTTCCAAATTGCTCGAGTAAACCAAAAGCTTTTACAACAAATGAAAGTTTACCTGTGCTATGGCTGCAGAAACAAAATCATTAACACGTTGCTCAACATTAGTGTCAAACAGCAACGGGTCGTCCTACAAATGATTGTTAATGAATATTAAATATGTTAGAGTTTCTTCCAAGAACTAGAGATCACTGAAACTGCTTGCCTAAAGCCATATACCTGAACAGGTGTCATGTCATTCAAAACTTCAAAACTAAACCCATCGGGAGGGCTATAATGGACAGGAAATGCATTTGTAAAGATCTGCAGTTCAGTCATACATTTAAATGAACAGAATACAGGCCAATATTTTCAATATAATCATACATGCTGATGAGTAGAATGCATATAATTATTTGCAACAGAAGAATACTATGTAGTAACCTGAGAAGATGAACCAAATGTTCTTGAACCCTGCCATATAACTTCCAGGCCTTTATCGTCTTTACGCTTTGCCCTATCTTGGTAATCAATTCTTGCAAAGTGCACAGAGTCGAAACCAAGCTACAGTTACAACAACATAAAAGCAAATATATAATCTCCACATTATAGGAATGTTCCAGAAAGAGATATAAGATCACAAATAAAATTATGAAACAAGATTAAATGTTTTTCAATCAGTCATCATATCACAACAAAAAACTGAGGAGTAAACTTTACCAGCATAAGCAGGAGTACCTGTAACTCCAGACTAGTAAATGAAAATTAACTAGTGCTAGTCTAATGGTAAAGGGAGACCATGATGCTACCAAGTTGACAAACCACTAATGAAGTTTAATCAGACCCACCTACTCAATCTTGCCCCACTTTACCATGACTCTGATCAAAGATCTGTTTTAGCTATTAACCAAACCATATAAAAATGAGAGACTAAACAAGGGACTACGCGTGTAACTAAATTATCTCCTGGAAGAAATCTCAACCATGACAATCCACCTGGAAAAAACTGGAGCTCTTCAAATCCTGTTGTATTTACCTATTGTTTTGCAAAAATATGTCGAACCTAGAGGAATCAGATTGCAATGAACTGAGATGTGAAAAAAAATCAGTCCAGCTCTATAATTTATAGGCATTTGGCATGCCTACTACACTGAATTCACATTATCCTTCTGAGAGAAGAGGCAAGATGCTAACACAAAAAGGCTACTAAGTTCTGATGTTCCGAGGAACAGTCATGTTTCTGTACTACAATAATATAGCAGAAGACATTACAAAATACTGAATGCTCAGATCGGACTGTGACTTCAGTCAAACCAAGGCAAGACGAAATCACTAGAATCACTTACATAGCCAAACTACACTTCCAATATACATCCATCTATGCATATGAAGCAAATTATTATACTTGCCTAATAAAATAGAGCATCTTGATTTCAACAAAATCGTAAGAACCGCACACAACTACATTTGCATAAATGCATGCCCATCCAGATCTTGATGCCAATAGAATGCAGGGCTTTCATAGAGTTGTATCTTCTACTTGGTCCATGTGTCAATTTATACTAGTAATCTAGTACTTCAATGCTTTCAGAACAATCTGGAAATGTGATGTTAACATTACCTCTGTTCCTAGCAAATAAGCTTGCACAGCAGAATGACCGAAAGGATCGATTTGCCAGCCAGCTCTTGGAGTCTTGTTGAATTGTTTTTTAATCACCCGATGACCAAGTGTGGTCTGATCAATCATGTCAATATAATGGGTGGCAGCTTCATCATGCATACACCACCCACCATTTCTGAATCGTAATATCCAAAGTTTACAAAATTATATATTATATATATGGTTATTTATTTATTTATTTATTTATTTATAAAAGATCCAATGAAATAATGAAATCTCATTACATACATGAACTCCAGCTGACCAGAATCAACTAGCTTGTGCACTATGGCCTGGATTTGTGGGCTTTTCTCTACCCACCACCTTTGGAAGAAGGCCTAAATGCAAAAGAACAAGTCGTATTCAGAGTTACCAAGATTCAATATCACTTATCAAGTAACATAAAGAGAAAAACAATTTTCTGTCCATCAAACAGTGGTCTAGATACATTTCATCTTTTCGTCAGGAGATATTGTATGCAACTAGAAACCAACATTGCTAGAAAAAATAAACTCCTATTCAGTATCGTATCCATGAGCTACCTTATTCTTCAAAGATTTTTCGTGTCTGTTATTTATTTATTTACTCCCTCCATTCGGAAATACTTGTCCTAGAAATGGTTGAAAATGGATGCATCCATAACTAAAATAAGTCTAGATATAGACATTTCTAGGACAAGTATTTCCGGACGGAGAGAATATTTATTTACAGTGTAACTTCCATACGAGACACTGTACATTCATATATACCATGGCAGCACTGACTACTGCGGCTGATTCATACGGCCAATCATTAACAAGCAAACTGAAGGATGAACAGTCCTATATATAGAGTCATCGAGCAAGATATGGTCATTATAATATCGTTTCCGGATAAGCTGATCACGTGAACGGTGTGGCCCCACCACCGAATCAACTAGATGTGGTTCGTGCCCTTTTAAAACGAGACCACCCATCCACGACAGACACAGGCAAGCAGCAATGACTGCTCAATCATTACTGTGTTCAATCATGACGACGAGGTAAAAAAAAGATAGGAGTAATTCCGTGGGCAAAGTGGCGAACAGAAACAAGGGAAGAAACGTCCAAAGCAAAAGCGGAGGAGAATTCGATGGAGAATTGGGGCGAGCACGTGACCTGCTCCGCGACGACGAACTTGCGGCCGGGGTCCCTGGCCAGCGCGTCCACCACGGAGTCCAGCGTGTTCATCACGCACGCGCCCTGCAGCAATGCACGCAGACGGGAGAAATCACGAACCACGGCCATGGAAGACGGCGAGCGAGAGCGGGGCGCGGGAGGGAGGGAGGGAGGCGGCGCACCTGGATGGAGTTGTTGGACCCGACGTAGTACTGGTCGACGGTCTTGAGCCAGCCGACGTCGTCGTGGGAGTGCGGCACCAGGTGCACGTTCAGCAGCCCGGCCACCGTCCCCGCGCTCGTGTTGTACGCCACGTACCCGTGCGCCTCCCTCGCCGCCGTCACAGCGGCGAGCAGAACCAGCAGGACCAGCGGCAGCGCCATGGCTCGGGTCCTCGGTGCCTCCGTGCGAAATGGTCAGCCTCGCTCGCTTCGTTCCCTCGGGAGTGGGGCGGCGGAGTGGCCTAAATACACGGGTGGGGCGTGCGCTGGCCGGCCGGCCGGCTGGCGGGCATTTGTGCCTTTGTGGAATGTGGATTTGTTTTACTATGGAGTCGCCGGCAGTCAAGGAAAGGGCGCTGCCACCGTACATAGCAGGTCCATGCGTGTGTACCAAACCGAAAGAGTAAAATACCGGTGTCTTCGGTTCAAATTTTGGAAGATCAATTCATTGATTTTTTTCCCAATCGGAAATCTTTGGTTCATAGGAATGGTTTCATCAAAGAATTCAATGTAATACTCCCTAATTTCCGGTTAGGATTTTATCTTATTTAGACGCATGGAATTAATTGTTATATAGGAAATATTTGGTTCATAGGAATGCATCAAAGATTTCAATGTAGTACTCCCTAATTTCCGATTAGTCTTATATCTTATTTAGACACATGAAATTAATTCTTATATTTATTAGCTTAATGGCCGTGCGATGCCAGCAGATGACAAATATACTGAAACAGAATCCTGCTATTTAGCGCGCGAGCGTTCCAGCGCTCGATTTCCGACCGAAACGTAGGTAAGTCAAAGTTTCTTTTTTTTGACGGGATCTCAACCTTCCTTTTAAGTAAAAACCTGTGACAGAAAAATTAAGGGACGCACCTGGCCCCACCCCCGTTGAAATCAGGGGGGGCAGAGAGATTTATGGAAGGCAACGCTGGGCCCCACCTGTTTAATTTATTGCGATAGAGATTTAAGGAAGTAAAGACTGGGTCCACTAATTAATAGAATTAACTGGAGGAGAGGTTATGGATCGAGCGTTTCAACGCTCGCCCGCAAAGGAGCGTTCTCCTACAATCTCTAAACTGACTGGACTCTTTCCTAACAAAGATGCTTAATCAACTAGGACTGTAATTCCCCGCAAAAAAAAAACTAGGACTGTAATTAAGGGGTAAGAGTAAGACTCCACATTTGATGGACTGGTCCAGGTAACATGATCAGCGAGCTCACCTCCTTCCAGCAGTTTGGTGCCACAGCCACGCTAAGCGCTGGCTACCAGTCCGGTACAGAGGTTGCAGCCCTAGGAGTGAATCAATCAAGGCGCGTTGAAAAGCAGGATGGAGTGTACCAAAACCTCCCTCAAGAAGGAGCGCTGCAGCAAGATGTGGCTCAGGTCCTCCGGCGCTTGGTCAGAGAGCTGGCAGCCAAGGTGGATGGGGGAGAAGCCGCCTGGGAGATGCTATGCCTGCTGATCCACCGATCATGCCAGAAACATAGCCTGGATCTGTGGCCTAGGGACAAGGAACAGGTCCTCTGCTTCGCGGGGAATGGAGATTGACATCCCTTGCTATGGCTTGTCGTGGACTACTTTCTCGAGCCAGAGGCATCTGATGCAAGAGCCTTATATATTGAGCAGCCGTGGGTTGTGAATGCCGAGGCGCCCCGATGCACGTGGCAAGCAGGCAACGTTCCAGGCAACGAGGTAGTGCCCACCTTCGGCTTCCTCCCCGCCGCGCCAGAAGAAGCCGCGGCGAAACTTGTCGATACACGATACAGTTGATAGACCATGGCGGTTGGTCAAGCCAGACCATCTGATACACCAAGGACGGAGTGAGGACTGAGTTAAGCTTGACTAACCTTCATGCGCGGGTGAGTAGAGGAGCTTTCCACACTGTCAAACAGCCAGTGATCTTGTCGATCAGGGCCTGGAGGTCAGACTTCTGCAGCAGGCCCGACTGTTGAGGACCAGTTGGAGATTGACGGCGTCGCAGCGGATAGGAGTGATAGAGCTCTTCCCAAAGTTGCAATACAAACCTGTCTATGCATTGGTGGTTTGCTTTGTTTATAAGCGGGGCGAAAGCCTTTTTCGGTAATGCAAACCTGAAGCCTCCCCGAAGCAGGTGTCTCTGCAATGGCATGGACAAACACTGCCCTATAATTTACCATTGTTGGCCATTGACCATTTTGTCTAATATTTTGTTACAAAGAATGTTACATCATATAAAATTCGATTTAGCTTGCATCTGGTTTATGCATTCGCATACTTTGCAAGCTAAGCAATATGCCGTGCATAATACATGGTATTGAAAATTATTGCCGGAAGATAATTCTCATAGTCGATCAACATTGCTTTTCCTTACTGCTTTTGTATGCAGAGTTTAAAGAAATTTATTATGTTCGCAAGTTACAAAAGTCCTACCACATGTTTATTCATCCTGATATGCAGTAGCAAATTTTATATCTATTTTAGGTGGATTTACCAATTCAACAGAGCTTTCTTTGGTATGGTTCAAATAGTGGTGATGGCGCGGATTCACAGGTTTCATTATGGAGCTAATTTTTTCTTTATTAAATTATACCTGTTTCACACGTTTACTATTTGTTTGTATATGTTTTAATCCAGGCATCTGGAGCTTATATTTTTAGACCAGATGGGTCTACACCTACTGTTGTTTCAAGATCGGTAATACTAACTTGCATGTTTAAGTTCAATTTTTTATCTGTTCATCTATGCACCATTTAAAAGCAGTGTATATTATTAACATTAGCTCCAAAATTACTTGTGCTTTATGTATTTTTCTGCATTAGTTTATCTTCTCAGCAAACTACAGTTGTTGATCACATACCTCCAAAAGATACAATAAATAGTACTCCCTCCGTCCCAAAATAAGTGTCGCTGATTTAGTACAACTTCTTTGCTGATATATTTTCTGCAAACTATAGAGCGGATGAAACCATGGTATCTATTATTGTTCCCTTTTGGTACCTAACATCACAAGACTTGAACTATATAGGTCTAAAAGGCATGGTTAACAGTCAAAATATAATCTA
>NC_041381.1:153174261-153179783 GCF_002162155.2 Triticum dicoccoides
GGTTTGATCCCTAAGAATAGGACTTCCACACCCTTATATATACAACTCAACATGGGCTTACAACTTGACTCACACATGAGCTCTACTAGCTAGTCATGTTTTCCCGTACCATCTCACACACTAACCCACACCCAACAAAGAGATAGCACTCGAGTTCTTGGATTACCTTTCTAACGTTACTTGAATAACTTCACTTCTGCATTATTTACTATTTAAAAACTTTAAATACATTTTCTATGTGATCTATTGATTTATGTTTATTTTATATTAGGTACCGTTAAAAGTCATCCGTGGACCACTGGTTGATGAAGTCCACCAGCAATTCAGCCCGTGGATTTATCAGGTCAGATATAAATTTACTCAAATCAAGGATTAAGATTAATTTTGAGCCTATATTAAATTATTAATAGCATTACATGGAATCTATTTGCTACTCCATCCGATCCAAAATAAGTGTCGTGGTTTAGTTCAAATTTGAACTAAAACCACAACACTAATTTTAGCATTCTCTGCTGTTGCACTTTTATGTGCTAAGATTTTCTGAAAAGATAGATGACTATAGGTCACCACGAAAAGAACATATCATGTGGCTAAGGCTAAACTTCTTGATGTCTCGACCCAATGTGGCTCCTGTTCAGGTGAGAAGTAGTGGGTCGTCCAAATTTGTTATGAAGAAGACCCCTATGATCTCTCAAGCTTTGGTTTCGGCCTTAAGCCATACAAAGATAAGATATACGATTTGTTACTTAGATTTGATTCGGGGAACCCGTATGAAGAATAAATCAAGTTAGAATAGAAAAACAATTCTTCTATTTTACCCGAGGAAAGAGCCTCTTCCAAACTCTAGTACAATAGTTTTTGTGATCTCCATTGGGCTTGTCGAGCTCGTCCTTGATCCGGATGCCCTCATCACCAGGGCCACCTACGCCATCTTTGCCAATTGCATCATCGCTGAACTTTGCCTTAAAAATTGGGCCACTGCCATGCAAGAGCAGAAGGCAGTCATCACTCGCCATGTCGAGCTAGCAGCCATATCGCGTTCTCCAACCCCTTCGAAATTACTTTAGCTGTAATTTCCTTCTAGTACAGTTTCAGTTCTGACTTGTCAATCCCTCGTGCCTTCATGTCAACATCTTATTTTTTTTTCAGGTGTAATATATTAATTATGATAAAGCTCTCTTTGATTAACTTTTAAAATATTCGATTTCTAGGTTACAAGACTATATAAGGATAAGGAGCATGCTGAAGTAGAATACACGGTTAGTAATTTCCTCTACCTCGGAGAATAAGGGCCTGAATTGTATTTCTCCATTCCAGAAAAAGTGATATCCATCATTATTGACCATGCACTGAAGTTTATTTTGTTTTTCCTCTCATATGTGAAAGATTGGGCCAATCCCGGTCAATGATGGCATAGGAAAGGAGGTCATCACAAGACTGACAGCAAATATGGTCACAAACCACACTTTTTATACAGATTCTAATGGAAGGGATTTTCTCAAGAGGGTAACTATCAATATGAGTTATGCTTCAGATATTTGTTACGATCTAGTTAATTTCTTTGTACCTTGGTAAAAAAATTATCTTACTGTATGAAATATTCTTAAATACGGAATATATCATAAGCCAACCTTCTCATATTTTTCCTGAATTATTTTATGGGTGACTGTTAAGGCCCTACTGAACATCTATCTGAATTTAATACGTTTGACTTTTGAATCTCTGTACTCTCCTTTTACACCCACGTTCTTTGTGATTTCATCTATAGGTGAGAGACTACAGGGAAGATTGGGATCTTCAAGTGACTCAACCGGTTGCAGGAAATTACTATCCCGTATGAACAATATTCACATTTTAATACCGAGATACTCTTTGATTCCAATATATCATAATAATACTTTTAATATAGACTATTCTAAAAGTAGAGCTAGCTATGTCTCTTGTTTGCTTTTTGAAACTTCTGTCAAACTCCTTTTGATTACAAATATTTTACCTCCGTTTCAAAATAACAATTACAAAATTATGTACTTAATTATATAATTCTGTCATCAGTAGGCATAAAGCTGGAATAATTTTTCACCTGCATATAACGAAGCCACCAGGGAAAAAGGATGTATAAGAGAGCATTTATTTTCAGGACTATGTGTGACACTCCCTCATTTTTTGTTCCCCAAATAAAATTTCCTATTTCATCATGCTTTCGTGGCTGTTGTTGTTATTTAGACAGTTTTATTTTCTTATAGATTTTTCTCTCGTGTTGACATTACAGGTCAATCTCGGAATGTATGTAACAGATGGGAAATATGAACTTAGTGTCCTTGTTGATCGTGCTGTTGGAGCTTCAAGCATTCAGGATGGTCAAATAGAAATGATGTTCCACAGGTATTATAGCTTCTATTGCAGTACCATATTTGTGTTGTTTGCCAGGATAGACCGATCCAATTCTAGTTGGTTTCTATATCTAACTATGGTACCATTGTCTTGAAGCTAGCAGACAGCTTGAACTACAAAGAAATGGCAATGTGTCCATTATAAAACAGCTAAAAGTAGCAGTTTCTCATTTATCTCTTTTGGAACCACCTATTTTTAAACTTACTATGTAATATACTGTTTAGTGTGTATTATTAACTATAGAGATCTTTACCAACTTTGTTATTAACCTATTGAAGTCAATCACAAATCTGCGTAACCAATTTCAGCACGCCCTTGTACGCTCAACCTCTAATCATGATACTGTGCATGTCAGGCGTATACTTTATGATGATGGCAGAGGTGTTGGGGAGCCACTCGATGAAACTGTTTGCGTTGACAGCAAATGTGATGGGCTCGTGGTATACATTCACTCACAGCATTGTATCCATTTCTATTTCCTCCAGTACCGACCTGACATCGCACCAATTTCACTATATAAAAATCAACATATACACACGGTAGGACACCGTACTGTTTTCCCTGCAGAAAATTAACACTGCCTCATACAAACTCTTACAGGCTAGGGGTACTTATTATGTCAATGTCAACAAGCTTGGACATGGAGCTCACTGGCGAAGGACACAAGGACAAAAAGTTTATTCACCCTTTCTTCTTGGTTTCGCTCATGAGGTATATTTGTATAGTTCTGTCAGCCTGTTTTCTTAAGTATTTTCATGTCATTATTCCTACAGTTGTAATATTGTTCTTACAGGATGAGAGCAGTTGGAAATCCTACAGTGTTGTGAAAGCGAGCATGATGGATGCAAATTACAGTCGTCCTGATAATGTGGCAATCATCACCTTGCAGGTTCATAATTTATTTATCTATTTATCTCGGACCTTATATATCTTAATATTGATAGCATCTATTAGTCACTAACAGAGTATGGCTTAATATTTCAGTATCTCGATGATGGTACCACACTTCTCCGCTTGGCACATTTGTTTCAGGTATATTCCTACTTTACATAACTGTAGCTTATATCATATTTATTTCTACTTTGGTTCACTGAATAATTTTTTGTCGGAGTTGCAGGCTGCAGAGGACCCACAGTACTCAGTGATGGCAAAAGTTGAACTGAAAAAATTCTTTGGAAAGAGAACTATAAGTAATTTATTGTACTTTATCTCTTTGCATGATAAGAATTTGTTGTAAAAAAAATTCTGTTGCATGAACTATACCACACATGAATATTTTTCCTTTCGGAAAGAGATCTAGCCCGAAATGCTCACTTGCTCAGTGTTGTTCCGTTGCTCAGATCAAGGAATTGACTGAAACTAACCTGTCCGCCAACCAAAAGAAGTCAGCGATGAGGAAGCTCAAGTGGAGGGTTGTTGGAGACACTGAAAGTAGTCCTGCCCCAATTACCGGTAGACCGGTTGACAGTCAAGCCCTTGTTGTCGAGCTGGGGCCCATGGAGATACGCACATTCTTGCTGAAACTGTGAGCTGCAAAAAGAGAGATATCTTTATGTAATTCCATACATGTTCTAGGAGATCATTGTGCCTTTCATTTCTGTGAGCAAGTACCTCCTGATAGTTATGTCCTTGTACAGCAATAAATGTGCCTAGTCACAACTTTCCCAGCAAATGTGCCTTCCGTTTCTATGAAGAATGACTCGTGAGCTCCATATTTGGTCCAGTTTCGGCGGGCTGAGCTAATCTGACCCCGCTGCATATGTACTCTTTGTGGAGGAGTCTCCATTCATGAGAGTTCATACGATATAGTTCTTTAGAGAGCTGCAGAGGATGGCTCGCGCTCCGCCACCGCTCCCACCTCCAGCCGCTCCTCCACCACCAGCGCTGCAGTCTCAACTCCGGCCACCTGCGATCCCAATCCCAACTCCATCTAGCCTCTCCGTAGCCACTTTCTGCTCGCCTCCGCTCCCACCGGACTACTGGCTGGATGACTCCCCGATCCAGGCTGCCATCCGCGCCGCGCTTGGTGTTGGAAACGCCATGGGAGCGGACTTCGAGGACCAGGTTTGGTCTGCCATCCTTCAGCCTATCACTCCTTTCCGCCACAAAAACTCAGGCATCCACCTTGCTGTTAAAATTGAGCGCGCCGTCATGGAGATTGAGTCTCATGCTTGCATGCTACCTCCAAGGTTGCCTGGGAGGCTAGTCCGACATGTTCATGATCCTTCAACTCTCGCCCTCGGAATTCCGCTTTACCGTCTCCTCGACCCCGGTAGCCCTGGCTATCCTCCGGGAGAAGGAAATTGCCTCGCCTCACATCCACATCTCCTTCTTCGTTTGCTCGCCCGTGGATGCCGCAAGAGAGTCACCACCCTCCATTGCCCCCCGCCTTCGGGCCTCGCCTCCCTCACCATTGCCACTACAGACGCCCACTCACTTTCACGCCACCCCGCTCACGTTTGACATCGGCGATCGCTTGCAGCACGCCTTTCGGTTCATCTCACAAACTCTTACCCTCGACAATTCAGTTGGACTCGCATTCCAGGCTGCTCTTTGGCAGGCAAAACGCTCCATGGTCTCACCACCTCGCCAGGCTTCACCAAAACCCCACGATACCATCATTTTCTTCCACAATTGTCGTCTTCCTCTCGACTGCTACCTCGTCGCTGCTCTGCTGCAAACTAGGTTTGGGGGTAGGGCAAAAAACTTCGATGTCCAAAAAGTATCCACCTCGGCATACTCCTTCTGTGTCGCCTCGACGACCGCGCAAGCTTCGATTACCGCTTGCTCTCCCCTCTCGACACCCTTCTTCTTCGCATCGATCATCGTCGTCAACTCAGACGCCACCACTCCCAACGCACCACTGCGTGCTGCCTCGACCCGACGCCCGTGCGCCATCAACCAACAACCACCTGTGGTGGTTATCGCTCCGCCCGCGTTCCTCTCAGACAGGGGAACCCTGCCGGAGTCGACAACAACGCCGCTCGTTGCGCCAAAAGAGGTTAGGCCTTTCCGTCATGGATTCAAATTCTTTAACCGCGTTCTAAACATGTACCACACCGAGATCACACGTCATATTTTCCCACCTCGCTATGCACCAACGGTCTCTTTTTGGATCCTATGTAGCTCAA
>NC_041381.1:153179793-153180278 GCF_002162155.2 Triticum dicoccoides
TAGTGTTAACCCAAATACTTTGCTCATAACCAATGCCCTAGACCACTACTTCTCGGTAAAACCAGTTTTCCAGGCAACTAAGCTGTTAGACTTTGCGTTCCGCTCCTCTGTAATAACCAAAGAGGTCAGGTTTGAAATCCTCAAGGCCTCGCCTCTGGTTTTCAAATGCTTCTCGCTATACTTCTTTGACCAGCTTTCCACCGCCACTGCTCATGAGCAGCTGCTACTCGAGACTCGCGGACCGGCCACGATCAGGCCAAACCTGCCAGAACAACACGCTATGCCTATCTCCATCCTTGGCCCACACCCATCCACACTATGCATGCAACGCTCTCTTTCAAACAAAACAAACAAACAGGATAACACCCCAGTATCCAACGTTTCAACCCATGGATGCACCCTCCCATCGAACACGACTCCAACAACTCCCTGCCACCGCCCTACCTCCACCACCTGCACACCCTCGGTCGCTCTGCTTTTGACCA
>NC_041381.1:153180513-153186860 GCF_002162155.2 Triticum dicoccoides
CGCTGAAACCGAGGGACGGAGCCACTCACACGACGTACACATGGCCAAACTCGACCCATCCATCCCGCGCCCAGAACCCGTGACGCTGAGCCCCCCTGCCCACCACCGCTTTCAACTGCCCACAGCTCTTGACTCGGTGGAACCGGCCTATACACCGTGTGTCTCCACTTTGAGGTCATCCGACCTGGACCACGAACACCGAACAGACTGCTGCCCACCGCCTGCATGCATGCATGCGCCACTAGAGCCCCACGATCTGAGACAACGCTTAACCCCAACACTGCTTACGTCACCCATGCCTCATCCATACCCTGCCCAACTGCAACACATGCTCCCACCACCCAACAACAGTACCACCACCAGCCCTTTGACCGCGTGCATGACGCCACGCATGGATGGTACACTGCCTTCCAAGTCATATCGAGACGTACTACTCTCCTCCCCCCTGCATGCACCCTCACCCCACTCCGCTACTCCCATAAATACCGCATGCAACACACACCATCACACTCCACACCGCCTCTCTCACTCACCTATCCTCTCCAAACGACGCTGTTATCGCTGCCTAGCCCTGGATCACCAAGTCCAGCTCTGTAGGGATCCCATCAGGTGCGCTCGCTGCTGGTGCTTCGGCCACAAAGCCAGCCGGTGCTGAGCGGTTCGCCTCCTTCCGTTCTTTGCCCGCCTTCCGCAAACTCCACTCTTCAATCCAGCTTTCTCTCTTCAACACACCTCACTGCCGGCTTCTGCAATGGCCAACTCGCCTGCTCCTATCCCAGCCAACCTCGTCGCTGCCACCAACCTTTGGCCCCGTGCCGGAAACGGGCCAACGGCACCACTACTCGGCATCCCCGTCGCTCGCATCATCCCTTCCTCCGCCACAACAAACAACACCGCCCCTCCTACCACCGCTCCTCCACCGCTCTCCAACCCTGTAGACCATGAGGCGTTGCGCGCAAGCCTCAACGAGGCGCGTGCTGCAGCGGCTTTCGGCCCATCTCCTCCGAACGCTGGGGGCGCTCGCCATGCACGCCGTTTCGGCTTCCCCATCGAGCTCGCGCCTACCATCGTCGTGCCCCCCTGCCTAGTCAAAGACGTCAGCCATATCGCGTCCGCTCACCTCCACACTCCCATCCACAACCCGGCGACGCTCATCCACGACACGATTCTCGCGCACGCCGGCAACCCCAGCTTCAGCGTTGCTGGCTCTTGGCGTGGGGCGGGCTGCGTCACCTTCGAGTCCGCAAGCGTGCGTGACTACCTCGTCTCCCTTGGCTCCATCGACTTCCGCGGCAACCAGATATCCTTCGAGCCAGTTGAACTGGCGGACCGCACGTCACCTGTCTTCGACCAGCTCATCGAGGTCAAAGCCTCGGAGTTCCCGCATGAGCTTTGGCACGACGCTGGCATTAGGTGGGCTCTAAGCCACCTTGGTGACGTCTGCTCCGTCGACCACTACTGCGTCGAGGGCCGCGACTTCACGGCCGTCCGCGCCCTCATCATGGTAGACCGACGCAAGCGGCTTCCAGATTCCTTGCCCATCCAACTCCCCCATCAAACGACATCAAGGTCGTGAAGATCACCAGGCTGGCCACGGTCCTCGACCGGATGGGACCGCTGGCCCCGTCGCCGTTCTCCTCCGACTCCGACTCGGACTCGAGCGGACGCCCCGGTCGCCGCGGCCGCGGCGCCTTCAACGCCTCCAACGACGACATGCCTCGCGGCCCTCCATCGTCCCCAGCATTCAACACCACGACCACTCCTCCCAACCGTGGCGGCTACTCTGCCAACATGCCTCTCCACGTCTCGTCTGGAGACGACGGACCTGCTGTGCAGGGGCATCCCGTCATCACCATCTCATCCGACAGTGACTCAGCCCCACCATCGCAGATGGCGTCGCCTCCCGCGGTGTTCTCTGCCTCAACCGACATCGGCTCGTCCATCACGCCAGCCATCATCAGCCGCCCATTGTCGCGCCCCGTCACTGCTGTCGGTGGGATCATGCTGGCCCCGCCACCCTCCTCTCCGGACGGCCACAACAAGGACAGCCTCGACGATCTCCCTCCTCCCAATGCCGTGCAGCTGCGGTCGGGGTTCAGCCCGTACGACAGCTCCAACTCACCGGGCCTTGACATTGACGTCTCCAGCATTGCCTTTGCTGCTGGGGCGTCCTCCTCTGACCCTCACCTCCATGAGTCCGTGCTTCGCAAGCTGCGCCACAACGCCAAGCGCTCGGCGGACAAGTCCATGAGCCTTCGCCGAAGCTCTCGCCTGGCTGCCAAAGAGCCAAGGGTCTTCACTGACATGACCACTAAGGCCGTCCGCACCAGAGCTAAGCGCCTCACTTCCACAGACGTCGCGAAGGCGCTCCAAGACGCCATCCACGATGCACAACTCGACATCCCCGACGCACCGCCAGCCTCTGCAGCGGCCCTTGCGGAAATTGCCATACTATGCGGTGCAGATGAAGCGGCTGCTGTTTCCATCGCCCGTGCCGATGATATCATGGACGCCGGTGCTGCTGACATCGATCCATGATGTGCCCAATCAACCATGCAAGCCCATGCGGCGTCCCGACGGCAACCGGCCGTAGCAAGGGTCTACTTATCCCACCACACGTGTGCTCAGAGCAACTCCGTGTTTTGCTCCACCTATCCGCTAGTGTCTCGCATGTATCCCCTAGCTAGTTGTAATCTGTTCCATGAGTGTATGAGATCGCATGTATCCTCTCGCGATCTAGGTGCCCATTGTGTTTTTCCATGAGTAGTATCACTCTATCCATCTGCTTGTGGAATGTAAGAGGACTAGGCGATGAATCAAAATGTGATGATATCCTTTCTGAACTAATCAGTATCAACCCTCATTGTGCCCTCTTACAAGAGTCAAAATTAAACGACATTAACGACCAAAAATTCAACTCCTTCCTGCCACGATCTCTGGACCAAAGAATCTTCCTACCTGCGGACGGCTCGGGCGGCGGAATGATTTCCGCCTTTAACAAAAACTTTTTCTCTCTAATCTCCTACTCTTATCATCAGTACGCCACATCCATCAAAATCACGTCAGTCGCTCACCCCCTTCCCTTTGTCATCACAAACATCTATGCACCTTCACGTCGCAACCTCAAACAGGCCTTCCTAGACGAGCTCAAACTAATCAAGGAAGATGACCAAATTCCTTGGCTGATTGTAGGAGATTTCAACCTGGTACGTTTTTCCCATGAAAAAAATAATCGCAACTTCCGCCAACGGGAAGCTGATGCCTTCAACTCCACGATCAACGACCTAGCATTAATCGAACTACCCCTACTAGATAGATGCTTTACCTGGACCAATAAACGAGCTTCACCAACCCTAGAACGACTAGACCGTGCTTTTTTCAACCTGGCCTGGAATAATTGCTTCCCCAATACAACTCTGTCATCTCTACCACGGATCACATCTGATCACGTCCCACTAATTCTAAATATCCAAACAACTGTCCCAAAACCGCGCCACTTTAGATTTGAATCAGCTTGGACTCTTTCCACTGCTTGCCACAAAATAATACAAAAATGTTGGGCACCAAATCAACACGTGCCCCAACCACTATCCTCTGCTGCTGCCCTTGCAAAAATTCTAAAAACAACAAGATGCGCCCTCAAAAAATGGGCCTCCAAACGATCACCAGCACACCAGCGTGAGGTTGCTACAAAACAAATCATCAATCTCATTGATCTAAAAGAGGAGGCTCGACCCCTCTCCAACGCCGAAAAAATGTTGCGTTCGGTTGTCTCCGATACACTGCACTCAGCTATTGCCGAAAAAATGGCTTTTTGGAAACAACGAGGCAAAATACGTGCTGCAATTGATGGAGAGGAAAACACGCAGTACTTCCACGCTGCCGCGTCCCAGCGTCTGCGCAAGAATACTATAATGTCCCTACTAGCTGATGGGCATGAATTCCACTCTCACGCTCAAAAAGCGACCATACTAAAAGATCATTTCGCAGGAATTATCGGCTCCGCACCACTCACTTCCTGGTCATTCCAACTTCAAAATTACTATCCCCAAACGTTACCTCAACTCAGTTCACTTGACTCTCCTTTCACACTTCAAGAAATAAAAGATGCGTTCCTCCAAATGAACCCCCTCGCTAGCCCTGGACCTAATGGCTTCGGCCCGCTGTTCTATCAAAAATACTGGCACTTGGTCAAGGTTCCTATCAACTCCTTCATGACAGATTTCCAAAACCATACCGCTCAAACAAAATGCCTTAATAGAGCCCACCTCATACTACTACCCAAAAAAGAACATGCTAACACACCTGACGCCTACCGCCCGATCTCCCTCCAAAACTGCCCCATAAAAGCCGCCGCAAAAGTGCTCACAAACAGATTAAAACCAATGATCCCACTGCTTGTTCATGGCAACCAAACTAGTTTCATCCCTGGACGTAGCATAGCTGAAAATTTTATTTTCGCTACAGACCTCATAGGTGCCTGCCATACCAGAAAAGCCCCAACCATGGTCATTAAACTAGACTTTAGAAAAGCCTTCGACTCCCTCTCTTGGGACTCCCTTACATCCATTTTACGCTGCCGCGGTTTCCCGCCAAAATTCTCAGCCTGGGTCCATGATCTCCTATCAACCGGAAAAACTGCCGTTATGCTCAACGGGATCCCCGGAAACTGGATAAATTGCAAAAACGGGCTCAGACAGGGAGATCCTATTTCCCCTTACCTTTTCATCATCGTTGCTGATCTCCTACAACAGATGATCCAGAAAGACTGCGACCTCCTACACCTCAGTCACCCTCTATTCTCACATCTTCCGCCAAACGTTTTACAATATGCCGACGGCACCCTAATCATTGCCAAGGCATCCAATAACGCTGCTAAGCAATTAAAAAAGATCCTGCACGATTTCGCCATGGCAACCGGCCTCGCTATCAACTTCACAAAAACAACATTCGTACCCATGCACATCACCTCTGCCATGGCGGCCTCCATAGCCTCCACCCTGCAATGCCCAACCTCGACCTTCCCGCAGATCTACCTAGGCCTACCCCTAACACCCCCACGACTACCTTCAAACGCCTTCCTACCTATCATTGAACGCTGCCGCAAATTCTTGACAGGATGGCGTGCAAAAATTCTCTCAAAAGGGGATAGACTCATCCTGCTATCGGCTGTCCTCGACTCCATTTTGGTCTATTTTATGTCAGTCTTCTCAATCCCCAAAAGTGTTCTAAAAACCCTAGACTCTATTCGGCGAGCCTTTTTTTGGGCCGCAGAGGAAACCTGCACTGGTGCGCAATGCTTAGTTGCCTGGAAAAATGTGTGTAAACCAAAAAAGAATGGAGGTCTAGGTCTAAAAAACCTACATCAGCAGAACAACTGCCTACTTATGAAATTTGCTGTAAAAGCACTCTTACCGGAAAAAACACCTTGGTTGGACTGGATTGCCTTGCAACACCCAAATGCTCTCATTGCTCCACAAAATAGCCACTCCTTCATTTGCCGAACAATAAATCAACAACTGCCAGCACTCCATGCCATCTCTTTTGTACTCACAAACTCCGGCACTAATACCTATTTCTGGCTAGACGCTTGGCTACACTTCCGACCCCTTGCTAATTTATTCCCATGCCTCTACTCACACACCACTATACCACTCGCTCGTGTGGCTGCTGTTCTGAACCACGGTTTAGAAACAATCCTACGAAACCGCCTAACATCTAATGCTGCTACCGAGTTGTGCTCTTTGTTGTCTCTCCTGCAGGATTTCCAGCTGTCGACAGGACCGGATGAGCGCTACCTCAATGGTGTCTTGCGCTTCTCCACGAGGGCAGCATACGCGCTAACGATGGGCGACGACGACAACAATGACGTGCATGCCGTTGCCATATGGTCTACATGCGTTCCAAATCGCGTGAAGATCTTTGCATGGCTCCTGTTCCGTGATCGACTAAACTCCAAAAGCAACCTTCAACGCAAGCATATCGTCACCGACTCACTATGCCCACGCTGCGGGTACGATGGTGAAACCAGCTCACACATATTCCTTGATTGTCCGCTTGCACGGCGTTTTTGGCAACGGATAGGGCTCTCCCCTTCCAGTAACATCGACGACCTCTGGGACTGTCGTCTCCCTACACAGGTGGATGCGGTAATCTGGCACTCAGTCCTCCTCATTATTCTGTGGAAGATCTGGGATTCCAGAAATGCTATGACCTTCAAGCAGCAAAATCATCATAGTATCATCACCCTCAGGCGAATTGTTGATGACCTAATGCTATGGACGCACCGGATGAAGAAACCGGTGCACAAGCAGGCCGCCTCCTCATGGCGTTCCTATCTCTTATCA
>NC_041381.1:153187043-153189043 GCF_002162155.2 Triticum dicoccoides
AAGATGGTAGGCCGTGGTGATCTAATATAACCTGACCACTCAAGCTGCCATTATCTAACCACTGTGTGTGCTTTGTCCGACAGTTGACAGATGCAGTGTAATTTCACACATTCTATCCTAACCATATAGTCAAAACAGCGCACAACAGTTACAGCTTTACCGTTTATATAGAGTTATTTACGCAAAACCATCACACTTGGGGCTAGGGTAACAACTTAATAACAGATTTATGTCAGGGCATAGAAAACCACCGAAATAGCGCCTAACATGTAACGCGAAGCACTGATTGTCTGATTTAGTCGCGAAAACGGGGAAACTGACAAGTAGGCCCCATCGGTCACGCTGACGTGGCGAAGACCAAAAAACTTTGAGCGACTGATGTGGCAAATGAGACGTAGACCCTACCGTCAATGACTATATTGTCATCTTCTTCACATCTCTTTCTAAGGGGCATTCCATCAAGCAGGTTCTGGGCGCCGGACTACGTCTGCGGCATCTGCCTCCGGTGATGGAGAGGAGACGCCGGGAGCTGCCCATACGTTTCTTTGCCTCCAACGGAGCTGCGGGAGCCGTCCCGTCGACAGCCAAGCTGGCCGCCGTGCCCAGCGCGAGGAGCCGCGGGAGCTGTCGCGTCGCACAGCCCAGCCAGCCGCCATGGCTAGCGCGAGACGCGGCCACTGCAGGCTGGCGCGGGTGTGGCAGCGAGGAGCAGGACGCGCACAAACACCAGACGCGCACGCACACAACGGCTCATCACACAAAGAACTCACGTTGTCTGTCCAAATTGACGCGCGTTGACCATCGAAATCACACGCTACTGGGCTATACGTACGAATCGAGCACCGGTGTGATCCCACGGCTAGAGGCATCGTCCGTTCCGTCCAATTCCACCCGCTTGTCGACGCGGCCGGAGACTTGCGGAAGATGCGCCGCTGCACGGCTTCTGAAGATCGGCGGGCACGGATTCCCGCGAGTCTGCGGCTCCCATGGCCAGGGAGGCAGCAGCCACTCGCCGCCGCGTGGCTCCGATGGCCAGCTCTCCCGTGCGCCGCCGCGTGGCCGCCACGCAACCTCGCCTGTGCGGACAACATCGTGGAGCCGGCGAGCTGGCATCTAGTGGGTCCGTGTCGCAGGGGAAGGATGGGGAATGCGGGGCGACTTGGGAGGCGGCAGCCGTCGAGACCGCCGGAATACCTGCCGTCGGGAGAGAGAGATGAGGAGGAAGAAGAAGGTAATAGGGAAAAAAGATGGGAGGCTGACAGGTGGGCTCCCTGTCCACATTAGCGTATTGTCCACATAGGTACGCCAGGTCAGCCTGACAGGTGGGGCCTACCCGTCAGTTCCCTTGTTTTCACAACTAAATCGGACAATCAGTGCTCCATGTTATAGGTTAGGCGCAATTTCAATGGTTTTCTGTGGCCTGGCACAAATCTGGTACTAAACTATTATCCTAGCCCTAAATGTGGTGATTTTACGTGAATAACTCGTTTATATACCTAGTTCGTGTAGAAGGAGTGTTAGCGTTATTATGCAGTCTCACAGAACAGTCGACTAGAGCGTAGCTCCAGTAAAAAATGTGTTCCTCAAATTCTTGGTCTCTTGACAAAGAATTCCAGACTTCCGATGGGTTCGACTTTCAACTAACTGCGACCTCATGCATCCTCCCTCCTATTTGACTGATTTTAGGCCTTGTTTGTTTGGGCTCTTGCTTCTGCTCTTGCAGCTTTTTCACTTTGGCAAAAATAAAGCCACAAGAACTCCTAAATAAGGCATTTTTGCTTCGAATTAATATTGTTATATTATGGTATAAGCCAAAAGCCGAAGCAAAAAGCACCTATTTAAGAGCTTTTTTTGCTTTTTTGTCAATGTGAAAAAGACACAAAAGCAGACGCAAAAGTCCAAACAAAACAGGGCCTTAGATATAAAGCTCCTCAGCCGCTCTCCAGCGTGCCTTTTAGGCCTGACGACGTTAATGTCGCCCCATTTCAAGCACGGCTCAC
>NC_041381.1:153189316-153207150 GCF_002162155.2 Triticum dicoccoides
GTAGGCCATATGAGATCTCACATTTCCTGATGAACAAGAGAGGAGGAAAGAAAGAGTATGCTGCGGTCAAGGTGGATATGAGCAAAGCTTATGACCGGGTCGAGTGGTCTTTCCTTGAAGCAATGATGATTAAGCTGGGCTTTGACCGACGCTTGGTGAGACTTGTGATGAAGTGTGTGTCAATGGTCATGTATCAGATCAAGGTGAATGATGATCTTTCGGAACAGTTCGAGCCATCCAGGGGACTTCGACAGGGCGATCCAATATCACCGTACCTATTTGTCATATGTGCAGAGGGGCTGTCAGCTTTGCTTAATGATGCTCAACGAAGGGGAGTGTTCAGCGGCATACAAATCTGCCCCGGGGCGCCATCCATATCGCAGTTGTTCTTTGCTGATGATTCGGTACTGCTTATGAAAGCTATAGAAAGTGAAGCCGAGGAGCTGCAACGTATTCTGCAAATATATGAGCAATGCTCGGGCCAGTGTATAAACCACGAGAAGTCGGCAATCATGTTCAGTAAGAATTGCTTACCACAGTCCAAAGCGGCGGTACAGGCCATCCTAGACATATCTAGTGAGGCATACAACGAGAAGTACTTGGGACTTCCTGTGTACATTGGACGATCCAAAAAGAAGGCGTTTGCATATTTGAAGGAGGCCATCTGTAACCGAATGCAAGGCTATAATGAGCGAACCTTGTCTAGACAAGGCAAGGAAATCTTGGTGAAAGGGGTGGCGCAGGCTATCCCCACCTTCGCTATGTCCGTTTTCTACCTGACCAAGACCTTGTGCGAGGAGATCAGTGCCATGATTGCCCGGTATTGGTGGAGCCAACAAGATAAGCAGAACAAAATCCATTGGGTGGGATGGCAGAAACTTACTAGGTCGAAAGGGCGAGGTGGTCTCGGTTTCAGAGATATCCATGACTTCAATATTGCAATGCTTGCTCGTCAGGTGTGGAGACTGCTTCAGGAACCCGACAGCCTATGTGCACAACTAATGAAGGCCAAATACTACCCTCACAGCTCAGTTTTGGAAGCGGGAGCAGCCCCAAATATGTCATATGCATGGCGTAGTATCTGCCATGGAATAGAGCTCATAAACAAGGGTATAATCTGGAGGGTTGGAGATGGGGCGAATATCAGGATTTGGGAAGATCTATGGATCCCGAGGGCTTGGTCGAGAAGAGTTATTACGCCTAGAGGAGGAAGTTTACTAACCAGGGTGTCGGAACTAATTGATCCGGGTACCGGCCAATGGGATACGGAGCTTGTTCAAGACAATTTCTGGGAGGAAGACGCTGAGCTGATTCTTCAGATGCCACTACGAGATGGTGCGGTCGACTTTGTGGCATGGCATTACGACTCCAAAGGGCTCTTCTCAGTTAAACAAGCATACAAACTAAGCATAGCCCTTGTGGAAGCCGATGAGGGACAAGCTGGGGAGGGCCAGCACGAGGCTGACTCGCTGAATGAGGGGGGTCAGGACAAGTGGAAGAGAATTTGGCGTATGGCCTGCCCGGGGAAAATCAAGCACTTTGGGTGGCGATTGGCGCACAACACTTTAGCCACCAAGGATATCTTATGTAGGAGGGGCATGACTATTGAGAATCACAAGTGCTTCATGTGCAACTCCGGAAACGAATCAGGTAAACACCTGTTTGTGGAGTGCAAGGAGATCAAACATGTGTGGCAGGCTCTTAATCTCGAGCATGCCCGTCAACAGCTAGAAGAATGTGAGTCTGTAGGTGCAACCCTGGACACTTTGTGGACATTACCGGAGAAGGATCGGATGCTGATTGTCATCATGTGGTGGCAATGGTGGACGCAAGAAACAAAGTGAGGGAGGGCGAGAAACCGCTGGAGCATGGTCAATTCGCCTGTAGGGCTGCATGCACTTTGGAGGAGTATCAGGGTTATTATTGCAAAACAGGCAAACCACATGCAACACCGCAGCTCTGGCGCCCGCCACCAACCGACATCCTCAAATTCAATGTTGATGGAGACCACATCCCTGGCGAACAGACTGGTGCATGGGGTGTAATAGTGCGGGACAGAGAAGGGGCGATGGTGGCAGCTCGTTCGGGTCGAAGCGATCATGTCGCTGATGCTTTTGGCGCGGAGCTGCTCGTCGTCCCAAAAGCGATTGATATTGCTTCAGAGCTGGGTGTAGTGCGCCTAATTGTCGAAACTGATGCTCTTTTAGTGGAACAAGCCCTTAACAGAAGAGGTCTGGACTTATCAAAGCAGGCACAGTTGATTGAGGATCTCAAGCTTCAAATGAATCTCTGGTTCGCCTCGTGCGATGTGCTCCATTGTAGACGGGAGGCAAATGTGCCAGCCCACCAGTTAGCCAAGCTAGGGTTATCTCTCCCCACTGGAGGAGTGCGTGTATCTGATGATGATGTTCCAGCTCTTGTAGCTGACGCTGTAATGGGCGATTTAGCCCAAGTCGTTGCTTAATAAAGCTTAATGCTTGCTCTAAAAAAAGTTGTAGGCCATGACGGCTCACATGTAGGAGACGAGGCTATGGTGCTAGTGGCAATCCTGGGGCTCCTCAAGACACGTGCTTGTTGGTGCTACTTCGGTCCCGATGACCTTGGACCTGCGTCTCTCCGGTGTTCATGGCTAACATCGTCCTCTATAGGGCAACTCCGGCCTCGGCGACCCGGCAGTTGTGTCTCTTCCATCTCGCCTGGCTCATCGATGTCCCGATGGCTACGGCCACGGCAACATGAATCTGCGTCCCTCCAGTCCCTGCTTGCCGGCATTGCTAATCGCCATCGCCCACCCCCTGGTTAGCTTCGCCGCCTGCCCTACCCTGCACGCCTCAAAGCCCTCCCTTTTGCCAGATCCAACGCTTGTGGGTCCGAAGGCGGTGCTACCCTTCAACGGCAAGTGCAGCCCCGCTAACCCCCTTCCGACATGGTGGCTCCGACCAACGTTGGCTTCCTCATCTCTGACTCCAAATACAACGACTATGGGATTGCTCAGCTTAGGCTAGGGAGAAATCATTGCTTGGCTTGCCAGAGCTGGCAGCGGCGGCGTCTGCGGATGTCGTTTCCTTCTTGGAGGCGCTGTCAAGGACCTCGACTGTGCCCCTCTTCGAGCTCAAGGGAAACCCTAGCTCTGGTTCCTCAAGACCGAATGGTGATGGTGTCTCGGTGTGGACTTCCTTCTTGAAGGTGCTATCTTGCTCGCTCGCGGTGTCGCGGGTTTTGGCTTAGGCGATGTTGAAATTCTTTGTGGTTTGACATTGCCACTCTTGGTTTGGGCTTGGTAAGTTTAGCTGTGATGTATCCATTGTTCGGACCGAGCATCCCTCATCTCTCTGCTCCAGGCACCATGTTCACGCATGTGTGCGTTCGTGTCATGTGTTGTACCCTTCTTTGAACTCATTATATTCCTTCTATCAATGCAATGATACATAAGTTTTGTGTATTCGCGAAACAAAGTGATTCATCAATCACATAACATAGCTCAAGCTATATCTGCTTTGGTGACGCATTATGTGAGGGCTCAGAAGAAAATCAGGTAAGAATTATTCGACATGGATGGCGCAAACTTAAGGAGGAATATGTCATGGTAAATATCGATGCATCTTTTAATGATGACTCTGGCTCAGGAGGGACAAGGACTATTCATATATGATATGCTAGATCATTGCACATTCTTGTACACTACTATAGACATTCATTAGAGCATCATGTTTATCATTTGAATTCAGTTGAGTTGTAAGTACATTCAAAGTGAATTGTACATCATTATAGAGTGTTGCACTATCTTGAGAGATCAAATAAAAAATGCACCATGGAGGTGCCAGAGAAAAAAAAGAGTTGATAGATTAAAAAAGAAAAGAGGGAGGGAGGGAGCAACACTACTATCCTTTTTTATATGCATTTGTTCTTCAAAGTACCACCTAGTTTTATCAGATATCATAAAGTACTTTAAGGTACTATTATTGCATTTTATAGAGAGAGTTTTCATGCACCTCATGTTTCATAAACAACTTGGGGATCTTTACGTAATAGAACTTGACTTGTATATTTCAATGATGAGTCTCCTCAAATGATTTAGGTCTTGTGAGCAAGTAAGTTGGATGCACACCCCACTAATCCATTCATACACTTATAATTGTAGTGCATTTGTTGCATGTCTATCCCTACTCCTTCTATTAACATAGATTATAAGGCATTCCATTTACCTAATGATCAAACCTCTATGATGCAAGACTTCCTTTATATCTTTACTTCTTATAAACCACCATCATTATTCTCTTTTTTTCAATTGAAAAGTGATATGGCTAGACTCACTCTTAAGTATTACACATGTGTTGTGTCGTGCATGGTATTGCGTGATTAAAGTAACTCGATTTGGTTTATGATAAGATTGCAATTATACGATAAAGACCAACAATGCTATGTTTCTTATATAATTCGACATTGTTTGTAAATCTATGTCGATGAGAACATTGATTGAAATTGTTGAATCTCAAAAAGCAAGAGTATGATTATTTGTGGATTTTAATGTTTGTAAGTGCATGTAGTGCCCTCTGAGGGTTTTGGATAATCCAATGACAAAATAGTTAAGGGATTAATATGTTTGTGAGTATACATATGTGAATGTTCTTGAGGATTAGGTTCCACAGAAGAGTATGGACCCCTAAAATTGTGTGATATAGTGAAGTCCTTGGAATGCCGTGCGAGGATTATAAAGCTGAAGGGTAGAATTTTGTTTACTAGTTTCAGTTTGTTTCGTTGAGTCAAAAGGGCAAACTGTACTATTAAAGGGGGTTCAAGTGAAAGTTAGATTGAAGTCTTCGTTTATGTTCTCAATCGAACCCATTTTTTTAGAGAGTATAGACCTTGAAATTTCCTTCCAAGCAAGTTATTTAGCTTTAATGTCTTCAGGACATCGAAGTGAAGTTTCTTGCTGAGGAATTGGGTGTCTAGCGCCGCAAGACCATCCATGTGTGTCGGATTCGAAATCCGACCGTTAGCCACGTGTAATGTTGACGTTGTGAGTGTTCGTCCAACGGTCATATCAACCCTAAATCTGCTCCATCGGCTATAAACAGCCTCATACTTCAACCATTTTGGATTGGCTGCTTCATGATAAATGTGTAGGAGTTTTGCCTGATCAACCCACCCACTCGAAGATATTGTGAGAATCTAAGTGAGGAAAACCCTCAGAGCCTAAATTTGCCAAGTGATTGAGCATCATGGAAAAACTTTGATGAAGCTCCACTTAGTCTTTAACCTAGAACATAAAGTTTTAAAAGGAAATCATAAAAGCGAGTCGAACTAATTCTTTTCACCTAGAGGAAAAAACAAAAAATTGTCATGGGAAATTTTGAATTTTCAAACGAATTTGATTTTTTAGATCTATTATGCATTAGAATCAATGTTTCATCGTGTACGCTTTCCAGTGCTCCACCTTGCGCATGTGCTAACGCTGTCAAGTAGGAAAAATTTGATATGAAAAAATAATTAAGAGAAGAGAGAGAGAGTTCTTTGATGACCGACGCTCAACATGCTTAACTAGGCGAAAATCCAGTTTACAACATAGAACTAATTAAATAAAGAAAGCTTAGCAACCACCTATGCATTAATGAGTTTTGTTGTTAACCTACTTCATGTATTTAGCACTTCATCTAATTAAGCAGCTATCCATGGGGTCCGGCCTCTACCTATGGAATGTCGTCTGAAAAGGAAAACATTTTGGAAAAGGAGGCTTGGCCCCGGCCTCTACATCGGAACGATGCATGCAGCCATCTTATTAAAAAGTCTCGAAGTAGCACAAAGTCATAAAATTATTACAGCTCGCAAGCGGTAAAAAGGAAAATAAATGTGAATGATTAATATCACAACCGGTATAACAATGAAAAGGACAAGCTTCCTAGACTCCTATCCTATTATGCGGTCGCCATCTAAACCAGTTGAATATAGCTCGTGCTACCATCTCTCACTGGTTGCACCCAGTAACCAAAGGCTCCCTGGAGTCCGTAGGAGTGAGTAAGGACCACATACGGATCCATGCGGTAGCTCTGATGAAGATCATAGCATTCCTGCAATTCCATATATCCCATAGAAGCGCACATATTTCAATTCGAATACGAGCCGGAGTAATATGATCAACCCCAGCTAACCACGCCCCAAATAATGATTCAATGTTAACTGGAGGAGTAATGTAAGGATATATGGATCGTTCCCCAAAGCAATTTCGCGAGTGGGCATTCTATGAATAAGTGTTGTATTGTTTCATCATGATCACAAAAACAACAACGTGAACTGCCTACCCACCGCCTCTTTAATAAGTTATCTTTGGTGAGGATCACTTGCTTGTGTACGAACCACATAAAAAATTTAATACGCAAGGGAACCTTAATCTTCCATATATGTAATGATCTCGAGATTGGGCCAGAGTTAATTAGATCCATGTAAAAAGATTTCACCGTAAACACCCCATTTATAGCTAACTTCGAGTGCATTGAATCGGGTTGGTCGGATAATTGAACATCTATCAATCTCCATACCAAGTGCATCCAGGCATTCCATCGCTCATCAACTAACGCTCATGTGAACTGAATATTCAAGGGAATCGATTGAAATACCGTGCCTACGTAATCCTCCTTACGTTGCACAATGTTATATATGGTGGGGTATTGTATGGCTAGTGGCGTCTCCCCTAACCATGTATCCTCCCAAAATCTTGTTGACATCCCATTGCCAATCAAGAATTTGACCCTACGAAAGAACACATCTTTCGTTCGCATGAGTCCCTTCCAGAATGGCGAGTCAGTTGGTCTCGTGGTGACCCGGGCTAGCGTTTTCAATTGTAGATACTTGTTGCGCAGTATTGGTGCCCACATACCATCTGACTCCATCTCTAACCTGTAGAGCCATTTACTCATAAGACATTTATTCTTAATTTCCAGGTTTTCAATACCGAGTCCCCCCTGGTCCTTGGGTCGGCATAAAATATCCCATCGTGCAAGATGATATTTCTTCTTGACCTCATCTGACTGCTACAAGAAATGAGATCGAAATAAATCAAGTCTCTTTCGCACCCCTTTCGGTACCTCGAAGAAAGATAGTAGGAACATCGGCATACTAGTAAGTATCGAGTTAATCAGCACTAGCCGACCTCCATACGACATTAGCTTGCCCTTCCAGCAACTAAGTTTTTTTCAATTTGATCTTCGATGCACTTCCATTCTTTATTAGATAACTTACGGTGATGAATCGGTATGCCCAAATAAATAAAGGGCAAAGAACCTAATTCACAACCAAACAATTGTCTATATGTGTCTTGCTCTTCTTTGGCCTTACCAAAGCAGACCCACTCGCTCTTGTGAAAGTTTATTTTTAATCCAGACAATTGTTCGAAGAGACATAATATGAGTTTCATATTCCGCGCTTTTGCAATGTCATGTTCCATGAAAAGGATAAAATGGAAACTCCTACATCGACTAGATGAGGGACAAGTCCATCCACTTGACTGTTTTCCTTGGCCCTGCCTATAAGAAAGGTCAACATATTAGCCACTATATTAAAAAAGAGAGGAGACATCGAATCCCCTTGCCTCAATCCCTTATGTGTCTGAAAATAGTAACTGATATCATTATTAACCTTGATTCTGACACTACGTTTTTTGGACTAGAGAAACCACTTGGTTTCGCCATGCCTCATTAAAACCTTTCATGCACATTGTCAGCTGAAGGAAAGGCCATTTAACTTTATCATATGCCTTCTTGAAATCCACTTTAAAGATAACCTCATCTAGCATTTTCGAATGAATTTCATGCAGCGTTTCATGCAGTACGACGACCCCTTCAAGAGTGTGTCTCCCAGGCATGAAAGCTGTTTGGCTCGGTTGCACCACCGAAAGGGCAATCCGTGTCAATCTATTGGTACCCACTTTCGTGAATATTTTGAAACTCGCGTTGAGAAGACATATTGGCCTAAATTGCTCGATCCGAACCGCCTCTTCTTTCTTTGGCAACAACGTAATCATGCCAAAGTTAAGATGAAACAGTTCTAAATGACCGTTAAAAAAATCTTGAAACATAGGCATAAGATCCTCCTTAATAATATGCCAACATTTCCTATAGAATTCCGCGGGAAACCCACCCGGTCCCGGTGCTTTATTCGGTTTCATTTCTGAAATGGCATCTAGAACCTCTTTCACAGTAAACGGTGCAGATAAAATATCATTCTCCTCCGACCGAATCTGAGGCATATCTCCAATAACAGACTCATTAAGGGACACCGTGCTCGCTGCCGGAGGCCCGAGAAGTTGTTTATAATAATTATAGATATAAGCTTTCGGATTCTCATAATCCACAATTGTCCCTTCGTCCTGTTCAAGTTGTATATTTTTCTTCTTCCTATGTTTCCCATTCGTAATCATGTGAAAGAATTGTGTATTGTCATCCCCTTGGACGACCTTAAGCACCTTAGCACGCATGCCCATTTGAGCTCCTCTTATCTAAGAAGAGCTCGTAGGCGTTGCTCGGCTTCGGATTTCGAGCTCTGCTCGGCTACATTAAGAATGTTTAATTCTGCTTTTAAATCTAAAGCATCTATTAACTGAGTGGGTCGCCCTTTTTCTTGTTTGTATATCCCACTCTCGTTTCTGGCCCAACCCCGTAAAAATTGTCTCAAATGTCTAATCTTGTTTGGCCATCTCTCTATACTTGACCGTCCACTAACAGGCTTCGCCCATTCTCATGCAATGATATTCATGAAGTTCTCCTTCTCGAACCAACCTAGTTCGAAAGAGAAAGCGTTCTTGTTCCCAATATGGGTTGCGTCTCCCGAGTCAACTAGTACCGAAAAAGGCTTTCGCCCTGCTTTCTCTCCCTAATAATAAAGCACGGATTGACTTTGTCGGGTTCACCGTCACAATACGATTTCTTCTCATGTCATAATACGCTTTTACGATTTATATAGACAAAATCGTAATATAAACGAGGTGGTACTAATCTGGGTGCGCACGTCCTTGTGGAAGTTCCTTCCGTCGCTCGGATGGGCCTGGCTTGGCGGCGCGTGGACTAGAGAGAAGAAGAGAGGGGGGTCAGAGAGAGAGAAGAGAAGGCGCGGGAGGCTGGGCGCGGACGGACGAGGAGAGGAGCCAGTGAGGAAAAGGGGGTGCCTGACCGCGCAGGAGATCGGCCTCCGCTGCGGGAGGGCGCTAGGAGTGGCGGGGCAGCGGCGCGAGGAACGACGAGATGGTGGCGCGGTCTACCTCGCCGTCTAGAGTGGGGGAAGACGGCGACACTGGCGAGACTAGCAGTCGCTGGCGCTGGCGAGACTAGCAGAGGCGGCTCTCGAGGGGAACGAGGGAGAGTGGGATCGAGGAGGAGGACGAGGGGATTGGATAGATGGACCGCTGGTGGGCCGATTGCAGAGCAGACCTAGCTGCTAGGCTGCGTTGCTGCTCTTCTTCTTATTTTTCTATACCTAATAAAGCAAGGTGTGTTTCTTTAATTTTTTCATCCGTTCACCATCGAAAAGATTTTTGTTCTATCCAAGATGGTACTAAATTATTGTGCGTTCATCTGTTAGATAAGAAAAACAGTTTTGTTCCGAATTTTGTACGTGGGTCGCGCATGCTGCAGCCCAGTAAAGCAAGCCCATTGGTTTCCTGCGCATGCATCTGAAACATTATTTACCGCATCGGGCGGCAAACAGTCATAATTTCGCACATGGTGCGAAAGAATGGGCCGGCCCATTTTCATTTTTTTCTCCATTCTGTTTTGACGTTTTTCTTTTATGCTTATTTCTTATTTTTTGCTTTCCAAGTTTATTTTTATTTTTTCCTTTTTTCATAAATTCTATTTTTCAATTTTTTTCAGCCATTTTTGTGTAAATATTGGCAAAATCACTAGAATTTTAAAAAAGTCCCATTTTGAATTATATTCTTTAAAAAATTCTTCTCCTTCCAATTTTCTTCAAAACTAAAAAAATGTTCGCATTTCTAAAAAAATGTTTGCGTTTTCAAATTGTTTGAGATTTTCAAAATAAGTTGTATTTTAGAAAATGATAAAAATTCGAAAAGTATTTATGTTTATTGAAATGGTCAAAAATTTAAAGTATTGTTTGAGCTTAAAATACACGTTTATTTTTTTTCAATGTTCAAAACATGATTCCATTTTCACAAATTGTTCACAAATTCAAAAATAATTGTTTTAATAGAAAGAGGTTCATGTTTTCAAAAAATGTTTGTAAATTAAAAAAAAACATTTCACATTTTGTTCGTCTTTTTCCAGATTTAATGAATTTTAAAAAGAATGCTCACATTTTTTAGAAAAAGAATTATTATTTCAAACGTCATTCACATTTCGAAGAATATTGAGAATTTCATAATTATTAATTTATTTATTGAAAAGCTCAAAAAAGATGAGAAAAATGGAAAAATGTTTTGAATGTTACGCTACATTATGTACTTAGACATTCGTGTTGGCCATTTTTTAGCAGGAGCTGTTTTTTCGAATGGCTATCAGCATGTGGTCGAGATATTGAGGTCATGGAACTAATCCTTCAACTGAGCGGTTGTTTTGGATTTTTGTTCGTATCTTACAAACACACGTTGTTTTGGTAACTGCCAGTGGCCTAACCTAGATGCGAACTGTTGTGCATCCCCCATGTCATTTGACCATAAAAGAGAATATGTTGGTTGGCTATAATTCAAAGAAATTGTAGGCACATACCAATAAAAGAGTATATGCTGGTTTGGCTCTGAATAAAAAAATGTAGACAAGTAAGCGCTAAAAAAAGAGAATAAACCTTGGTAAACCAGGGCTACCTGGTTATGCACTGATTATGGCAATGAATGGAATTCATTGAATTAATAATCTATCCGGTTACGCCATTGTAGGAGAGAGCGGTTGAAGCAACTATGCCTCGAAGGTTACCGTGCAACCATAAAATGAGGAGGCAACCATAACCTAGACCCGGAGGCGGACCCGGAGGAATAGAAGGGCACGAGTAGAGTGGTGGCCACCACACCGACCAACCCCACCACTATCAAGATCTCGCGGGCCAAACATGACCCGTGAGGACACCACAACTCCTCGCTTTGTCGCCCCACCGCTGCGGAGACCGTTTTGATGGACATATCAGTTACCTCTCCCGATTCTTCTCACAAAAAAAGAATCTCCCATTGCAACGCACGGGCATATGTGCTAGTCTTTTACAAAAAAAAGATATGAGATAGAGAGGGTTAGGGGATGAATATGTGCAAGGGATAAATTTTCTTTCCTTGATTTTTTTTGCGGGGATCTTCCTTGAAATATGTGTGATCCAAGAAAGTTGGTTGTCGGCATGATTTGGCAATTAGATTCCAAATCATCTGAATTTAATTAAAATGGGTTTGAAATAGGTCAAGGTTTTAGAAGTGTCCAAAATTTATGGAATTTTGGTGGAGCTTGGATAAATGCAACAAGAGTCAGTGGCAATGTTTGGAGAGCAAACTTCAAGTAGTAAATGCATAGGATTTGGAGAAGTTTGGAACGGAAAAGGAAAGCACTTAAATTTAAAATATAGAAGGGGGGCTCAGATTAAATTCTGAAGATGTTTATAGTTTTTAAAAAGGTATATTAAATGGCAATATGACATGATGCAATGCAAAAGTAGCATAGGGCAAACAATGTAATAATTATATTATGACAAGAAATCTAGAGAACTAGTCTAGATTCATGAAATCACTTTTATGGCCACGTGAAAAAATAAAAAAAGACACCTAAAATCTTGAACCATGTGAGATATTTTTTCCCATTGCAATGCACGGACTCTTTTGCTATGTATATTTAGGCATGAATTATATTGAATCATCAAATATATATTGGCTCCATTGCAACGCACGGGCTTTTTTGCTAGCTTTCCCTAATAATAAAGCACGGATTGACTCCGTGGGTTCACCGTCACAATACATTTCTTCCCGTGAATTTACGCTTTTAGTTTTTTTTCTTCAACGCGTCTCTATTTATTTTCTATATCCAAGATGGTACTAATCTATATATCCCCCGCTGCGTTGTTATTTTCGTCCGCCCCATTGAGGTGATATTTTTTGTCCTATATATGTTGACCACTTGGAGTCTTTTCGTTCGCAAGCACTCCCAGTCTCCCCGCTCGTGTTTGTTTCCTACACGAGACACCAATCTCCACAACCCTGGCTGTCGTCTCTAACCCTCCAATAAATACTGACTCATGAAAGAGAAGGCAAAAGGTGGATCCGGAGGTAGAATTGGACTAGCAGATGGAGCCATCGGACGAGAGGAGGCATACGATGAGGAAAATTCCACAGGGTGCTTTGTCCCTCCTGCCGACCGTGAGCGAAAAGGGTGGAAGAGGAGGGCTAGGTGGCAAACCTTGGGAACAGTTGAGAAGCGAGTCTCAGAGCCCTATGGCGCTTTCTGGCAACGCTCGGGACCGTCCGTCGCCTACGCGCCCGCCTAATCTATCGAGGGAATTAGCAGTTCCCGATTGAAGAGGAGGAAGAAGGGAACACAAGGACGAGACAACCGAGACATCCGTTGTCTAGCAGCAGACAATGGGTTTGACGAGGACAACGCTGTGCTGCTGTGCCGCATGCGTCCGGTAACTGTGTCCGGCGAGCGTGACGTGTGATGCGCGCTCATGTGCACCACTCCGGCGGCAAAGCATGCTGGCCGGCTGCATGCGTCTCCGTCGTCATGTGCGTGGCGTGTGTCCAGCGTGTTGGGCTTGGTGTGCATAAGTATCTGATTGTCTGCTCTTTACACAAGCCACGGTCCTTCGGCATCAATAACAACATGCATCAGGAAGGAAGCATCCCTGGGTTTTTTTGTTTGCTTCTGTGCTCTGGTACGCATCTCTAATTGTGTGGTTTCATAGTAGGAGACGAGGGGTGGGTTGTGACTTGAACATATGATCTGGTCATATTGGTGTCATTTGTGAACTAAATTGGCTATATTTCTTTGAGTTAAAAGAAGCACGGAATAGATATAGATAATAAACATAGGAAGTAACATGGGGGAGAATTCAGAGTCATAGCTTCAGTTCAGGGTATCGAGCATATATTTTACAAATTCTTTTTTTCATGGAATATATTTACATATCAATTCAAACCCAGGAAGCATCAAACATGTTAATATGAATTCCTCCAAGAAAAGATAAGTGTCTATAATTTTTTCCCGATAAAATACGTTTTGATGCGAGTTCCACACAAAAAAATATTTCCTAACTAAAAAATATGAGCAGATTATGCTTGCTGCATTATTATTTTTGAATAGATGCTTACTGCAACTATCAAACTCGATTGGTTACCTTGCTGCGGCTATTACTTTAGATTTGTTGATATCGCTATTTACTTCATGTTCTACTTTTAAATTTTAGAATGTATCAATAGTTATCTAAAGAATGAATTAACAATAAAGTTACGCTCTTCAATCAAATCAATTTACTGGGAATCATACCCATGCATGTCCGGATCAACGATCCATCCATTGCCTTATGGCATAGTTGCTCGACCTGGCCCACTCACAGGAACTATATATAAAGCAAAGATCATCAACAACCCCCTCAGTCGCGTGCAGGGCGACGCGAGGGGGAGGAGGAGAGGTTCCACTTTCCCCCTTCCATCCCGAGTCAACTAGTAATGGTGTGTGGTCTGAGATCGCCGTCTTCATCCCATGTACCGACACTAATGGGTACTTTTGTTACCATTCCCCACTAGCGAGCACCCTATCCAACTTCTCATATGTTGGATGGGTAACGTATTGGCCCATGTAAGCTGCCTACCTGTGAGTTCAATCTCTCGCAAACTAAAACTCTCGATAATCATGTTAAACATCATGGACCAACGTCCATCAAAGTTATCATTGTTCTTTTCATCTCTTCTTCGAATTATATTAAAATCGCCTTCGACTAGGATTGGAAGAGTTTCATCCCACAAATCCGCACCAAATCCGCTAGAAAATCTGCTATAAATTCGGGTTGTGCTGCTCCATATACAGCTACGAGAGACCATCAGAAACCATCCAACTTTGATTTCACTCGGAACTTGACCGCAAAGGCCCCCTGAACCACACTAATTACCTTAAGCGATTCGCACCTAACCCCCATTCAATATCCCACGGATCTTCCTCTAGGAGGTAAACAAATGCCAATCAAAATCAATTTGGCTGGATAAAGTTTCAAGGAACTGTGAGGTGAAATTATCTCGCCCTGTTTTGAGTAGTGCAATGAAATCTAGTTTTTGCTCTACCGTTGTGTGTGCTAAGAACCTTCTTTTACCCAAGTCAACTAGTCCTCTGCTATTCCAATAAATTTCCGAAAAACATAATCCCTCAAAAATAAAACAACTAATTACAGACATAACAAGTGAGTCACAATGACATCTAACAAATCAATAATTTTTACAAACATAGTCCCGCAAAAATAAAACAACTAATTACAGACATAAGCTCCTTAAAGAATTTCACAGGAAACGAAACTGTGCTCTAAATTACTCCCTCCGTTCGGAATTACTTGTCGCACAAATGGGTGTATCTAGACGTATTTTTGTTTTAGATACATCCATTTCTGAGACAAGTAATTCCGAACGGAGGGAGTATCTTCTGCTAGTAGTAGCACTGAAAATCGCAGGCGCGTAGACCCGCTCCGATCATGGCCTTGCAGGCAAGCACCTGACGGTCATACCGCGGTGCCATCACCACAACGTCAAATGCCGCGTCGCTCCGCTCCAGCTCTGCCGCGAGGCGGTCGCGCACGAACCGTGGCACCGCCACGTCGACGCCACGCGCCGTGATGTTGGCTCCGCGCCCTTGACGAGGTCCGACGCATAGCTCCGGCAGCAGGGGCCCTTCTGCTTCCGCCAGTAGCGCGCCGCCGTAGGACACGGCAATCTTCGCCTGGTGGCCACCGATGCACGCTCGATAGTAGCTGTCGTCGAGCAACTCGATGTGGACGGTGAGGTTGAACACGGGCGAGAGCCTCGGCCGCCGGTCGAAGCTCCTGAGGTCCCGCGCTGGGTCCAGCCCTTCAGCGCCGGTGATGGCGATCGAGTACTCGGGCTCGGTCGGCACGGTTGCGGCCAAGAGAAGACCCCCAAGCAAAAGAAGGAAACAAAATAGTAACGCAAGACCAACCAGCTGCACCACCTCTCGACAGGACATCCACGGCTGCCGGAGTTCGCCAGTTGTCCTCGCTGTTTGTGCTCCCTTCAGCGGGAGTCGCTGGTCCGGCGATGCGTCCGCGGCCATGCTCGTAGTTTGACCGATCGGGAAAACCCTCGTGCGTGCGTGATCGCTTCTGTCCTGGTTTCCTACAAGTCTATATCTTCGTTATATAGCCGCCGATCGACGCCAAAGACTTCATATCCCACAAGAAAGACAATTGTTATCATTTACGAACACTACCCCACGGCTCATAGATTTTTAGGTGACCACGGCTCATAGTCACAGAGACACCTGTAATCTGAAAACTGCATTATTTTCCTGAAAACGATTAAAATTGACCGACTGATCCAACAGCTTCCTAAACGACGCGTGTCCCGCTTGGGCCCAGCCGCGCGCACGCAGTCTGCCAACCGCTCAAACCTTATCCCCTCGTTCTTTCTTCCCCTTCGTTTCTTTTTTTTTTAGAAAAGAGGAGGACCCCCGGCCTTTGCATCTGGACGATGCATACGTCTATTTTATTAATTATTCTCACAAGACCTTACAAAGTCATACAATAATAAGACTAAAGCCACCATTCAAGTAACAACTGTCGCTACACCTATCCAATTGATGAAGGGGCGCTGATAGCCTGAGTCTAATACCAAACACACATCACATTCAGACCTAATATCTAAGACCTGAGGTCCCAATCAGGACGCCTGCCGGGTATGGGCACCCAACAGTCCGGCGTGCTCCTCAACCAGGACGCCTGCCGGGTATGAAGCCGCCGCAACCACTTGCCACCAAGCCATCTTCAGAGCTGTACTGCTGCATCAACCTTGCCCGATCTATCTGCCGCCGACGCCACCACGACGCTAGACAATGTCGACCTCCTGCGCGTGTCCATCAGCACACATCTGACGCCAAGCCTCCGCTGCTCCATGCTGCCAAGAGCCGCCGCCATGAATATGTAGGACGAAACACCGCTCCACCGAAGAAGCCATCCGCTGGTCCCTCAAGCACGAGTGCATCTTCAAGAATGCCGCCCCCAAGGGGGTAACGACACATGAAGGCCGGGCGCCTTCGTCTCTTCCTATCCATCCACATCTCGCTTCTTGGTCTACCTCACAACGCCAGCAAGCCAGCCAACGCACTTGTGCGCATGGAGACGCCGGAGGCGATGCCCGGCCGCGCCTTGCTGCAAGCTCTCGCCGCACGGCCGTGCCTTGCTGCAAGTTCTCGCCGCCCGGCCGCGTGCTGCCGTTCCTATGGCTGCATTGAAGCATCCGTTGGCACCGCCACGTGCCGTCGCTGCATCCTCCGTCGCCGCCACGCGCTACGTTGCAGCATCCGCCGGCGCCAGTGCTGCCATGGAGCTCGCCAGGCACGTTACTGCAGCGTATCATCACCGGACCGCCGGAGCTGCATTGAAGCGCCGTGGGGTCGTTGAGGCTTTGTTGGGGTTGCGATGAAGCGCCGCCGGAGCTGCAACGAAGCGCCGCCGGAGCTGCAATGAAGCGCCGCGGGAGCCGTTGAAGCTTCGTCGGGGTTGCATTGAAGCAACGTCGACGCTGCAATGGAGCGCCACTGGGCGTCGTTGGTGCTGCCACGGGAGTTGCTGCTGTGATGCTGCGTGGCCACCGACGATGTTGTGTGGCCGTCGGCGACTGCTGCAGAGGAGACGGGGGTGTGGCTCCTGCTGCGGAGCGGCGACTGCGAGCCGAGCGGCGACATTGTGATTTAAGTAGAATGACACAGGCGGGCGTTGACCTATCCAAGGGCTGTAAGGGAGAGGATCCAACGGCCACTCACTCGACTGATTTCCGTGGAAATCAGTCGGTTGATCCATAGCAGTCGCCTTTTTTCCCCTCGGATACGTAAGGTTGCATATCATTTCATTGATAAGGTGGGAGAAAGTACAAGGTCAAAAAATAACTTGTCAAAAAATAACTTCGATATCATTATCACCCACGTACTAATTCAAAAATCATTGCTCGATACATAATAAAACATATGCATGCATCGAAGAAATAGTCTAGCCACACATAAGACATCACTCACACCGTCACACGGCGTTTTAGGTCAGAAGGACCGCTCCAAACTCCAGTGGCAACACCAACATAGAGACATCAAATTTTACGTGAAAACCCCTAAAGCTGGAGTAAAGAAAATCTTCTTTGACTACTATTAAATATGGGATACAACAAGTTATTCTCTATGTAGCATCATAGTCTCTCGTATGAAAAAGGTTTTCGCCCCGCTGTATAGATAAAGCCAACTGCCGGAGCACCACAGGATAGAAAGGTTCACGCCACACACACACACACACACAGAAGCACACACAGACAACAAGTGCAATGGTTCTGCTGAGGGCACAACTCAACAAGCCCAAAAAAGAACAACAAAAAAAAGCAAGGGGGGAGACGGGGGCAAAGACTGACTCCTAATCTGGCTCGGGCGGAGGAGGCGGAAGCGGAGGCGACAAGCGGACAGCCATCAAGCGAAGGTCGGCGATGAAGGCAGAGATGTCGTCACGGTCCTGGGGGTGGCTAAGCGGCCGCTAAAGCTGCAAGTAACCAGACAGTTTGAAGAGAGCGTCAGCAACACGTCGAAGTGGAATGCGCTGAATCACAAGCTTATTGCAGATCGTCCAGAGGGTCCAGGCGAGGACCCCAATCTCCAACCACCTAA
>NC_041381.1:153207371-153210325 GCF_002162155.2 Triticum dicoccoides
ACTCCAGATAAATTGGGCGGACATCCAGGAGAAGAAGATGTGATTCGAGTCTTCCGGGACGGCACAGAGCGGGCACAGGCTGTTACCAAGACAATTGCGCTTCCGGACCTCCACCCCTGACGGGGTCCGCCCGCGAATCCATTGTCACATGAAGATCCTGATCTTCAGAGGTAGGTGAATGGACCACACCGATGTGAGGGGAAGGGGGCGGAGGAGGGAGCAATGGCTCTGCAGAGGGACTTTGTGGAGAATTGGCCCGACGGCTCCAGATGCCAACGAACTTGATCCGGGCCCGCTTCAAGATTTGGCTCGTGGAGGGCAATGCAGTCAAGCAACTCGCGCCAGGCGGCGTAATCCGAAGGCCCAAATGGCCTTCGGAAGGCGAGGTGGCCTAAGTCAATAAGGGCCCTCTCGACGGAGATCCAGGGATCGACTACGATGGAGAAGATCTCGGGGAAGCGTGCGGCGAAGGGGTGTCTCCAACCCAACGGTCAAACCAGAACAGGGTCGTCGCCCCGGAGCCAACCGAGATGGAGGTCCCTAAGAGAAGAGCCAGGAGCAGCTGGATGACCAACTGGCAGAACTGAGAGCCGCCAGAACGCTGATGGAAGGCAAGTGGCTGCCCGCGCAAGTATTTGTTCCGGATGATGTCAAGCCATAGACCACCTTGCCCTTGCGCAATACACCAGAGGCAACGGGATAGGAGGGCGATGTTCATGCGCTTAGAGCACATGATCCCAAGGCCCCCTTGCTCCCGAGGCTTGTAGATGTCTGGCCAACTGACCATATGGTATTTCTGCTTATTGCTGTCACCAGCACAGAAGAATCGAGCCTGGACTTTAGCGATCTCATGGTGCAGAGTCTCATGCAAGTTGTAGAAGCTCATGGGGAACAGGAGGAGGTCGGAGAGGGAAGAGTTTATGAGAATCTTCCGGGCCGCCTTAGACAGTGACCGACCCTGCCAGGGCTCAATACGCGTCTGCAGCTTGGCCACGATTGGCCGCAAGTCCGCAATGGAGAGCCGGGAGTCACTAATCGAGGTCCCCAAGTAGGTCGTGGGGAAGGAACCCAAACGGTAGTTAAGCTGGTTGGCGATGCTCCGGCACTCATCCAGAGAATAGCCCATCACCATCACATCACTCTCACTACTGCGGGATGCTGCTAACGCGACACTACGATCAGAGACCCTTCGACGAAACTGTGTGCGATGCAATAATCGCAAACGGTGGTGTAAAAAACCCCGTCAAAAAGGTGTAAAACATCTGCGATGGCGGAGACATCAAACACGGTTGAGATTTGACTTGCGTGTTCGATGCTGGGCATATGGTAGATCCAGTAGAACTATTTGCGATGAGGAAGAAAAACAGAAACGGGAAGCCATATCAATGTGTGTGCGATATATGACATATAGTTCGCTCCGATAAACTGTGTGCTATTAGGGAATGCAACAGAAACGGTCAGCCAGATCAAGGTGTGTGTGATATACAACATACGGTTCACTCGGACAAACTGTTTTTGATTAGGCAAGAGAACGAAAACGGTCAGCCAGATCAAGATGTGTGTGATATGCGGCATTTGCGATCAGCCAAAAGAACACAAACAATTCATGTAAACAAGATGTGTGTGATAGGCATCAAACATCCCACTCGGTTGAACTGTTTGCGATGAGAAACTATAACGCAAATATTTACTATAGCAAGTCCGTGTGCGATTCTGTTCGTACAAAAAACTTTGAAAAATGCAAACTAGTTGCTTGCGTATAAAAAATTATCAAAAATTAACAAGATAGACCTTCTTCAAGCCAATCAACATGTGTTAAAAAACAAAAAAATGTCAAAAATTACAAAACAAAGACCTCGATAGACCTTGCTGCTGTAGATCCCTCTTTCCAGCCTTTATTGCACAACACAATGGAAACGGTTCAACTGAACAAGATGTGTGTGATAGGCGGCAAACAGGTCCGTGATTAGAAATGTGTGCGAAGACCAATAATAACACAGATGATTGTTGCTAATAATCCGTGTGATTTGCTTTGTCTACAGAAGAATAACATGTATATATATAACTAAAATAAACATCCAATTACATAAGTGACTATACAGATCATTCGCACATGCCTCAATAAACAATTGCTTGCATTCTAAAGTAGGAGAAACGATTGTCTAGTCATCTACTTCTTGTGATGCTCCCGCCACTGCTCTATGGCTCGATCCCTCGTCTGGGGCATGAAGAAGACACTTCCTCATGTCAACGATCCGCCTGTACATCTCATAGCTTGTGTACGCGTCCTTGACCGCATACTTGACATGTTGTCCATCCAGTCTCTCATGCCAAACACTATGCTAGGTGATACGTCTCCAACGTATCTATAATTTTTGATTGTTCCATGCTATTATATTATCTATTTTGGATGTTTAATGGGCTTGATTATGCACTTTTATATTATTTTTGGGACTAACCTATTAACCGGAGGCCCAGTGCAAATTGCGGTTTTTTTGCCTATTTCAGTGTTTCGCAGAAAAGGAATATCAAACAGAGTCCAAACGGAATGAAACCTTCGGGAGAATCGTTTTTGGAACAAACGCAATCCAGGAGACTTGGAGTAGATGTCAGGGAAGCAACCAGGTGGCCACGAGGGTCCAGGGCGCGCCCTACCCCCTAGGCGCGCCCCCACCCTCGTGGGCCCCTCGTGGCTCCCCTGACCGACTTCTTTCACCCTATATATACCCATATACCCCGAAGACATCCAGGAGCACAATAGATCAGGAGTTCCGCTGCCGCAAGCCTCTGTAGACAGCAAAAACCAATCGGGACCCCCCTTCGGCTCCCTGCCGGAGGGGGGATCCCTCACCGGTGGCCATCTTCATCATCCCAACGCTCTCCATGATGAGGAGGGAGTAGTTCACCCTCGAGGCTGAGGGTATGTGCCAGTAGCTATGTGTTTGACCTCTCTC
>NC_041381.1:153210747-153243531 GCF_002162155.2 Triticum dicoccoides
TGCTATTATACTTGGATCTTATGATGTTTCTCCCCCTCTACTCTCTTGTAATGGATTGAGTTTTCCCTTTGAAGTTATCTTATCGGATTGAGTCTTTAAGGATTTGAGAACACTTGATGTATGTCTTGTATGTGCTTACCTGTGGTGACAATGGTATATTCATGTGATCTACTTGGTGTACGTTTTGGTGATCAACTTGCGGGTTCAGTGACCTTGTGAACTTATGCATAGGGGTTGTTACATGTTTTCGTCTTGACTCTTCGGTAGAAACTTTGGGGCACTCTTTGAAGTACTTTGTGTTGGTTGAATAGATGAATCTGAGATTGTGTGATGCATATCGTATAATCATGCCCACGGATACTTGAAGTGACATTGGAGTATCTAGTTGACATTAGGGTTTTTGTTGATTTGTGTCTTAAGGTGTTATTCTAGTACGAACTCTATGATAGATCGAACGGAAAGAATAGCTTCTTGTTATTTTACTACGGACTCTTGAATAGATCGACCAGAAAGGATAACTTTGAGGTGGTTTCGTACCCTACAATAATCTCTTCATTTGTTCTCCGCTATTAGTGACATTGGAGTGACTCTTTGTTGTATGTTGAGGTATAGTTATATGATCCAAGTATGTTATTATTGTTGAGAGAACTTGCACTAGTGAAAGTATGAACCTTAGGCCTTGTTTCCTAGCATTGCAATACCGTTTAAGCTCACTTTTATCGCTTGCTACCTTGCCGTTTTTATATTTTCAGATTACAAATACCTATATCTACCATCCATATTGCACTTGTATCACCATCTCTTTGCCGAACTAGTGCACCTATACAATTTACCATTGTATTGGGTGTGTTGGGGACACAAGAGACTCTTTGTTATTTGATTGCAGGGTTGCTTGAGAGAGACCATCTTCATCCTACACCTCCCACGGATTGATAAACCTTAGGTCATGCACTTGAGGGAAGTTTGCTACTGTCCTACAAACCTCTGCACTTGGAGGCCCAACAACGTCTACAAGAAGAAGGTTGCGTAGTAGACATCAAGCTCTTTTCTGGCACCGTTGCCGGGGAGTTTAGTGCTTGAAGGTATATCTTTAGATCTTGCAATCGAATCTTTTAGTTTCTTGTTTTATCACTAGTTTAGTTTATAAAATAAAATTACAAAAAAATGGAATTAAGGCTGCCTCATATGCTTCATATTTTTAATATCTTTCGTGAAAATAATGGGAAGGAAAATTGTGCTCAAGTACTAGAAGAAGAATTCATAGAATTCTTGGCATAAAATATGTGATTGATGAGCGTGATTACAATGTTGTTAGTATGAATTCTTTTAATACCCATGATGCTAATGATATGCAAAGCCACAAGCTTGGAGATGCTATGTTTGATGAAGATGATATGTTTAGTCCCCCAAGTTTTGATGAGAATATTTATTATGATGAAAGCATGCCTCCTATTTATGATGATTATATTGATGAAAGTGGGTTTGGAAGAGTGTCAAATTTAGGGAGTAATGATCCCACTATTTTGGAGGATGTTGAATATTATTGTGATAATTATGAAAGTGGATTTGGAGAAGTCATGACTTTATTTAGTGATGAATCCACTATTTCGGAAGAGGTTCCAATTTACTATGAGAACAAAGTTGCTATCTACGATGATTATCGTGATGACTTGTATTCTATTAAGAATAATGATAACCATGAAACTTGTCATCATGATTTTAGTTTTCAACTGGATTATGCCTCACATGATAATTATTTTGTTGAGTTTTCTCCCACTACTATTCATGAGAAGAAATTTGCTTATGTGGAGACTAGTAAATTTTCTATGCTTGTAGATCATGAAAATAATGCTTTATGTGATGGTTATATTGTTGAATTCATTCATGATGCTACTGAAAATTATTATGAGGGAGTAATATATGCTTGTAGGAGTTGCAGTAATATCAAGTTTCCTCTCTATGTGTTGAAAATCTTGAAGCTATGCTTGTTTTACCTTCCTATGCTAGTTGATTCTTGTTCCCATAAGTTGTTTGCTCACAAAATCCCTATGCATAGGAAGTGGGTTAGACTTAAATGTGATAGTCATATTCTTCATGATGCTCTCTTTATGTTTCAATTCTTATCTTTTATGTGAGCATCATTGAAATCATCATGCTTAGCTAGGGGTGTTAAACGTTAGCGCTTGTCGGGAGGCAACCCAATTTTATTTTTGTTCTTTGCTTTTTGCTACTGTTTAGTAATAAATAATGTTGGGGAACGTTGCATAAAATAAAATTTTTCCTACATTCACCAAGATCAATCTATGAGTTCATCTAGCAACGAGAGAGAGAGAGAGAGAGATGCATCTATATACCCTTGTAGATCGTGTGCGGAAGCGTTCAAGAGAACGGGGTTGAGGGAGTCGTTCTCGTCGTGATCCTATCACCGGATATCCTAGCGCCGAACGGACGGCACCTCCGCGTTCAACACACGTACGGTCAGCGTGACGTCTCCTCCGTCTTGATCCAGCAAGGGGGAAGGAGAGGTTGATGAAGATCCAGCAGCACGACGGTGTGGTGGTGGATGCAGCAGGGCTCCGGCAGGGCTTCGCCAAGCAACTGCGGGAGGAGGAAGAGGTGTAGCAGGGGGAGGGAGGCGCCAAGACTCAGGGTGCGGCTGCCCTCCCTCCCCCTCCTTTATATAGGCCCCCTGGGGGGGTGCGCCGGCCCTGGAGATGGATCTCCCAAGGGGGGGCGGCGGCCAGGGGGGTGGAGTGCCCCCCAAGGCAAGTGGTGCGTCCCCCACCTAGGGTTTCCAACCCTAGGAGCAAGAGGGGCCCAAGGGGGGGGCGCACCAGCCCACTAGGGGCTGGTTCCCCTCCCACTTCAGCCCACGGGGCCCTCCGGGATAGGTGTGTTGGGGAACGTAGTAATTTCAAAAAATTTCCTACGTACACGCAAGATCATGGTGATGGGATAGCAACGAGAGGGAAGAGTGTTCGTCCACGTACCCTCGTAGACCGTAAGCGGAAGCGTTATGACAACGCGGTTGATGTAGTCGTACGTCTTCACGATCCGACCGATCCAAGCACCGAACGTACGGCACCTCCGAGTTCATCACACGTTCAACTCGATGACGATCCCCGGGCTCCGATCCAGCAAAGCTTCGGGGATGAGTTCCATCAGCACGACGGCGTGGTGACGATGATGATGCTCTACCAGCGCAGGGCTTCGCCTAAACTCCGCGACGATATGACAGAGGTGGAATATGGTGGAGGGGGGCACCGCACATGGCTAAGGAACGATCGGTAGATCAACTTGTGTCTCTATGGGGTGCCCCCTGCCCCCGAATATAAAGGAGGGAGGGGGGAGGCTGGCCGGCCCCTTGGGCGCGCCAAGGGAGGAGGAATCCTCCTCCTAGTAGGAGTAGGACTCCTCCTTTCCTACTCCTACTAGGAGGGGGAAGGAAGGGGGAGAGGGGGAAGGGAAGAGGGGGGGCGTCGCCCCCCCTCCTAGTCCAATTCGAACCAGAGGGTGGAGGGGGCGCGCGGCCCATGCTGTCCGCCCCTCTCTCCTTTCCCCTAAGGCCCATAAGGCCCAATACTCTCCCGGGGGGTTCCGGTAACCCCCCCGGCACTCCGGTTTTCTTCGAAATCACCCGGAACACTTCCGGTGTCTGAATATAGTCGTCCAATATATCAATCTTTATGTCTCGACCATTTCGAGACTCCTCGTCATCTCCGTGATCACATCCGGGACTCCGAACAAACTTCGGTACATCAAAACTTATAAACTCATAATAAAACTGTCATCGAAACGTTAAGCATGCGGACCCTACGGGTTCGAGAACTATGTAGACATGACCTAGAACCATTCTCGGTCAATAACCAATAGCGGGACCTGGATGCCCATATTGGTTCCTACATATTCTACGAAGATCTTTATCGGTCAAACCGCATAACAACATACGTTGTTCCCTTTGTCATTGGTATGTTACTTGCCCGAGATTTGATCGTCGGTATCCAATACCTAGTTCAATCTCGTTACCGGCAAGTCTCTTTACTCGTTCTGTAACACATCATCTTATAACTAACTCATTAGTTACAATGCTTGCAAGGCTTAGGTGATGAGTATTACCGAGAGGGCCCAGAGATACCTCTCCGACAATCGGAGTGACAAACCCTAATCTCGAATTATGCCAACCCAACATGTACCTTCGGAAACACCTGTAGAGCACCTTTATAATCACCCAGTTACGTTGTGAAGTTTGGTAACACACAAAGTGTTCTTCCGGTAAACGGGAGTTGCACAATCTCATAGTTGCAGGAACTTTGTATAAGTCATGAAGAAAGCAATAGCAATATACTAAACGATCAAGTGCTAGGCTAACGGAATGGGTCATGTCAATCAGATCATTATCCTAATGATGTGATCCCATTAATCAAATGACAACACATGTCTATGGTTAGGAAACATAACCATCTTTGATTAATGAGCTAGTCAAGTAGAGGCATACTAGTGACTTTATGTTTGTCTATGTATTCACACATGTATCATGTTTCCGGTTAATACAATTCTAGCATGAATAATAAACATTTATCATGATATGAGGAAATAAATAATAACTTTATTATTGCCTCTAGGGCATATTTCCTTCAGTCTCCCACTTGCACTCGAGTCAATAATCTAGATTACATAGTAATGATTCTAACACCCATGGAGTCTTGGTGCTGATCATGTTTTGCTCGTGAGAGAGGCTTAGTCAATGGGTCTGCAACATTCAGATCCGTATGTATCTTGCAAATCTCTATGTCTCCCACTTGGACTTGGTCCCGAATGGAATTGAAGCGTCTTTTGATGTGCTTGGTCCTCTTGTGAAATCTGGATTCCTTTGCCAAGGCAATTGCACCAGTATTGTCACAGAAGATCTTCATTGGTCCCGATGCACTAGGTATGACACCTAGATCGGAAATGAACTCCTTCATCCAGACTCCTTCATTTGCTGCTTCCGAAGAAGCTATGTACTCCGCTTCACATGTAGATCCTACTACGACGCTTTGTTTAGAACTGCACCAACTTACAGCTCCACCGTTTAATAAAAACACGTATCCGGTTTGCGATTTAGAATTGTCCGGATCAGTGTCAAAGCTTGCATCGACGTAACCGTTTACGACTAGCTCTTTGTCACCTCCATATACGAGAAACATATCCTTAGTCCTTTTTAGGTATTTCAGGATGTTCTTGACCGCTGTCCAGTGATCCACTCCTGGATTACTTTGGTACCTTCCTGCCAAGCTTATTGCTAAGCATACGCCAGGTCTGGTACACAGCATTGCATACATGATAGAGCCTATGGCTGAAGCATAGGGAACATTTTTCATTTTCTCTCTATCTTCTGCTGTGGTCGGGCATTGAGTTTGACTCAACTTCACACCTTGTAGGACAGGCAAGAATCCTTTCTTTGCCTGATCCATTTTGAACTTTTTCAAAATTTTGTCAAGGTATGTGCTTTGTGAAAGTCCTATTAAGCGTCTCGATCTATCTCTATAGATCTTGATGCCCAATATGTAAGCAGCTTCACCGAGGTCTTTCATTGAAAAACTTTTATTCAAGTATCCTTTTATGCTATCCAGAAATTCTATATCATTTCCAATTAATAATATGTCATCTACATATAAAATTAGAAATGCTACAGAGCTCCCACTCACTTTCTTGTAAATACAGGCTTCTCCAAAAGTCTGTATAAAACCATATGCTTTGATCACACTATCAAAGCGTTTATTCCAACTCCAAGATGCTTGCACCAGTCCATAAATGGAACGCTGGAGCTTGCACACTTTGTCAGCACCTTTTGGATCAACAAAACCTTCCGGCTGCATCATATACAACTCTTCTTCTAGAAATCCATTCAAGAATGCAGTCTTGACATCCATTTGCCAAATTTCATAATCATGAAATGCAGCAATAGCCAACATGATTCGGACGGACTTAAGCATCGCTACGGGTGAGAAAGTCTCATCGTAGTCAACCCCTTGAACTTGTCGAAAACCTTTTGCAACAAGTCGAGCTTTATAGACAGTTATATTACCATCAACGTCAGTCTTCTTCTTAAAGATCCATTTATTCTCAATGGCTTGCCGATCATCGGGCAAGTCAACCAAAGTCCATACTTTGTTTTCATACATGGATCCCATCTCAGATTTCATGGCTTCTAGCCATTTTGCGGAATCCGGGCTCATCATCGCTTCCTGATAGTTCGTAGGTTCATCATGGTCAAGTAACATGACTTCCAGAATAGGATTACCGTACCACTCTGGTGCGGATCTTACTCTGGTAGACCTACGAGGTTCAGTAGAAACTTGATCTGAAGTTTCATGATCATTATCATTAGCTTCCTCACTAATTGGTGTAGTTGTCACAGGAACCGGTTCTCGTGATGAAGTACTTTCCAATAAGGGAGTAGATACAGTTATCTCATCAAGTTCTACTTTCCTCCCACTCACTTCTTTCGAGAGAAACTCCTTCTCTAGAAAGGATCCATTCTTAGCAACGAATGTCTTGCCTTCGGATCTGTGATAGAAGGTGTACCCAATAGTCTCTTTTGGGTATCCTATGAAGACACATTTCTCCGATTTAGGTTCGAGCTTATCTGGTTGAAGTTTCTTCACATAAGCATCGCAGCCCCAAACTTTAAGAAACGACAACTTTGGATTCTTGCCAAACCACAGTTCATAAGGCGTCGTCTCAACGGATTTTGATGGTGCCCTATTTATCGTGAATGCGGTCGTCTCTAAAGCATAACCCCAAAATGATAGCGGTAAATTAGTAAGAGACATCATAGATCGCACCATATCAAGTAAAGTACGATTACGACGTTCGGACACACCATTTCGTTGTGGTGTTCCAGGTGGCGTGAGTTGCGAAACTATTCCACATTGTTTCAAGTGTAGGCCAAACTCATAACTCAAATACTCTGCTCCACGATCAGATCGTAGAAACTTTATTTTCTTGTTACGATGATTTTCCACTTCACTCTGAAATTCTTTGAACTTTTCAAATGTTTCAGACTTGTGTTTCATCAAGTAGATATACCCATATTTGCTCAAATCATCTGTGAAGGTGAGAAAATAACGATACCCACCGCGAGCCTCAACATTCATTGGGCCACAAACATCAGTATGTATGATTTCCAACAAATCAGTTGCTCGCTCCATAGTTCCGGAGAACGGCGTTTTAGTCATCTTGCCCATAAGGCACGGTTCGCAAGTACCAAGTGATTCATAATCAAGTGATTCCAAAAGTCCATCAGTATGGAGTTTCTTGATGCGCTTTACACAGATATGACCCAAACGGCAGTGCCACAAATAAGTTGCACTATCATTATTAACTCTGCATCTTTTGGTTTCAACACTATGAATATGTGTATCACTACTATCGAGATTTAATAAAAATAGACCACTCTTCAAGGGTGCATGACCATAAAAGATATTACTCATATAAATAGAACAACAATTATTCTCTGATTTAAATGAATAACCGTCTCGCATCAAACAAGATCCAGATATAATGTTCATGCTCAACGCTGGCACCAAATAACAATTATTCAGGTCTAAAACTAATCCCGAAGGTAGATGTAGAGGTAGCGTGCCGACCGCGATCACATCGACTTTGGAACCGTTTCCCACGCGCATCGTCACCTCGTCCTTGGCTAGTGCTCGCTTATTCCGTAGTCCCTATTTCGAGTTGCAAATATTAGCAACAGAACCAGTATCAAATACCCAGGTGCTACTACGAGCTCTAGTTAGGTACACATCAATAACATGTATATCACATATACCTTTGTTCACTTTGCCATCCTTCTTATCCGCCAAATACTTGGGGCAGTTCCGCTTCCAGTGATCAGTCTGCTTGCAGTAGAAGCACTCAGTTTCAGGCTTAGGTCCAGACTTGGGTTTCTTCTCTTGAGCAGCAACTTGCTTGCTGTTCTTCTTGTAGTTCCCCTTCTTCTTCCCTTTGCCCTTTTTCTTGAAACTAGTGGTCTTGTTGACCATCAACACTTGATGCTCCTTCTTGATTTCTACCTCCGCAGCTTTTAGCATTGCGAAGAGCTCGGGAATAGTCTTGTTCATCCCTTGCATATTATAGTTCATCACAAAGCTCTTGTAGCTTGGTGGCAGTGATTGGAGAATTCTGTCAATGACGCTATCATCCGGAAGATTAACTCCCAGTTGAATCAAGTGATTATTATACCCAGACATTTTGAGTATATGCTCACTAACAGAACTATTCTCCTCCATCTTGCAGCTGTAGAACTTATTGGAGACTTCATATCTCTCAATCCGGGCATTTGCTTGAAATATTAACTTCAACTCCTGGAACATCTCATATGCTCCATGACGTTCAAAACATCGTTGAAGACCCGGTTCTAAGCCGTAAAGCATGGCACACTGAACTATAGAGTAGTCATCAGCTTTGCTCTGCCAGACGTTCTTAACGTCGTCAGTTGCATCAGCAGCAGGCCTGGCACCCAGCGGTGCTTCCAGGATGTAACTTTTCTGTGCAGCAATGAGGATAATCCTCAGGTTATGGACCCAGTCCATGTAATTGCTACCATCATCTTTCAACTTTGCTTTCTCAAGGAACGCATTAAAATTCAACGGAACAACAGCACGAGCCATCTATCTACAAACAAACATAGACAAGCAAAATACTATCAGGTACTAAGTTCATGATAAATTAGGTTCAATTAATCATATTACTTAAGAACTCCCACTTAGACAGACATCTCTCCAGTCATCTAAGTGATCACGTGATCCAAATCAACTAAACCATAACCGATCATCACGTGAGATGGAGTAGTTTTCAATGGTGAACATCACTATGTTGATCATATCTACTATATGATTCACGCTCGACCTTTCAGTCTCCGTGTTCCGAGGCCATATCTGCATATGCTAGGCTCATCAAGTTTAACCTGGGTATTCCGCGTGTGCAAAACTGTCTTGCACCCGTTGTAGATGGACGTAGAGCTTATCACACCCGATCATCACGTGGTGTCTGGGCATGACGAACTTTGGCAACGGTGCATACTCAGGGAGAACACTTCTTGATAATTTTAGTGAGAGATCATCTTAAAATGCTACCGTCAATCAAAGCAAGATAAGATGCATAAAGGATAAACATCACATGCAATCAATATAAGTGATATGATATGGCCATCATCATCTTGTGCTTGTGATCTCCATCTTCGAAGCACCGTCGTGATCACTATCGTCACCGGCGCGACACCTTGATCTCCATCATAGCATCATTGTCGTTACGCCATCTATTGCTTCTACGACTATCGCTACGGGTTAGTGATAAAGTAAAGCAATTACAGGGCGTTTGCATTTCATACAATAAAGCGACAACCATATGGCTCCTGCCAGTTGCCGATAACTTCGGTTACAAAACATGATCATCTCATACAATAAAATATAGCGTCACGTCTTGACCATATCACATCACAACATGCCCTGCAAAAACAAGTTAGACGTCCTCTACTTTGTTGTTGCAAATTTTACGTGGCTGCTACGGGCTTTAGCAAGAACCGTTCTTACCTACGCATAAAAACCACAACGATAGTTCGTCAAGTTGGTGCTGTTTTAACCTTCGCAAGGATCGGGCGTAGCCACACTCGATTCAGCTAAAGTGAGAGAGACAGACACCCGCCAGCCACCTTTAAGCACGAGTGCTCGTAACGGTGAAACCAGTCTCGCGTAAGCGTACACGTAATGTCGGTCTGGGCCGCTTCATCTCACAATACCGCCGAACCAAAGTATGACATGCTGGTAAGCAGTATGACTTATATCGCCCACAACTCACTTGTGTTCTACTCGTGCATATAACATCAACGCATAAAACCTAGGCTCGGATGCCACTGTTGGGGAACGTAGTAATTTCAAAAAATTTCCTACGTACACGCAAGATCATGGTGATGGCATAGCAACGAGAGGGAAGAGTGTTCGTCCACGTACCCTCGTAGACCGTAAGCGGAAGCGTTATGACAAAGCGGTTGATGTAGTCGTACGTCTTCACGATCCGACCCATCCAAGCACCGAACGTACGGCACCTCCGAGTTCAGCACACGTTCAGCTCGATGACGATCCCCAGGCCCCGATCCAGCAAAGCTTCGGGGATGAGCTCCGTCAGCACGACGGCGTGGTGACGATGATGATGCTCTACCGGCGCAGGGCTTCGCCTAAACTCCGCGACGATATGACTGAGGTGGAATATGGTGGAGGGGGGCACCGCACACGGCTAAGGAACGATCCGTAGATCAACTTGTGTCTCTATGGGGTTCCCCCTGCCCCCGTATATAAAGGAGGGAGGGGGGAGGCCGGCCGGCCCCTTGGGCGCGCCAAGGGAGGAGGAATCCTCCTCCTAGTAGGAGTAGGACTCCTTTCCTACTCCTACTAGGAGGGGGAAGGAAGGGGGAGAGGGGGAAGGGAAGAGGGGGGGCGCCGCCCCCCCTCCTAGTCCAATTCGGACCAGAGGGTGGAGGGGGCGCACGGCCCATGCTGGCCGTGCCTCTCTCCTTTCCCCTAAGGCCCATAAGGCCCAATACTCTCCCGGGGGGTTCCGGTAACCCCCCCGGCACTCCGGTTTTCTCCGAAATCACCCGGAACACTTTCAGTGTCCGAATATAGTCGTCCAATATATCAATCTTTATGTCTCGACCATTTCGAGACTCCTCGTCATGTCCGTGATGACATCCGGGACTCCGAACAAACTTCGGTACATCAAAACTTATAAACTCATAATAAAACTGTCATCGAAACGTTAAGCGTGCGGACCCTACGGGTTCGAGAACTATGTAGACATGACCTAGAACCATTCTCGGTCAATAACCAATAGCGGGACCTGGATGCCCATATTGGTTCCTACATATTCTACGAAGATCTTTATTGGTCAAACCGCATAACAACATACGTTGTTCCCTTTGTCATTGGTATGTTACTTGCCCGAGATTTGATCGTCGGTATCCAATACCTAGTTCAATCTCATTACTGGCAAGTCTCTTTACTCGTTCTGTAACACATCATCTTATAACTAACTCATTAGTTACAATTCTTGCAAGGCTTAGGTGATGAGTATTACCGAGAGGGCCTAGAGATACCTCTCCGACAATCGGAGTGACAAAACCTAATCTCGAATTATGCCAACCCAACATGTACCTTCGGAAACACCTGTAGAGCACCTTTATAATCACCCAGTTACGATGTAACGTTTGGTAACACACAAAGTGTTCTTCCGGTAAACGGGAGTTGCACAATCTCATAGTTGCAGGAACTTTGTATAAGTCATGAAGAAAGCAATAGCAATATACTAAACGATCAAGTGCTAGGCTAACGGAATGGGTCATGTCAATCACATCATTATCCTAATGATGTGATCCCATTAATCAAATGACAACACATGTCTATGGTTAGGAAACATAACCATCTTTGATTAATGAGCTAGTCAAGTAGAGGCATACTAGTGACTTTATGTTTGTCTATGTATTCACACATGTATCATGTTTCCGGTTAATACAATTCTAGCATGAATAATAAACATTTATCATGATATGAGGAAATAAATAATAACTTTATTATTGCCTCTAGGGCATATTTCCTTCAAGGTGGCCCCACCCGGTGGACCCCCGGGACCCTTCAAGTGGTCCCGGTACAATACCGGGTGACCCCGAAACTTTCCCGATGGCCGAAACAGCACTTCCTATATATAATTATTTACCTCCGGACCATTCCGGAACTCCTCGTGACGTCCGGGATCTCATCCGGGACTCCGAAAAACTTTCGGTATGCTGCATACTCATATTCATACAACCCTAGCGTCACTGAACCTTAAGTGTGTAGACCCTACGGGTTCGGGAGACATGTAGACATGACCGAGACGGCTCTCCGGTCAATAACCAATAGCGGGATCTGGATACCCATGTTGGAACCCACATACTCCTCGATGATCTCGTCGGATGAACCACGCTGTCGAGGATTCAAGCAACCCCATATACTATTCCCTTTGTCAGACGGTATGTTACTTGCCTGAGATTCGATCGTCGGTATCCCAATACCTCGTTCAATCTCGTTACCGGCAAGTCACTTTACTCGTACCGTAATGCATGATCCCGTGACCAGACACTTGATCACTTTGAGCTCATTATGATGATGCACTACCGAGTGGGCCCAGTGATACCTCTCCGTAATACGGAATGACAAATCCCAGTCTCGATCTGTGTCAACCCAACAGACACTTTCGGAGATACCTGTAGTGCACCTTTATAGTCACCCAGTTACTTGTGACGTTTGGTACACCCCAAGCACTCCTACGGTATTCGGGAGTTACACGATCTCATGGTCTAAGGAAAAGATACTTGACATTGGAGAAGCTCTAGCAAAACGAACTACACGATCTTGTGCTATGCTTAGGATTGGGTCTTGTCCATCACATCATTCTCCTAATGATGTGATCCCGTTATCAACGACATCTAATGTCCATAGTCAGGAAACCATGACTATCTGTTGATCAATGAGCTAGTCAACTAGAGGCTCACTAGGGACATGTTGTGGTCTAAGTATTCACACGTGTATTACAATTTCCGGATAATACAATTATAGCATGAATAAAAGACAACTATCATGAACAAAGAAATATAATAATAATCCTTTTATTATTGCCTCTAGGGCATATTTCCAACAGTCTCCCACTTGCACTAGAGTCAATAATCTAGTTACATTGTGATGTATCGAACACCCATAGAGTTCTGGTGTTGACCATGTTTTGCTCGCGGAAGAGGTTTAGTCAACGGATCTGCGACATTCAGATCCGTATGTACTTTGCAAATATGTATGTCTCCATCTAGAACATTTTCACGGATGGAGTTGAAATGACGCTTGATGTGCCTGGTCTTCTTGTGAAACCTGGGCTCCTTGGCAAGGGCAATAGCTCCAGTGTTGTCACAGAAGAGAGTGATCGGCCCCGACGCATTGGGTATGACTCCTAGGTCGGTGATGAACTCCTTCATCCATATTGCTTCATGCGCTGCCTCCAAGGCTGCCATGTACTCCGCTTCACATGTAGATCCCGCCACGACGCTCTGCTTGCAACTGCACCAGCTTACTGCTCCACGATTCAACATATACACGTATCCGGTTTGTGACTTAGAGTCATCCAGATCTATGTCGAAGCTAGCGTCGACGTAACCCTTTATGACGAGCTCTTCGTCACCTCCATAAACGGGAAACATGTCCTTTGTCCTTTTCAGGTACTTTAGGATATTCTTGACCGCTGTCCAGTGTTCCTTGCCGGGATTACTTTGGTACCTACCTACCAAACTTACGGCAAGGTTTACATCTGGTCTGGTACACAGCATGGGATACATAATAGATCCTATGGCTGAGGCATAGGGGATGACACCCATCTCTTCTTTATCTTCTGCCGTGGTCGGGCATTGAGCCGAGCTCAATCTCACACCTTGCAATACAGGCAAGAACCCTTTCTTGGACTGATCCATTTTGAACTTCTTCAAAATCTTATCAAGGTATGTGCTTTGTGAAAGACCTATGAGGCGTCTCGATCTGTCCCTATAGATCTTGATGCCTAATATGTAAGCAGCTTCTCCAAGGTCCTTCATTGAAAAACACTTAATCAAGTAGGCCTTAATGCTGTCCAAGAATTCTATATCATTTCCCATCAAAAGTATGTCATCTACATATAATATGAGAAATGCTATAGAGCTCCCACTCACTTTCTTGTAAACGCAGGCTTCTCCATAAGTCTGCATAAACCCAAACGCTTTGATCATCTCATCAAAGCGAATGTTCCAACTCCGAGATGCTTGCACCAGCCCATAAATGGATCGCTGGAGCTTGCATACTTTGTTAGTATTCTTAGGATCGACAAAACCTTCCGGCTGCATCATATATAGCTCTTCCTTAAGATAACCGTTAAGGAATGCCGTTTTGACGTCCATCTGCCATATCTCATAATCATAGTATGCGGCAATTGCTAACATGATTCGGACGGACTTAAGCTTTGCTACGGGAGAGAAAGTCTCATCATAGTCAACCCCTTGAACTTGCCGATAACCCTTAGCGACAAGTCGAGCTTTATAGATGGTGACATTACCATCCACGTCCGTCTTCTTCTTAAAGATCCATTTGTTTTCTATCGCTCGCCGATCATCGGGCAAGTCAGTCAAAGTCCATACTTTGTTTTCATACATGGATTCTATCTTGGATTGCATGGCTTCTAGCCATTTGTTGGAATCTGGGCCCGCCATCGCTTCTTCATAGTTCGAAGGTTCACCGTTGTCTAACAACATGATTTCCAGGACAGGATTGCCATACCACTCTGGTGTGGAACGTGTCCTTGTGGACCTATGAATTTCAGTAGCAACTTGATCCGAAGTACCTTGATCATCATTATTAATTTCCTCTCCAGTCGGTGTATGCATCACAGGAACATTTTCTTGAGCTGCACTACTTTCCGGTTCAAGAGGTAGTACTTCATCGAGTTCTACTTTCCTCCCACTTACTCCTTTCAAGAGAAACTCTTTTTCCAGAAAGGATCCATTCTTGGCAACAAAGATCTTGCCTTCGGATCTAAGGTAGAAGGTATACCCAATAGTTTCCTTGGGGTATCCTATGAAGACGCATTTTTCCGACTTGGGTTCGAGCTTTTCAGGTTGAAGTTTCTTGACATAAGCATCTCATCCCCAAACTTTTAGAAACGACAGCTTAGGTTTCTTCCCAAACCATAATTCATACGGTGTCGTCTCAACGGATTTAGACGGTGCCCTATTTAAAGTGAATGTAGCTGTCTCTAGAGCGTATCCCAAAATGATAGCGGTAAATCGGTAAGAGACATCATAGATCGCACCATATCCAATAGAGTGCGACTACGACGTTCGGACACACTGTTATGCTGAGGTGTTCCAGGCGGCGTGAGTTGTGAAACGATTCCACATTTCCTTAAGTGTGTACCAAATTCATGACTAGATATTCTCCTCCACGATCTGATCGTAAGAACTTTATCTTTCAGTCACGTTGATTCTCTACTTCATTCTGAAATTCCTTGAACTTTTCAAAGGTCTCAGACTTGTGTTTCATCAAGTAGACATACCCATATCTACTTAAGTCATCAGTGAGAGTGAGAACATAACAATATCCTCCGCGAGTCTCAACGCTCATTGGACCACACACATCAGTATGTATGATTTCCAATAAGTTGGTTGCTCGCTCCATTGTTCCGGAGAACGGAGTCTTGGTCATTTTGCCCATGAGGCATGGTTTGCATGTGTCAAATGATTCATAATTGAGAGACTCTAAAAGTCCATCAGCATGGAGCTTCTTCATGCGCTTGACACCAATGTGACCAAGGCGGCAGTGCCACAAGTATGTGGGACTATCGTTATCAACTTAACATCTTTTGGTATTCACACTATGAATATGTGTAATATTATGTTCAAGATTCATTAAGAATAAACCATTGACCATCGGGGCATGACCATAAAACATATCTCTCATATAAATAGAACAACCATTATTCTCAGAATTAAATGAGTAGCCATCTCGTATTAAACGAGATCCAGATACAATGTTCATGCTCAAACTTGGCACTAAATAACAATTATTGAGGTTTAAAACTAATCCCGTAGGTAAATGTAGAGGTAGCGTGCCGACGGCGATCACATCGACCTTGGAACCATTCCCGACGCGCATCGTCACCTCGTCCTTCGCCAGTCTCCGTTTATTCCGCAGCTCCTGCTGTGAGTTACAAATATGAGCAACGGCACCGGTATCAAATACCCAGGAGTTACTACGAGTACTGGTAAGGTACACATCAATTACATGTATATCACATATACCTTTAGTGTTGCCGGCCTTCTTGTCTGCTAAGTATTCGGGGCAGTTCCGCTTCCAGTGACCCTTCCCTTTGCAATAAAAGCACTCAGTCTCAGGCTTGGGTCCATTCTTTGACTTCTTCCCGGCAACTAGCTTACCGGGCGCGGCAACATCTTTGCCGTCCTTCTTGAAGTTCTTCTTACCCTTGCCCTTCTTGAACTTAGTGGTCTTATTGACCATCAACACTTGATGTTCTTTCTTGATTTCAACCTCTGCTGACTTCAGCATTGAAAATACTTCAGGAATGGTCTTTACCATCCCCTGCATATTGTAGTTCATCACAAAGCTCTTGTAGCTCGGCGGGAGCGACTGAACTATTCTGTCAATGACCGCCTCGTCCGGGAGGTTGATCTCCAGCTGGGATAGGCGTTTGTGCAACCCAGACATTTTGAGTATGTGCTCACTGACAGAACTGTTTTCCTCCATCTTACAACTATAGAACTTGTTGGAGACTTCATATCTCTCGACCCGGGCATGAGCTTGAAAACCCATTTTCAGCTCCTCGAACATCTCATATGCTCCGTGTTGCTCAAAACACTTTTGGAGCGCCGGTTCTAAGCTGTAAAGCATGCCGCACTAAACGAGGGAGTAATCATCAGCACGTGACTGCCAAGCGTTTCATAACGTCTTGGTTCTCTGGGATGGGTGCTTCACCTAGTGGTCCTTCTAGGACATATGCTTTCTTGGCTGCTACGAGGATGATCCTCAGGTTCCGGACCCAGTCCGAATAGTTGCTGCCATCATCTTTCAGCTTGGTTTTCTCTAGGAACGCGTTGAAGTTCATGTTGACATGAGTGTTGGCCATTTGATCTATAAGACATATTTTGCAAAGATTTTAGACTAAGTTCATCTAATCAAATTATTTAATGAACTCCCACTCAGATTTGACATCCCTCTAGTCATCTAAGTGTTACACGATCCGAGTTGACTAGGCCGTGTCCGATCATCACGTGAGACGGACTAGTCATCATCGGTGAACATCTACATGTTGATCGTATCTTCCATACGACTCATGTTCGACCTTTCGGTCTCTGTGTTCTGAGGCCATGTCTGTACATGCTAGGCTCGTCAAGTTAACCCTAAGTGTTTATGCATGTGTAAAACTGTCTTACACCCGTTGTATGTGAACGTAAGGATCTATCACACCCGATCATCACGTGGTGCTTCGAAACGACGAACTTTAGCAACGGCGCACAGTTAGGGGGAACACTTTCTTGAAATTATTATAAGGGATCATCTTATTTACTACCGCCGTTCTAAGTAAACAAGATGCATAAAACATAATAAACATCACATGCAATTATATATAGTAGTGACATGATATGGCCAATATCATATAGCTCCTTCGATCTCCATCTTCGGGGCTCCATGATCATCTTCGTCACCGGCATGACACCATGATCTCCATCATCATGATCTCCATCATCGTGCCTCCATGAAGTTGCTCGCCAACTATTACTTCTACTACTATAGCTAACGGTTTAGCAATAAAGTAAAGTAATTACATGGCGTTAAATCATTGACACGCAGGTCATACAATAATTAAGACAACTCCTATGGCTCCTGCCGGTTGTCATACTCATCGACATGCAAGTCGTGATTCCTATTACAAGAACATGATCTCATACATCACAATATATCATTCATCATTCATCACAACTTTTGGCCATATCACATCACATAGCAATTGCTGCAAAAACAAGTTAGACGTCCTCTAATTGTTGTTGCATCTTTTACGTGGCTGCAATTGGGTTCTAGCAAGAATGTTTTCTTACCTACGAATAACCACAACGTGATTTTGTCAACTTCTATTTACCATTCATAAGGACCCTTTTCATCGAATCCGCTCCAACTAAAGTAGGAGAGACAGACACCCGCTAGCCACCTTATGCAACTAGTGCATGCCAGTCGGTGGAACCTGTCTCACGTAAGCGTACGTGTAAGGTCGGTCCAGGCCGCTTCATCCCACAATACCGCTGAAGCAAGAAAAGACTAGTAGTGGCAAGCAAGTTGGCAAGATCTACGCCCACAACAGATTTGTGTTCTACTCGTGCAATAGAGAACTACACATAGACCTGGCTCATGATGCCACTGTTGGGGAACGTTGCATAAAATAAAATTTTTCCTACGTTCACCAAGATCAATCTATGAGTTCATCTAGCAACGAGAGAGAGAGATGCACCTACATACCCTTGTAGATCGCATGCGGAAGCGTTCAAGAGAACGGGGTTGAGGGAGTCGTTCTCGTCGTGATCCTATCACCGGAGATCCTAGCGCCGAACGGACGGCACCTCCGCGTTCAACACACGTACGGTCAGTGTGACGTCTCCTCCGTCTTGATCCAGCAAGGGGGAAGGAGAGGTTGATGAAGATCCAGCAGCACGACGGCGTGGTGGTGGATGCAGCAGGGCTCCGGCAGGGCTTCGCCAAGCAACTGTGGGAGGAGGAAGAGGTGTAGCAGGGGGAGGGAGGTGCCAAGACTCAGGGTGCGGCTGCCCTCCCTCCCCCTCCTTTATATAGGCCCCCTGGGGGGTGCGCTGGCCCTGGAGATGGATCTCCCAAGGGGGGCGGCGGCCAGGGGGGTGGAGTGCCCCCCAAGGCAAGTGGTGCGCCCCCCACCCTAGGGTTTCCAACCCTAGGCGCAGGGGAGGCCCAAGGGGGGGTGCACAAGCCCACTAGGGGCTGGTTCCCCTCCCACTTCAGCCCATGGGGCCCTCCGGGATAGGTGGCCCCACCCGGTGGACCCCCGGGACCCTTCCGGTGGTCCCGGTACAATACCGTGTGACCCCGAAACTTTCCCGATGGCCGAAACAACACTTCCTATATATAATTCTTTACCTCCGGACCATTCCGGAACTCCTCGTGACGTCCGGGATCTCATCCGGGACTCCGAAAAACTTTCGGTATGCTGCATACTCATATTCATACAACCCTAGCGTCACTGAACCTTAAGTGTGTAGACCCTACGGGTTCGGGAGACATGTAGACATGACCGAGACGGCTCTCCGGTCAATAACCAACAGTGGGATCTGGATACCCATGTTGGCTCCCACATACTCCTCGATGATCTCATCGGATGAACCTCGATTTCGAGGATTCAAGCAACCCCATATACTATTCCCTTTGTCAGACGGTATGTTACTTGCCTGAGATTCGATCGTCGGTATCCCAATACCTCGTTCAATCTTGTTACCGGCAAGTCAGTTTACTCGTACCATAATGCATGATCCCGTGACCAGACACTTGATCACTTTGAGCTCATTATGATGATGCACTACTGAGTGGGCCCAGTGATACCTCTCCGTAATACGGAGTGACAAATCCCAGTCTCGATTCGTGTCAACCCAACAGACACTTTCGGAGATACCTGTAGTGCACCTTTATAGTCACCCAGTTACTTGTGACGTTTGGTACACCCAAAGCACTCCTACGGTATCCGGGAGTTACACGATCTCATGGTCTAAGGAAAAGGTACTTGACATTGGAAAAGCTCTAGCAAAACGAACTACACGATCTTGTGCTATGCTTAGGATTGGGTCTTGTCCATCACATCATTCTCCTAATGATGTGATCCCGTTATCAACGACATCTAATGTCCATAGTCAGGAAACCATGACTATCTGTTGATCAACGAGCTAGTCAACTAGAGGCTCACTAGGGACATGTTGTGGTCTAAGTATTCACACGTGTATTACGATTTCCGGATAATACAATTATAGCATGAATAAAAGACAACTATCATGAACAAAGAAATATAATAATAATCCTTTTATTATTGCCTATAGGGCATATTTCCAAAAAATAATTTATCTAGCCTCTGTTTAGATGTGGTTTTATGTTTTAATTACTATTTGTGCCAAGTAGGACCTTTGGGAAGACTTGGATGAAGTCTATGCGATCTTGCTGTAAAAAACAGAAACTTTTGCGCTCATGAGATTAGCTGCCATTTTCTTACGGGAGAGTGATTTTAGGTTGATTATTTTTGCAGATGATTAATAGACAAATTTCTCAGGTCCACAAATTTATTTCAGAATATTTGGAGTTACAGAAGTATTGGGGAGTTACAGATTACTACAGACTGTTCTGTTTCTGACAGATTCTGTTTTCTATGTGTTGTTTGCCTATTTTGATATATCTATGAGTAATATCGGAGGGTATGAACCATAGAGAAGTTGGAATACAGTAGATATTACACCAATATGAATTTAGAATGAGTTAATAACAGTACCTAAGTGGTGATTTATTTTCTTATACTAACGGACTTACGAGTTTTCTGTTAAGTTTTGTGTTGTGAAGTTTTCAAGTTTTGGGTAAAGATTCGATGGACTATGGAATAATGAGTGGCGAGAGCCTAAGCTTGGGGATGCCCAAGGTACCCCAAGGTAATATTAAAGGACAACCAAGAGCCTAAGCTTGAGGATGCCCCGGATGGCATCCCCTCTTTCTCCTTCGTTCATCAGTAACTTTACTTGGAGCTATATTTTTATTCACCACATGATATGTGTTTTGCTTGGAGCGCCATTTTATTTTATTAGGTTTTGCTAGCTATTTGAATAAAGTACTTAAGATCTTAAATTCTTAAATGTTAGAGAGTCTTCACATAGTTGCATAATTATTCGACTACTCATTGATCTTCACTTATATCTTTTGGAGTAGTTTGTCATTTGCTCTACTGCTTCACTCATATCCTTTTAGAGCACGACGCTAGTTTTATTTTGAAGAAATAGATGAACTCTCATGCTTCACTTATATTATTTTGAGAGTCTTTAGAACAGCATGGTAATTTGCTTTGGTTATGAATTCAGTCCTAATATGATAGGCATCCAAGGGGATATAATAAAAACTTTCATATAAAGTGCATTAATCACTATGATAAATTTGATACTTGATAATTGTTTTGAGATATAAAGGTGGTAATGTTAGAGTCATGATAGTTGGGTAATTATGAAATTGAGAAATACTTATGTTAACGTTGGCAAGTCCCGTAGCATGCACGTATGGTGAACGTTGTGTGACAAATTTGAAGCATGGGGTGTTCTTTGAATGCCTTCCTTATGAGTGGAGGTCAGGATCGCGTGATGGTTAACTCCTACCAACCCTTCCCCTAGGAGCATGCGTAGTAGTGAGGGAGTCCTGGATTAGGGGGTCCACAGACAGCCGTACTATGTACTTGTGCCGAACTATTGGACTATGAAGATACAAGATTGAAGACTTCGTCCTGTGTCCGGGTGGGACTCTCCTTTGCGTGGAAGGCAAGCTTGGCAATTGGATATGTAGATTTCCTTCTCTGTAACCGACTCTGTGTAACCCTAGCCCCCTCCGGTGTCTATATAAACCGGAGGGTTTAGTCCGTAGGACAACAACAATCATAACCATAGGCTAGCTTCTAGGGTTTAGCCTCTATGATTTCGCGGTAGATCAACTCTTGTAATACTCATATCATCAAGATCAATCAAGCAGGAAGTAGGGTATTACCTCCATAGAGAGGGCCCGAACCTGGGTAAACATCGTGTCCCCCGCCTCCTGTTACCATTAGCCTTAGACGCACAGTTCGGGACCCCCTACCCGAGATCCGCCGGTTTTGACACCGACATTGGTGCTTTCATTGAGAGTTCTGCTGTGTCGTCACGGTAAGGCTTGATGGCTCCTTCAATATTCTACAACGATGCGATCCAGGGTGAAGTTTTCCTCCCCGGACAAATCTTCGTATTCGGTGGCTTCGCACTGCGGGCCAACTCGCTTGGCCATCTGGAGCAGATCGATAGCTACGCCCCTGGCCATCAGGTCAGGTTTGGAAGCTTGAACTACACTGCCGACATCCGCGGAGACTTCATCTTTGACGGATTTGAGCCCATGATAGGTGCGCCGAACAGTCATGATGAGCATGACTTAGATCTGCTATCGGACGGTGTTCGGGAGATCACACCTACGGCTGCCCCGAGTCTTAATCCGGAGAAGATCGTGCCCTCCGAGGACGGGTGGATGGACCCCGCCACGGAGGTCGCACACTCAGTGGCGATAGAGCCGAACATAGACTTCGCCTTCAATGAGGTCTGCGTCGTCGGACCCCCGGACTTGTCTCCGGCTGCAGGCTCTGAACCGTGTATATCCGTGCCCATAGAACCTGATTGGGCACCGATCATGGAGTTTACCTCCGCTGATATCTTTCAACACTCGCCCTTGGGTGACGTGCTAAATTCATTGAAGTCTCTCTCCCTGTCAGGAGACTCCTCGCCGAACTATGTACGGCTTGAGTGGGAAGCGGACGACGAAGGAATTCATTCCCCACCCACCACCCACTTAATAGCCACTGTCAACGACTTAACCGACATGCTCGATTTCGACTCTGAAGACATCGACGGCATGGACGATGATGCCGGAGAAGAACAGGAACCACCGCCCACAGGGCGCTGGACAGCCACCTCATCATATGATATATATATGGTGGACACACCCAAAGAAAGCAATGGCGATAAGGCAACGGAGGATAACCCCCTTGAGAAGCAATCTAAGCGCCGGCGTCAGCGGCGCCGCTCTAAGCCCTGCCATAGCAAAAATAGCGATACGAGCACAAGCACTCTGGATAACGCCAAAGACGAAAACAATCCCGCCCAGCCAAGCTTCGAGCAAGCCGGACGGGGGGATGGGCAAGCTAGCCCTGATTAACAGGCAATGGATGGGGAACTGGAGGACGACAATTACATGCCCCTCTCCGAAGACGAGGTGAGCCTCGGCGACAAAGAATTTATCGTGCCTAAGGATCCCGTCGAGCAGGAGCGCTTCAAGCGCCGGGTTATAGCCACTTCAAAAAGCTTGAAGAAAAAGTAGCAGCAGCTTCAAGCTGATCAAGATCTGCTAACTGATAGATGGACTGAGGTCCTGGCAGCCGAGGAATACAGACTCGAGTGCCCAACCAAAAGTTACCCAAAGCACAAGTCGTTACCTCAATTCGAGGAGGAGGCACTAGAGCCTACAATACCAGCGCAGGATGCGGCTGACCTGCCACCTCGTGGTCGAGACAAAGCGGCGTATCAGCCCGAACACCAGCCCGCACCCCGTCGCCAAACAGACAAAAATATGAAGGCTCGGGGCTACACGCATGACCTGCAAGACGAATTGGAAAACAAAGCAGGACAGTCAAGATCGATCTACGGATCACGGGGGCGCGCCCCAACGCGTGACAACGACCGCCACGCCGGATATACTAAATACAAATCCGGCCAGGCCAAATACAACAAACCAGACTCATTTGAACTGCGTCGTGATATAGCCCGGCACCGAGGCGCCGCACACCCCCTATGCTTCACTGACAAAGTAATGGAGCATGAATTCCAAAAAGGGTTTAAGCCTGTGAACATCGAGCCCTATGATGGGACTACAGACCCCGCTGTATGGATAGAAGATTTCTTTCTCCACATTCACATGGCTCACGGGGATGATCTACACGCCATCAAATACCTCCCACTAAAACTCAAGGGACCGGCTCGACATTGGCTGAATAGTTTGCCGGCAAACTCCATTGGAAGTTGGGAGAACCTGGAAGACGCATTCCTGGATAACTTCTTGGGCACTTATGTGCGACCACCGGATGCTTATGATTTAAGTCACATAACCCAACAGCCCGGAGAGTCAGCCAGGAAATTCTGTACTCAGTTCCTAGCTAAAAAGAACCAAATTGTCGATTGTCCGGATGCCGAAGCCCTAGCGGCCTTTAAGCATAACATCCATGACGAGTGGCATGCCCGACACCTCGGCCAAGAGAAGCCGAAGTCCATGGCAGCCCTCATGACACTCATGACCCGCTTTTACGCGGGCGAGGATAGCTGGTTGGCTCGTAGCAACAACACAGTAAGCAATCCCGACACATCAGACGCCTGAGATAGCAACACCAAACCTCGACGCAAGAAACACAAGCATCACAATAATGGCGATAACACCAAAGACATGGCCGTTAATGCCGGATTCAGTGGCTCTAAGTCCGGTCAGCGGAAAAAGCCATTCAAAAGAAACAATCCGGGCCCGTCCAGTTTGGACCACATACTCGACCGTCCATGCCAAATTCATGGCACCCCAGGAACACCAGCCAATCATATCAACAGAGAATGCTGGGTCTTCAAACAAGCCGGCAGGTCAGGTGCCGAAAACAAGGTGAAGGGGTCTCAAAGCGATGACGACGACGAGGAGCCCCGGCCACCGAACATAGGAGGGCAAAAGAAATTCCCCCCGCAAATCAAAATGGTGAACATGATAAACGCCACCCACATTCCCAAGCTGGAATGGATGTGCACTCTTAGGGATGTTGATGTAACGGAGCCAGTCACCCCACAATATAACCTACGACTGATCACCCTTGACCGTACGGATCGTCCGGCCAATAGCAATCAATGCAATTCAGCCGCACTAGTCCTTGACCCAATAATTGACGGATTCCACCTCACACGAGTCCTTATGGACGGAGGCAGCAGTCTAAACCTGCTATATCAGGACACAGTGCGCAAGATGGGTATTGATCTTTTGATTATCAAGCCCACTAAAACCACCTTTAAAGGTGTTATACCAGGTGTGGAGGCCCGTTGTACGGGCTCCATCACTCTGGAGGTAGTCTTCGGATCACAGGACAATTACCGTACCGAAGAGTTAATCTTCGACATCGTCCCTTTTCGCAGTAATTATCATGCACTGCTTGGACGAACCATGTTTGCTCGATTCAATGCGGTGCCACATTATGCCTACCTTAAGCTCAAGATGCCCGGTCCGCGCGGCATCATAACAGTTAATGGCAAGGCCGAACGCTTCCTCCGTGCCGAAGCGCATACCGCCGCTTTAACTGTAGAAGCAAGGAGTGGCATCTTTCAATCGAACCTTGAGTCAACGGCCAAGCTCCCGGACACCGTCAAAGGAATCCGAACTACTTCGCAGCAGGATAGCCCGGCTCATGAGGAGCTCAATTAAAATACTCTGGCAGTAAATGGAGGCAAAGGTAGGACAGGCCACACACTGCGGCTTAACCGCTCCGTGGCACACAAACATTTTTTGCATTTTCTTTGCAGGTCCACTTTTGCGTAGGCCAGGACTGGCGACATGGAGACCAGACACATGAACGGTTGGGAAGCAGCTCAAACACGTAAGGGAATCCTTAGATATCCCCCCCGATTACCATATGATTACACTCCAGATCCGCACACAACCTCCTCCCGCCTGGTCTCAGTAGGTTCTGAAGTCATATTTCTTTTTATCACATTACCCGTACTCGTACGCATCGACGTGTTATTCAATCACAACATGTGGCTATATGACGCTTATCTGCTGTTGTTCCTTATTGACACTCTTTGTCAAATGGCATCTGTGCATCGCGATATGGCTTAATATGCCAGGGGCTTCATTGTACCCATAATATGGCAATAAAAGTTCGAACACCTTCACGGTCGTTCGGCACCCCGAACTTATAGCATTATATGCATCAGCTCTGAATCATGTCTTGGGTCAATAGTTGGGTTTGCCCGGCTCCCATGTTTTGCTTCCTTACGTTCCGCTATATCGGCTAAGGCGGCACAGGGAGAACTACTGCGATTGTGTCCCGGTTCTTCCGAACGAGCGCCTCAGTAGAGAAAGCCGAAAACTGACTGTCATGATACGGCGAGATCTGGTCAGCTGTTCGAGAGGTTGCAAAATCTTTAAGGATTTCTTCTGCATTATGCGATAACTAATGCAGCGTGCGATGGATCGGGTTTTCTGCCGATCAGGTGCTTATAGAGCCCCTCGTGCGGTCTTCCGAACACCAGGGGCTGCGCCTACCTTGCTTTTGTGAAACTCCTATGGCTAAGTGAGAGTGATAAAGCCTTATAGTCTGATTGCCTGGTTCGTTGCGCTGAACACCTCCTTCAAGGACCCAAAACTGGGGTAAAGAGTGCTCAGGTTTATCCCGAACACCCCCGTACTTCCTACTTGGGGGCAGAAGCCGACGACTGGCCAACTCTTAGGATTAATATATAAAATGGCCGCACGGGAGGAAAAGCTTTCAAATAACAGGCAATAAATAATAGAAATGACCTTGTTTAAACATTACAAAGGACAACATGACTGTATTCATGGAAATATAATGTCCTTGGTGCATTGCTCCGCCGCAAGGCGGGATCCTTTCAGGACACTATCATAATATAACTCGGGCTTGAGGTGCTCCTTCCCCTCCGGCGGTCCCTCGGTCATCAGCTTTTCAGCATCCATCTTTGCCTAGTGCACCTTCGCGCGGGCGAAGGCCATTCGCGCACCCTCCATATAGACCGACCGCTTGATGACTTCAAGTCGAGGGCAGGCACTCACAAGCCGCTTCACGAGCTCGATGTAGCTGCTTGGAATCGGCTCGGCAAGCCATAGCCGGATAATTAAATCCTTCATGGCTAGTTCGGCAGCCTTATGCAGTTCGATCAACTGTTTCAGCTAATCGGCAAAATGCACTGGATACTTCGGTGCCAGATACTGCGACCAGAAGAACTTCTCCGCAGTGCTCCTTTCTTCGTCCCGCTAGAATTGGGCGGCATCAGATATACTGCATGGCAGCTCCGCAAATACCCCTGGAGAAATCCGAATTAGTAAGACGTGATTTTCTCCCTTTAAATACCTGCTTTGCATAGAAAAAGCCTTACCCGCCGCGTTCTTCCTCACCTCCTGGATTTCCTGCAGGGTGCCTTGGGCTTCCCAGCGGGCATCACATGCGGCTTGACGAGCTTAGGAGAGTTCAGATTCTTTCTCCGTTAAACTCTGCTCCAAGGTCTCGCATTTCTTCACGGCCTCTTGGAGCTCTTGTTCAGCTTCAATAACCCTGGCCTAGTGGTTTTTGCAAAGAGCATGCTCTGCGGCTGCCTTCTTCTCGGCTTCGGCCACATCCTTCTTAAGAGCCTCAATTTCGGCCGTCACCCCTAGAGCACATCATAAAAATATTTTCATCATACTAACTTATTCATTCGCGCTGAATGCGTACAAGGTTTTTGCATACCTTGGTTATTCTCCAACTGCTTCTTCACTCGACCGAGTTCTTCTTCAGCCCTCTCCAGACTATGCTTCAGTCTGGAGACCTCCTCAGTATGAGAGGCGGCAGTCTCTACAGACGCCTGCTTATTAAAAAAAAGAGAAGAGGGAGAGATGCCACAAAGTGAGTCTCCTGCAAACATATATTTGATCCTCTGTCCGGTTCTTTCTTTCACCGAATAGTGTATCAGGGGCTACTACCTATACTATGACACTCTTCGAAACCTCACAAAACATACCTCAAAGCCCGTTATAAGGCTGATGCAGGCTTCATCTAGTCCACTCTCAGCAGAGTGAATCTTCTCAATCACCGCACCCATAAGGGCATAGTGTTCTTCAATGATGGAGGCGCTCTTCAGCGCCACCGATAAAGTATCTGGCACCTCTGGTTGGACAGAGGTTGCCGGTGGAACAGGCGCACTCCCTCCAGCTGAGGGAGGCTGCCTGCCTGATTTTGGAGCCCTATCGGTGTCTAGAATTGTGTCCGGCTGGGGGCCGAATTCGAGATAGCCCCCACCGTCGACGTTGATGGGAGCCTCTTCTCCTGTGTGTCCGTCCCCTGAAGTTTGACCTTCTGGCGCCGCCTTGATGATCTTTTCCCCCCTCCTTGGCCTGGGTCCCTCTGGGACGATACCTTGGTGTCGTTCGCGTGTTTTGGGGAAGGGGCCTTCGATGGTGTCCCGCTGTCCATAGCTCCGATCCCAGTAAATCCTCCGATGAGGATTGTTCGGTGCGGGACTTTGCCGGACTGCAAAAAAGTATGGCTCTGATTAAAACATCATGCCATAGTGAGTCTGGATGCGCAAACGTGTTCGGATTTTATATACTCACGAGTTCACCAGGGGCTGGGCCCTGGTATCCCACTCTGGGGTACTGTCGGTAGCTGCGGTGGACTCCTCCAGAAGGGGAGTTTTTCCCTTCTTAGGCGACTCGGCCTCCAAGGATGTGGAGGCCGTCCTTTTCTTTCTTCTCCTTGCTGGGGGGATTGGTTTTCCTCCTCTTCCTCGTCCTCTCTCGAGGAAGAGCGGGCGTCGGAGTCTTTGGATATTGTGTTCGAAGTGCCGCGATGATGAAGGCCACCCCTGGTCTCTTTGGCTTTCTTCTCGGCCTTCTTCTTGGGCACCTTGTAAGGCGCCGGGACCAGCATCTTCGTCAGAAGTGGGCCGGCTGGTTCTTCTGGCAGTGGGGCCGGATAGTAGATCCGCCCCGCCTTCTTCGTCCAGTCGTAGGAGAGTTCTGGGAAATGCATTAAGAATTCCCCTTGGATTATGCAAATAAAATGTATGACTTGTCAACATACAATGACTTACCGAACTTGCAGGACAAGACAGTTGATACCCGCGGTCCTCGGCTGAGTCCGGCCACGATTTGCCGACTTAAAGAGCACCTTCCAAATGTCTTTGTGTGAGGTGCCAAAGAACTCTAGCAGGGTCTGGTGCTTGGCCGGATCGAATTCCCACAAATTGCAGGCCCTGTGTTGACAAGGAAGAATCCGGCGAACTAACATCACCTGGACTACATTGACAAGTTTGATATTCTTGTCTTCCATATCCTTGACGCGCGTCTGGAGCACCGACAACTCATCGGGCAAAGACCAGTTCAGGACCTTCTTGGGCTAGGATGTAAGCCTCAGGGGGCTCCAGATCAGAGTTCCGGAGCTGCGGCCCATTTCGCGCCGCACGGCTCAGTGACGTAGAACCACTGCTGTTGCCACCCTTTGACAGAATCATTAAAAGTACCTGATGGCCATGTGACGTTGGGCATCTTGCTCACCATGGAACCTCCACACTCAGCGTGCTCGCTGCTCACTACCTTGGGCTTCACATTGAAAATCTTCAGCCATAAGCCGAAGTGTGGAGAGATGCGGAGAAAGGCCTCGCACACGACGATGAATGCGAGATGTTGAGGAAGGAATTTGGGGATAGATCATGAAAATCGATCCCGTAATAATACATGATGCCGCGAAGAAATGGATGGAGGGGAAACCCTAGCCCGCGGACGAAATGGGGGAGGAATACAACCCTCTCGTGGGGTTCCGGGGTTGGGACAATCTGTCCCGCCGTCGGGAGATGATGGCTGATTCTCTTGGCCAGATACCCGGCCTCCCGAAGCTTCTTGATATCCTTCTCCCGGATGGTAGAGGCCATCCACTTGCCTCCTGCTCTGGATCCGGACATTTTTGGAGGACCTTTGTGGGCGGAGAAGACGAACGCTTGGGCGCTGGAGCTCGAGTGAGAGAGAATGGATGAGCAGAGGAAGAAGAAAGCGTGGGTGAAAAACGGGAGTTCTTATCTCTTTATAAAGGCAGCAGGGATCCTGCGCCTCCCCACTTGCCCAGTAAACTCGCTTAATCCCCAAGCTCCGCGTTGATGGCGCGGTTGGGTTACCCACACCCATATTGATGAGTATCCCGTGATAAGGGGACACAATCTCTGCCTTGACAAGACGTGCCAATGAAACTGCCTCGCAAGATGTGCAATAGCGAGTTGAGAAAAATGGTTTGAATAATGACTGGGCCGAGGCGTGATGTCATGCTGTGAAAAGCAGTCAGTAGATTAGATTTGTGGAATAGTGTGCTCTCTATGGTGGTATGTGGAATTTGATTTGCAGAGCCGGACACGATCCTTGTGTTCAAGATCTTCTATGGAGTATTCAAGGAACCCGCCTTGCAATGCCGAAGACAATCTGCACGCCGGACTCATCGTCATTGAAGCCTGGTTCAGGGGCTACCGAGGGAGTCCTGGATTAGGGGGTCCTCGGACAGCCGGACTATGTACTTGTGCCGGACTGTTGGACTATGAAGATACAAGATTGAAGACTTCGTCCCGTGTCCGGGTGGGACTCTCCTTTGCGTGGAAGGCAAGCTTGGCAATTCGGATATGTAGATTTCCTTCACTGTAACTGACTCTGTGTAACCCTAGCCCCCTCCGATGTCTATATAAACCGGAGGGTTTAGTCCGTAGGACGACAACAATCATAATCATAGGCTAGCTTCTAGGGTTTAGCCTCTATGATCTCGCGGTAGATCAACTCTTGTAATACTCATATCATCAAGATCAATCAAGCAGGAAGTAGGGTATTACCTCCATAGAGAGGGCCCGAACCTGGGTAAACATGGTGTCCCCCGCCTCCTGTTACCATTAGCCTTAGACACACAGTTCGGGACCCCCTACCCGAGATCCGCCGGTTTTGACACCGACAAGTAGTATTTTGCTTCGAGGGCTAATAAACTTTTGCAATAAGTATATGAGTTCTTTATGACTAATGTGAGTCCACGGATTATACACACTCTTACCCTTCCACAATTTGCTAGCCTCTACGGTACTGTGCATTGCCCTTTCTCATCTTGAGAGTTGGTGCAAACTTCGCCGGTGCATCCAAACCCCATGATACGATACGCTCTATCACACATAAACCTCCTTATATCTTCCTCAAAACAACCAGCATACCTACCTATTATGGCATTTCCATAGCCATTCCGAGATATATTGCCATGCAACTTTCCACCGTTCCATTTATTATGACATGCTCCATCATTGTCATATTGCTTTGCGTGATCATGTAGTTGACATCGTATTTGTGGCAAAGCCACCTTTATAATTCTTTCATACATGTCGCTCTTGATTCATTGCATATCCCAGTACACCGCCGGAGGCATTCACATAGAGTCATAATTTGTCCTAAGTATTGAGTTGTAATTCTTGAGTTGTAAATAAATAGAAGTGTGATGATTTCCATTATTAGAGCATTGTCCCATGTGAGGAAAGGATGATGGAGACTATGATTACCCGCAAGTCGGGATGAGACTCCGGACGAAATAAAAAAAGAGGCCAAAGAAGCCCAAATAAAAAAAAGAGAGAAAAAAAGAGGCTAAAGAAGCCCAAATAAAAAATGAGAGAAAAAGAGAGAAGGGACAGTGTTACTATCCTTTTTCCACACTTGTGCTTCGAAATAGCACCATGATCTTCATTATAGAGAGTTTCTTATTTTGTCACTTTCATATACTTGTGGGAATTTTTCATTATAGAACTTGGCTTGTATATTCCAATGATGGGCATCCTCAAAATGCCCTAGGTCTTCGTGAGCAGGCAAGCTGGATGCACACCCACTTAGTTTCTTTTTGATGAGCTTTCATACATTTATAGCTCTAGTGCATCCGTTGCATGGTAATCCCTACTCCTTGTATTGACATCAATTGATGGGCATCTCCATAGCCCATTGATTAGCCGCGTCAATGTGAGACTTTCTCCTTTTTTTGTTTTCTCACATAATCCCTATCATCATACTCTACTCCACACATAGTGCTATGTCCATGGCTTATGCTCATTTATTGCGTGAGGGTTGAAAAGGCTGAAGCGCGTTACAAAGTATGAACCAATTGCTTGGATGAAATTGGGTGTGCATGATGGGAGCATTTTGTGTGACAAAAATGAAGCATGGCCAAACTATATGATTTTGTAGGGATAAAGCTTTCTTTGGCTATGTTATTTTGATAAGACATAAACTGCTTGGTTAGCATGCTAGAAGTACTACTATTTTTAATGTCAATATTAAACTTTTATCTTGAATCTTTTGGATCTGAACATTCATGCCACAATAAAGAGAATTACATTGAAAATTATGTTAGGTAGCATTCCACATCAAAAATTATGTTTTTATCATTTTCCTACTCAAGGACGAGCAGGAATTAAGCTTGGGGATGCTGATACGTCTCCGACGTATCTATAATTTTTGATTGTTCCATGCTATTATAATATCTGTTTTGGATGTTTAATGGGCTTTATTATGCACTTTTATATTATTTTTGGGACTAACCTATTAACTGGAGGCCCGGTGCAAATTGCTGTTTTTTTGCCTATTTCAGTGTTTCGCAGAAAAGGAATATCAACGGAGTCCAAACGGAATGAAAACTTCGGGAGAATCGTTTTTGGAACAAACGCAATACAGGAGACTTGGAGTGGACGTCTGGGAAGCAACGAGGTGGCCATGAGGGTCCAGGGCGCTCCCTACCCCACTGGGGGTGCCCCCACCCTTGTGGGCCCCTCGTGGCTCCCCTGACCGACTTCTTTCGCCTATATATACCCATATACCCCAAAAACATCCAGGAGCACAATAGATTGGGAGATCCACCGCCGCAAGCCTCTATAGCCACCAAAAACCAATTGGGGAACGCACTAGCAGAGAGCAAGTCGTGCAGTAGCACCACGAGCGAGTGCTAAAGCAGCAACTCCTGTAGCTGCCGGAGGTCATGAAACAGCACCAGCAGCAGCGCAAGCGAGAGCAAGAGCAGAGCAGCAGCACGAACGAAAGCAAGAGCAGTGCAGCAGCGCGAACGACAACAAGAGCAGAGCCACAACGCGAGCGAGAGCCGGAGCAGCTGCAGCTAGTGCCATTGTGGAAGTTGCCGCCAAGGAAGCAACAACATGGGGGAGAGACGCCGTGGATGATGTGGCCGGCAACGACGCCATCGATGGAGACCCGCCATGTCTGCTCGGTATCGAGCACCGGCAGCCCCGTGTGATCGAATAAAAGATAAAATGCAGCGGTGAGTGCAGAACCTCCTTGGTGGCGACGAGTTAGCCTCGGCTTTATCGGAGGAATTGGTGAGGGTGCTGCGGTTCCGGTGGGGCAGGTCAAGATGGCGCTGTGGGGATTGAGGTGGCACGATAGATGAGGTGAACATCGGGGCAGCTCCTTGGAGCTGGAGGACTGGGCGGCTTTTCCGGCGGGACGACGAGATCGACAACGGATCCTCATCCGGTGCGGTGGATGAGGGATGATGAGCTGTTGCAGTGGACGACGTAGTCGGGGAAGAGTCTCTGGCTGGGCGGCGGTC
>NC_041381.1:153243833-153252960 GCF_002162155.2 Triticum dicoccoides
GGGGCGAAGGGGGAGGGGGAGCCACGCTTAGGGACGCGCTTGTCCGAAATGTAGTGTAAGTTACCAGCGTACCCCCACCGGTTTTGACACCGCGACGTGGAGCTTCATTTTCGGCTGAGGGGTAGAATGGGATTTCACGTGTCTGGGCTGCGGGACCGATTTCAGATGAGGAGGGAGTTCTCGAGCGCATCGAAATTTCGGGATAACAAGGCATGGCGCGGGTTGAAGAGGCGGGAGTTTCAAAGCAGGTGAGACAAAAGATACTCGAGCTTGAAAATTTCAGGATAACAAGGTGCAGATTCCTTGTTCGGCAGAACAAACTTAATGTGTAAAAAAACAATTCATACAAGACAAGAGAGAGTCATGTCCCCTTTTACTGTATTGCTATAGATGCCATTGAAAAAACTACAAGAAAAATGTAAAAAAAATGGGAGATCAAGATTACCCTGCACAATACCAAATCGATTCGCACTTACCTCAACAATAACAAAAAACAAATCAATTCCCACCAAAAGAAAGAGTAATGTCCCTTTTTATATGATTACAAATGCCAGGATTTCGAATTTCAATTTTTGAATCCATGTTATGTTGAATTCGAATATATCGTTAGGTGACCTTGCGGTTTAAAATTGATGTAGTCGTACATTTTGATCTTCCATCATATATGAACATTTTACTCCACCATGTGAACATATATATTGTCGTCTACCATATGGACTAAATTTGAATCAATTTTCCTTATTTGAATACGATTGTTGTCAAGTTATACAATAATTTAAATATTATCTTGATAACAAAAAACATGCATATAGCAGTAATCATATTTAACTATGAACTACATGTACCATACGCTCTCCAATTCAAATATTTGTATCCATTTTATGTTGAATTCAAATCATAGTACATTATTGGTCTAGGTAGCGAGATGTTCAGGATAATCTAAACCCTGTTTTCATCTGTATAATTTTTGGCTGAATTGGGACAAGTTTTGGTATAAGCTTCTTGCAAAACCGGAAATTCTCTCAACAAGCCTCGTGGTTCCGAGAGGGAACGTGTCACCTTTGTGTGCGAAATGATATACGCTGTCTCCCCCTTGATTTTATTTACAGAGGCAACATAGAACTATATGAGTGCCCTGTTAAATTTTGGAGTTATTTCGGGTTCGTTTGGCCTTTTTATACATTAATTGAGTTTCTGGACTTTTAATGTGCATAATCTAAATAGGAACTGCATGCACATGCTCCGGTGCACCAAATTTGGTTGAAAAATCACATGTGTGTCCTGGGTTGAATTTCTAGGTCCCATGGAATAAATGAGAATGAAATTCAAACATTTGGGCGTCGTGACTCGGCCAGAACATCAAGAAACTTAGATTTTAAATTCATGTAAATCCAAAACTCGCCTGGAAATCATGAAAAGTGGCATGGTGTCATGTCATGGCACTAACATGTTGTGGTAAAAAATTGGGCCGATTTGAAAGCTCGTGGTTCTAAGAGGGAACGTGCCACCTTTGAGTGTGAAACGATATACGCTGCCCCCCTTGAGTTTCTTAACAAAGGAAACATAGAACTACATGAGTGCCCTGTTAAAATTTGGAATTATTCCGGGTTCATTTGTCGTTTTTTATACATTAATTGAGTTTCTGGTCATTTAATGTGCATAAGTCAAATTTGAAATACAAGCACATGCTCTCGTGCACCAAAGTTGGTTGAAAAATCACATTTGTGTCCTTGGGTGAATTTCTAGGTCCCATGCAAGAAATGAGAATAAAATTCAAACATCTGGGCATCGTGGCTCGGCCGAGAACATTGAGAAACTTGGTTTTAAAATTCTTGTAAATCCAAAACACGTCTGAAAATCATGAAACTTGGCATGGGTGTCATGTCATGGTACTACCATGCTGTGGTAAAAAATTGGCCGAATAGGAATAGATTTTGGTATAAGCTTCTTGCAAACCGAAGCTTCTCTCAAGAAGGCTCGTGGTTCTGAGAGGGAACGTGCCACCTTTGAGTGCGAAACGATATACGCTGTCCCCTTGAGTTTATTTACAAAGGCAACATAGAACTACATGAGTGCCCTATTAAATTTTGGAATTATTCCGGCTTCCTTTGGCCTTATTTACACATTAATTGAGTTTTTGGTCATTTAATGTGCATAATTCAAATTTCAACTACAGGCACGTGCTCCCGTGTACCAAAGTTGGTTGAAAAATCACATTTGTGTCCTCGGGTGAATTTCTAGGTCCCATGCAAAAAATGAGAATAAAATTCAAACATCTGGGCATCGTGGCTCGGTCGAGAACATTGAGAAACTTGGTTTTAAAATCATGAAACTTGGCATGGTGTCATGTCATGGTAGTACGATGCCGTGGTAAAAAAAATTGGCCGAATTGGAACAAATTTTGGTATAAGCTTCTTGCAAATCGGAGCTTCTCTCAAGAATGCTCATGGTTCTGGGAGGAAACGTGTCACATTTGTGTGAATAATTCAAATTTGAAATACAAGCACATGTTACAGTGCACCAAAGTTGGTTGAAAAATCACATGTGTGTCCTCGGGTAAATTTCTAGGTTCCATGCAAGAAATGGGAATGAAATTCAAAATTCTGGGCGTCGTGGCTGGGCTGGAAACATTGAGAAACTTAGTTTTTTAATTCCTGTAAATCCAAAACACGCATGAAATAATGAAACTTGGCTTGGTTCCATGACATGGCACCAACATGTTGTGGTAATTTTGCAGTCCGATTTGCGAAGGCGCACACATTAACAATCAAAAAATCATTTTGGAACAAGTGCTGTCACGTTACAATCGGAAACACAAGTATTGTTGAAACCGTGGGTGTTCTATTTACTACCATTTATGTGCCGCCATGCGTCCCCATTTTTATTAGCTAGGAGGCGCCGTGCAGGGTAGCTATTTGAGTACGAGAGGTGTGCGATCAGACCCCTGCGCGTGCTTATCGGGACGAGAGCCCTTTGACCTCCATCTGCCATCCACCTCTCTCCCAAGGTCTCCATTAATGGCACCCGAGCCTCTGTTTAATGGCGTGGCTATGTCTCACTCGACTGAGATTTAAGAGAGAAAAAAGAAAATCTGAAAGCACGGATCTTGATGTAAGATCTGACGGACCTATATGGCATCTACTTTGACTTATAGCAAGACTAATGAATATATAAGGACGATAAATTGTCTTACATAATTAGAAAGATAATTAAAAAAGCCACATGCGGCTACGCCCGAAATGCACAAGGGCAAAAGAAGAAGGAAGACAAGGATCTAGCTCACTGATCTCTACTTTCTTGATGTGTTGCTGCAGGCCGCGGGAACTAGTCTCCACGGCGAGCGGCGGTCGTGTCCTCAAGACGCTACTTGAGAACATGTACGGATTCCTCCACCAGCCTTTGGCGCTCGTTGCAGACCATGTCATTCTCGTCCATAAGTTTCTTGATGAGGACGCCGGTCCTCTTCAACAAGGCACTGGTCTCCTCCTACTAGTCTGCACTTCGGACGATCTTCACCCTCAGCAGGTCGCACTCGGCCCGGAGCCTCTCACTGCCCTCCCTTAGTTGCCGGATGATGCCGGTAGCCTATTCAAACGAGGCTTTCAAGTCGTCCTGCAACCTTGCCCAGCCGGAGATCTGATCCATCTGGCTATGGACGATCGCATGCATGCGCCTGTAACAATCGTCGCTTTCCCGTGAGAAATTTTTCCAGGCCGCCGCGGTGCGGCGGGACATCTCTGCTGCTTCCGCGGCGCGGCCAGACCAGTCTACTGCATCAACGGTGCGGTGGGACCTCCGTGCTGCTTTAGCAGTGCGGCGGGACCTACGTGCCGCTACTTCCGCGCGGCGGGACATGTCGGCTGCTTTCGCAGCAAGGCGGGACATCTCTCGTGCTTCCGCTTCCATGCTCGCCTCTCCCTAGTGGCAATCTCTCAACCCAGAACTCACGCTGGCCATGGCAGACGCAAGGGAAGGGTGCTGAATGACTTGTTTGTTTTTGTGGATGAGGAGTTGAGGAGGAATGTGCAGTCATCTTGGCATACTAGTATTTATAACCGAGTACTAATTCGCTCCTAAATGGGAAACCGTTTAGGTTGTGATCGGTGTGAACAGGTTTGCAGTTCAATATAGCATGGTACTAATACGCTCCTAAGTGGGAAACTGTTTAGGTTGTGATCGGTGTGAACAGGTTTGCAATTCAATATAGCATGGACTAATTTGGAATGTGACGAGACGCAAGCTCAAAATTTATTGATGGTTCCAGTTTTGAAGTGCGGCACAATTCCCGGATGGCGTTACGTGGGCGCGTGTTCTCGGCCACGGTGTAGCATATGCCATGGTAATCCCTCGTTTCCGGTTTATAGGGCTTATCTCAAAATTTTAGTTTTTCCATTTTATAAGGCTCAATTTGGTTGTTCCCCATAACAAGTTCAGATTTCAAGGTGCATTAAATCATTGCATGCAAGTATTAAGAGAAAATTGACCAATGCATGTACGTTATGCATGCATGCAATGCAATTAATGCATTGGTAAACATAATTTTTTTGAGGAAACAAGAGCATTAATTGGATGCTTTTGCAAACTACAAAAAGAATTCCAACACTCACCATCTACCTTGGTTGGTGAGATTTTTGAATTGAGCCCTATAAACCGGAAAGGAGGGAGTAGTTCTTTTTCTACTGCTGTGTACGTGCAATAACTTGCACTTTCATATACATATATTTTGGTTAATGGGGCGTTCGACAGGAATAGTCGCATGGCAAGCTATAGGCTAGTCTTTTTTCAGACGCATTAAACCTATCTCTGGGGACTTCTCGCACGCACCATCATGCCACCCACAGAAACTTGTCCTTTGAGTTTAATACGTTATACAGGAAGAGAAGAGGTGCATGCACGCACTCGTCCTCTCACACACGCGTCTGTTTTTTCTCGAAAAGGAGGATGATGACCCCCCGCCTCTGCATATGGGAGTCATACACGCATTTGTAGCTACGAATTGTAGTGTTCTCAACCATCCGATTGGCTCTATCATGGATGTACCTATATACTAAAACATGTCTAGATACATCTATGTTTTGAAAAATGGAAGGCATGTATTGTGGAACGGAGGGAGTGCTCGTCATCAAAATGGATAAAAAGGGACATATCTAGAACTAAAATACGTCTACATACATCTCCTTTTATCCATTTTGATGACAAGTAGTACTTCTTACCCAAAGGAACTTTATATCCAACCGACACAAAATATCCGTTCGACTGTTGCAAATTACTGATCTGATGTCGAAGTAATTGCAGCATCGCCACCAAAACACCATTTCTTAAGCTAAAGTAGATCGAGGTAATCCCTATATTAGCATATTACTAAGATAAACAGAAGGCACTGTAGAAACATTTAGGACGTGAGCTTGTGAATCTGAATGAGGAGGGACACCAGCTTAGCCCTGGCCAGCAGCTTAGGTGGAACTGTGAAGAAGGTCAGCTCCTACGCGTCGACGTCGCTGGGATGCTTGCTGCTTGTCACCTCCATTTCCACCTTGACGGCGTCGGTCGTGCCTTTGGGCTCCCCCGACGGGCCATTCGCCCACAGTTTGGCCATGTAGTGCGGCAGTGGGGACGCCCCCGCTCTGATGCAGGCGACCTACACAGCGATAGGCGCGCCGATGTCGAGCACGCCGCCGACCAAGAAAAACGCGCGGCCGTCCTCCTCCGCGAATATCAAGAGCCGTGGCTCCGACAGTGGCACTTGCAGCTGGAGCACCTTGCCGTACTGGATCCTGTGCATGGGCATGGGATGCACGGTGCTGATGTGGTGGTAGAGCACCGGCGGCGGGCCTTCGTGGCCACAGACGGACACGGGGCATTTGCAGGGCACGAGCGGACACACGCTCTGGTGATCAGTGAGCTTGTGGTAAGTGGCATAGAGCCCACAACCTTCGTGCGGGCACTCCACCCTCACCGACGAAAGGACGGCACCCACCGCCGTGTTCCACACATCGAAGCCACCGCCGCGCTCGCACTTCTGGCACTGTCGCTGGTTCCCGGGGCGCTCGACGCGGCAGTCCGCGCAGGCCAGGTGCCCTCCCCTGCACTGCAGAAATCAATCGAACATCACATCAATCAAGAAACTTGCACCTTGCTCAATCAGCCAAACGAACGAGGTGTATTCGAACCTCATACACTGGAGGCGTCAAGGGGCGGAGGCACAAGGGGCAGTGGAGCACGGTTAGGTCCATCGAGACCTTAGAGAGCTCCATCCTCGGGTCCTGTTCGGTCTGCATGATCTCGCCCTCCTCGTGCACAACCATCTCTCGCTTGGGCCGGGGCATTACAAAGCTTTACCGTCACATATTTTATACTACTTCAAGGTGCATCAAATCAACACATGCAAGTATCAAAAGGAGAGTCACGACATGCATGCATGCGTTGTAATTAATGTATCGGTAAACGCGAATTATTGAAATATATCAAGTGCAGTGCTTTGATGTGTCGCGTCAACTCGTACATCAGCGAGAAGTTTGATTATCCTCTCCCTCGTGGACTTAACTACACCTGCCTTTGGCTATATGACAGGTTGGCCCACCTGTCATACACGCAAAGGCAGGAGCGTCCCTCCCTCGCCCATGAGCATGGTGGCTAGCAAGACTAGGAGAAGCTTTCGCTACGCGCTCTCCCTCCCGCACGCGATGGACATGTAGCAGTTCAGTCGGTGTCAGATGGCCAGAAGCGTACTATAGTACTCCTCTAGTGCAGTAGTACTCCATCATTGTTCGACTTCCCGAAGAGGCGAAGAGCCAAGCACAGCCCGGACGCTCGTGTGGCAGTTTCATGTGTAGGGTAGTCTAGGATAGCGTGTACCGTGCATGTAAGCTTAAAATCATTGGGGTCGGCTCCATGCTATGTGGCCGTCTCGAAGTTTTTTTTTCAAACAATAGTCTTCTGGCCCTACCTGTCACCCTGGTGATTGTAGTTTGCACGCTCATCTGGTCATGACAGGAATATATATTTTAAGTTGTGGTGGGTAAATGTTAGAGGTTGGAACAAATATATTGTACACTACGGGTCTTTCAGCCAAGTTTAGAGGCAAGCATGTGGGGCCAGTGCTATGATGTGTTGCGTCAACTCTTACAACGAGGAGAAGCTTGATTTTACTACTACTCTCCTTCTCCCTCTCCCATGCGCGCGGTTGCTCGCAAACGAGGACATGCTTTTGCTTAGTAGTACTTCTACAACAAGCTATCCCTCCCGCTCGCGGTGGACGGACATGCAGCAGTGGATTTGATAATGTAGACGCAGTAGTAGTAACATCATTGTTTGTCTTCTTGAAGAGGCAAAGAGCCAAGCGCAACCCGAACGTGGCTGTTGCGAACATTGGAGCACGCATATAGCCAGGCTATTGCATGAGACAAAATTGCTATGTGAGCCCACTATTGTACTAGTACGTACAACTACTTGCTAGTATAGCCCTGTAAACCAGAAAGGTGTATTTGCCCTTCTAGAGATTTCAACAAGTGACTAGACTACACCGAGACGGAGTACATATGGAGCAAAATGAGTGAATCTGCATCGTAAATAAATACGTAGTTCTATCGTTTTCCTCTCCGAGGTGCACAATATTGAGTATACTGACTAGTCTCTTTTTGACATGCATTTACGTTTTTTTGACACAGTACAGACTCAAGCGCTCATATACACGCACATACACTCACCCCTATGAGCGCACACACGCACGACACTATCATCTTGAAATTTACAGTCACCATAGGCACCTCGTTGTCGACGGGAACGTCTGCTGACTCCTGACACATGATAGACGCGAGTGGCAGTTGCCTCCGTAGGTGCTTGAATGCCAAGGAGGTAGAGGGTAGCGGTTCCCGAGACATTGAGCGGTCAATGATGCATCCTCAATTACATGCAGAGGGAATTAATTGGAGAAGCAGAATAGAGCCAGCACGATGTGAATGCAACAGAGTTTGGACTTGTTGGAAATATGCCCTAGAGGCAATAATAAAAGGATTGTTATTATATTTCTTTGTTCATGATAGTTGTCTTTTATTCATGCTATAATTGTATTATCCGGAAATCGTAATACACGTGTGAATATTTAAACCACAACATGTCCCTAGTGAGCCTCTAGTTGACTAGCTCGTTGATCAACAGATAGTCATGGTTTCCTGACTATGGACATTGGATGTCGTTGATAACGGGATCACATCATTAGGAGAATGATGTGATGGACAAGACCCAATCCTAAGCATAGCACAAGATCGTGTAGTTCGTTTTGCTAGAGCTTTTCCAATGTCAAGTATCTCTTCCTTAGACCATGAGATCGTGTAACTCTCGGATACCATAGGAGTGCTTTGGGTGTACCAAAGGTCACAACGTAACTGGGTGACCATAAAGGTGCACTACAGGTATCTCCGAAAGTGTCTGTTGGGTTGACATGGATCGAGACTGGGATTTGTCACTCCATATTACAGAGAGGTATCACTGGGCCCACTTGGTAGTGCATCATCATAATGAGCTCAAAGTGACCAAGTGTCTGGTCACGGGATCATGCATTACGGTACGAGTAAAGTGACTTGCCGGCAAAGAGATTGAACGAGGTATTGGGATACCGACGATCGAATCTCGGGCAAGTAACATACCGTCTGACAAAGGGAATAGTATACGGGGTTGCTTGAATCCTCGACATCGTGGTTCATCTGATGAGATCATCGAGGAGTATGTGGGAGCCAACATGGTATCCAGATCCCGCTGTTGGTTATTGACCGGAGAGCCGTCTCGGTCATGTCTACATGTCTCCCAAACCCGTAGGGTCTACACACTCAAGATTCGGTGACGCTAGGGTTGTATGAATATGAGTATGCAGCAAACCGAATGTTGTTCGGAGTCCCGGATGAGATCCCGGACGTCACGAGGAGTTTCGGAATGTTCCGGAGGTAAAGAATTATTTATAGGAAGTGCTGTTTCGGCCATCGGGAAAGTTTCGGGGTCACCCGGTATTGTACCGGGACCACCGGGTGGGGCCACCTATCCCGGAGGGCCCCGTGGGCTGAAGTGGGAGGGGAACCAGCCCCTAGTGGGCTGGTGCGCCTCCCTTGGGCCCCCCTACGCCTAGGGTTGGAAA
>NC_041381.1:153253301-153303628 GCF_002162155.2 Triticum dicoccoides
CACCACATGCCTTGGGGGGCACTCCACCCCCCCGGCCGCCGCCCCCCTTGGGAGATTAGATATCCAAGGGCTGGCGCCCCCCCAGGGGCCTATATAAAGGAGGGGGGCAGGGAGGGCAGCCGCACCCCTGAGTCTTGGCGCCTCCCTCCCCCTGCTGCACCTCTTCCTCCTCCCGCAGTTGCTTGGCGAAGCCCTGCTGGAGCCCTGCTGCATCCGCCACCACGCCGTCATGCTGCTAGATCTTCATCAACCTCTCCTTTCCCCTTGCTGGATCAAGACGGAGGAGACGTCACGCTGACCATACGTGTGTTGAACGCGGAGGTGCCGTCCGTTCGGCGTTAGGATCTCCGGTGATAGGATCACGACGAGAACGACTACCTCAACCCCGTTCTCTTGAACGCTTCCGCACGCGATATACAAGGGGTATGTAGATGCATCTCTCTCCTATCACTCGTTGCTTAGATGAACTCATAGATGGATCTTGGTGAAACCATAGGAATTTTTTTTATTTTCTGCAACGTTCCCCAACAGTGGCATCATGAGCTAGGTCTATGCGTAGTTCTCTATTGCACGAGTAGAACACAAATCTGTTGTGGGCGTAGATCTTGTCAACTTGCTTGCCACTACTAGTCTTTTCTTGCTTCAGCGGTATTGTGGGATGAAGCAGCCCGGACCGACCTTACACGTACGCTTACGTGAGACAAGTTCCACTGACTGACATGCACTAGTTGCATAAGGTGGCTAGCGGGTGTCTGTCTCTCCTACTTCAGTTGGAGAGGATTCAATGAAAAGGGTCCTTATGAAGGGTAAATAGAAGTTGACAAAATCACGTTGTGGTTATTCGTAGGTAAGAAAACGTTCTTGCTAGAACCCAATTGCAGCCACGTAAAAGATGCAACAACAATTAGAGGACGTCTAACTTGTTTTTGCAGCAATTGTCATGTGATGTGATATGGCCAGAAGTTGTGATGAATGATGAATGATATATTGTGATGTATGAGATCATGTTCTTGTAATAGGAATCACGACTTGCATGTTGATGAGTATGACAACCGGCAGGAGCCATAGGAGTTGTCTTAATTATTGTATGACCTGCATGTCAATGATTTAACGCCATGTAATTACTTTACTTTATTGCTAAACCATTAGCTATAGTAGTAGAAGTAATAGTTGGCGAGCAACTTCATGGAGGCACGATGATGGAGATCATGATGATGGAGATCATGGTGTAATGCCGGTGACGAAGATGATCATGGAGCCCCGAAGATGGAGATCGAAGGAGCTATATGATATTGGCCATATCATGTCACTACTTTATATAATTGCATGTGATGTTTATTATGTTGTATGCATCTTGTTTACTTAGAACGGCGGTAGTAAATAAGATGATCCCTTATAATAATTTCAAGAAAGTGTTCCCCCTAACTGTGCACCGTTGCTAAAGTTCGTCGTTTCGATGCACCACGTGATGATCGAGTGTGATAGATCCTTACGTTCACATACAACGGGTGTAAGACAGTTTTACACATGCGAAACACTTAGGGTTAACTTGACAAGCCTAGCATGTATAGACATGGCCTCGGAACACAAGAGACCGAAAGGTCGAACATGAGTCGTATGGGAGATACGATCAACATGGAGATGTTCACCGATGATGACTAGTCCGTCTCACGTGATGATCGGACACGGCCTAGTCGACTCGGATAGTGTAACACTTAGATGACTAGAGGGATGTCAATCTAAGTGGGAGTTCATTAAATAATTTGATTAGATGAACTTAATTATCATGAAGTTAGTCTAAAATCTTTGCAAAATATGTCTTGTAGATCAAATGGTCAACGCTCATGTCAACATGAACTTCAACGCGTTCCTAGAGAAAACCAAGCTGAAAGATGATGGCAGCAACTATACGGACTGGGTCCGGAACCTGAGGATCATCCTCATAGCTGCCAAGAAAGCATATGTCCTAGAAGGACCGGTCGGTGAAGCACCCATCCCAGAGAACCAAGATGTTATGAACGCTTGGCAGTCACGTCCTGATGATTACTCCCTCGTTCAGTGTGGCATGCTTTACAGCTTAGAACCGGGGCTCCAAAAGCGTTTTGAGCAACACGGAGCATATGAGATGTTCGAGGAGCTGAAAATGGTTTTCCAAGCTCATGCCCGGGTCGAAAGATATGAAGTCTCCGACAAGTTCTATAGTTGAAAGATGGAGGAAAATAGTTCTGTCAGTGAGCACATACTCAAAATGTCTGGGTTGCACAACCGCCTGTCCCAGCTGGACATTAACCTCCCGGACGAGGCGGTCATTGACAGAATCCTTCAGTCGCTCCCACCGAGCTACAAGAGCTTTGTGATGAACTACAATATGCAGGGGATGGTAAAGACCATTCTTGAAGTATTTTCAATGCTGAAGTCAGCAGAGGTTGAAAGCAAGAAAGAACATCAAGTGTTGATGGTCAATAAGACCACTAAGTTCAAGAAGGGCAAGGGTAAGAAGAACTTCAAGAAGGACGACAAAGATGTTGCCGCGCCCGGTAAGCCAGTTGCCGGGAAGAAGTCAAAGAATGGACCCAAGCCTGAGACTGAGTGCTTTTGTTGCAAAGGGAAGGGTCACTGGAAGCGGAACTGCCCCAAATACTTAGCGGACAAGAAGGCCGGCAACACTAAAGGTATATGTGATATACATGTAATTGATGTGTACCTTACCAGTACTGGTAGTAACTCCTGGGTATTTGATACCGGTGCCGTTGCTCATATTTGTAACTCACAGCAGGAGCTGCGGAATAAGCGGAGACTGGCGAAGGACGAGGAGACGATGCGCGTCGGGAATGGTTCCAAGGTCGATGTGATCGCCGTCGGCACGCTACCTCTACATTTACCCACGGGATTAGTTATGAACCTCAATAATTGTTATTTAGTGCCAAGTTTGAGCATGAACATTGTATCTAGATCTCGTTTAATACGAGATGGCTACTCATTTAAATCCGAGAATAATGGTTGTTCTATTTATATGAGAGATATGTTTTATGGTCATGCCCCGATGGACAATGATTTATTCTTAATGAATCTCGAACGTAATGTTACACATATTCATAGTGTGAATACCAAAAGATGTAAAGTTGATAACGATAGTCCCACATACTTGTGGCACTGCCGCCTTGGTCACATTGGTGTCAAGCGCATGAAGAAGCTCCATGCTGATGGAGTTGTAGAGTCTCTCGGTTATGAATCATTCGACACATGCGAACCATGCCTCATGGGCAAAATGACCAAGACTCCCGTTCTCCGGAACTATGGAGCGAGCAACCAACTTATTGGAAATCATACATACTGATGTGTGTGGTCCAATGAGCGTTGAGGCTCGTGGAGGATATTGTTATGTTCTCACTCTCACTGATGACTTAAGTAGATATGGGTATGTCTACTTGATGAAACACAAGTCTGAGACCTTTGAAAAGTTCAAGGAATTTCAGAATGAAGTAGAGAATCAACTTGACCGAAAGATAAAATTCTTACGATCAGATCATGGAGGAGAATATTTAAGTCATGAATTTGGTACACACTTAAGAAAATGTGGAATCGTTTCACAACTCACGCCGCCTGGAACACCTCAGCGTAACGGTGTGTCCGAATGTCGTAATCGCACTCTATTGGATATGGTGCGATCTATGATGTCTCTTATCGATTTACCGCTATCATTTTGGGGATACGCTCTAGAGACAGCTATATTCACTTTAAATAGGGCACCGTCTAAATCCGTTGAGACGACACCATACGAATTATGGTTTGGGAAGAAACCTAAGCTGTCGTTTCTAAAAGGTTGGGGATGCGATGTTTATGTCAAGAAACTTCAACCTGAAAAGCTCGAACCCAAGTCAGAAAAATGTGTCTTCATAGGATACCCCAAGGAAACCATTGGGTATACCTTCTACCTTAGATCCGAAGGCAAGATCTTTGTTGCCAAGAACGGATCCTTTCTGGAAAAAGAGTTTCTCTCGAAAGGAGTAAGTGGGAGGAAAGTAGAACTCGATGAAGTACTACCTCTTGAACCGGAAAGTAGTGTAGCTCAAGAAAATGTTCCTGTGATGCCAACACCGAATGGAGAGGAAATTAATGATGATGGTCATGGTATTTCAGATCAAGTTGCTACTGAACTTCGTAGGTCTACAAGGACACGTTCCACACCAGAGTGGTATGGCAACCCTGTCCTGGAAATCATGTTGTTAGACAACGGTGAACCTTCGAACTATGAAGAAGCGATGGCGGGCCCAGATTCCAACAAATGGCTAGAAGCCATGCAGTCTGAGATAGAATCCATGTATGAAAACAAAGTATGGACTTTGACTGACTTGCCCGACGATCGGCGAGCGATAGAAAACAAATGGATCTTTAAGAAGAAGACGAGCGCGGATGGTAATGTCACCATCTATAAAGCTAGACTTGTCGCTAAGGGTTATCGGCAAGTTCAAGGAGTTGACTACGATGAGACTTTATCTCCCATAGCGAAGCTTAAGTCCATCCGAATCATGTTAGCAATTGCCGCATACTATGATTATGAGATATGGCAGATGGACGTCAAAATGGCATTCCTTAACGATTATCTTAAGGAAGAGCTGTATATGATGCAGCCGGAAGGTTTTGTCGATCCTAAGAATGCTAAAAAAGTATGCAAGCTCCAGCGATCCATTTATGGGCTGGTGCAAGCGTCTCGGAGTTGGAACATTCGCTTTGATGAGATGATCAAAGCGTTTGGGTTTATGCAGACTTATGGAGAAGCCTGCGTTTACAAGAAAGTGAGTGGGAGCTCTGTAGCATTTCTCATATTATATGTAGATGACATACTTTTGATGGGAAATGATATAGAATTCTTGGACAGCATTAAGGCCTACTTGAATAAGTGTTTTTCAATGAAGGACCTTGGAGAAGCTGCTTACATATTAGGCATCAAGATCTATAGGGATAGATCGAGACGCCTCATAGGTCTTTCACAAAGCACATACCTTGATAAGATTTTGAAGAAGTTCAAAATGGATCAGTCCAAGAAAGGGTTCTTGCCTGTATTGCAAGGTGTGAGATTGAGCTCGGCTCAATGCCCGACCACGGCAAAAGATAAAGAAGAGATGAGTGTCATCCCCTATGCCTCAGCCATAGGATCTATTATGTATGCCATGCTGTGTACCAGACCTGCTGTAAACCTTGCCGTAAGTTTGGTAGGAAGGTACCAAAGTAATCCTGGCAAGGAACACTGGACAGCGGTCAAGAATATCCTGAAGTACCTGAAAAGGACAAAGGACATGTTTCTCATTTATGGAGGTGACGAAGATCTCGTCGTAAAGGGTTACGTCAATGCTAGCTTCGACATAGATCTGGATGACTCTAAGTCACAAACCGGATACATGTATATGTTGAATCGTGGAGCAGTAAGCTGGTGCAGTTGCAAGCAGAGCGTCGTGGCGGGATCTACATGTGAAGCGGAGTACATGGCAGCCTCGGAGGCAGCACATGAAGTAATATGGATGAAGGAGTTCATCACCAACCTAGGAGTCATACCTAATGCGTCGGGGCCAATCACTCTCTTGTGTGACAACACTGGAGCTATTGCCCTTGCCAAGGAGCCCAGGTTTCACAAGCAGACCAGGCACATCAAGCGTTGTTTCAACTCCATCCGTGAAAATGTTCAAGATGGAGACATAGATATTTGCAAAGTACATACGGATCTGTCGCAGATCCGTTGACTAAACCTCTTCTGCGAGCAAAACATGATCAACACCAGAACTCTATGGGTGTTCAATTCATCACAATGTAACTAGATTATTGACTCTAGTGCAAGTGGGAGACTGTTGGAAATATGCCCTAGAGGCAATAATAAAAGGATTATTATTATATTTCTTTGTTCATGATAGTTGTCTTTTATTCATGCTACAATTGTATTATCCGGAAATCGTAGTACACGTGTGAATACTTAAACCACAACATGTCCCTAGTGAGCCTCTAGTTGACTAGCTCGTTGATCAACAGATAGTCATGGTTTCCTGACTATGGACATTGGATGTCGTTGATAACGGGATCACATCATTAGGAGAATGATGTGATGGACAAGACCCAATCCTAAGCATAGCACAAGATCGTGTAGTTCGTTTTGCTAGAGCTTTTCCAATGTCAAGTATCTCTTCCTTAGACCATGAGATCGTGTAACTCCCGGATACCGTAGGAGTGCTTTGGGTGTACCAAACGTCACAACGTAACTGGGTGACTATAAAGGTGCACTACAGGTATCTCCGAAAGTGTTTGTTGGGTTGACACGGATCGAGACTGGGATTTGTCACTCCGTATTACGAAGAGGTTTCACTGGGCCCACTCGGTAGTGCATCATCATAATGAGCTCAAAGTGACCAAGTGTCTGGTCACGGGACCATGCATTACGGTACGAGTAAAGTGACTTGCCGGCAACGAGATTGAACGAGGTATTGGGATACCGACGATCGAATCTCGGGCAAGTAACATACCGTTTGACAAAGGGAATAGTATACGGGGTTGCTTGAATCCTCGACATCGTGGTTCATCTGATGAGATCATCGAGGAGTATGTGGGAGCCAACATGAGTATTCAGATCCTGCTGTTGGTTATTGACCGGAGAGCCGTCTCGGTCATGTCTACATGTCTCCCGAACCCGTAGGGTCTACACACTTAAGGTTCACTAATGCTAGGGTTGTATGAATATGAGTATGCAGCAAACAGAATGTTGTTCGGAGTCAAAGATGAGATCCCGGACGTCACGAGGAGTTCCGGAATGGTCCGGAGGTAAAGAATTATATATAGGAAGTGCTGTTTCAGCCATCAGGAAAGTTTCGGGGTCACCCGGTATTGTACCAAGACCACCGGAAGGGTCCCGGGGGTCCACCGGGTGGGGCCACCTATCCCGGAGGGCCCCGTGGGCTGAAGTGGGAGGGGAACCAGCCCCTAGTGGGCTGGTGCGCCCCCCTTGGGCCCCCCCTGCGCCTAGGGTTGGAAACCCTAGGGTGGGGGGGGGCGCTCCACATGCCTTGGGGGGCACTCCACCCCCCTGGCCGCCGCCCCCTTTGGGAAATTTGATCTCCAAGGGCCGGCGCCCCCCCAGGGGCCTATATAAAGGAGGGGGGAGGGAGGGCAGCCGCACCCCTGAGTCTTGGCGCCTCCCTCCCCCTGCTACACCTCTTCCTCCTCCCGCAGTTGCTTGGCGAAGCCCTGCCGGAGCCCTGCTGCATCCACCACCATGCCGTCGTGCTGCTGGATCTTCATCAACCTCTCCTTTCCCCTTGCTGGATCAAGATGGAGGAGACGTCACGCTGACCGTACGTGTGTTGAACACGGAGGTGCCGTCCGTTCGGCGCTAGGATCTCCGGTGATAGGATCACGACGAGAACGACTACCTCAACCCCGTTCTCTTGAACGCTTTCGCACGCGATCTACAAGGGGTATGTAGATGCATCTCTCTCCTATCACTCGTTGCTTAGATGAACTCATAGATGGATCTTGGTGAAACCGTAGGATTTTTTTTATTTTCTGCAACGTTCCCCAACAGGACTCTCATATAAAGGCGCCCCACCACTCCAATCCATCTACTCCCAAGTCTCTGCGCAACACTGCTCACTCCAATCCAAGACCAAAAGTGACCAGAAGCCACAAGCACCTATGGAGGCGATGGATGCGAGCGGCAGTCGGCTGTGCCAAATCATCCGATGTGCCGGCCTGCGGCCCCGCACCATGCAGCGCTTCCAGACGGTACTGGCGACCGCCGGCATCGTAGCCCTCGCCGACGCCGGCTTCGCCTCTCGCATGGACGACATGATGGTCAACTCCATCCGCAAGTTCATCGGCGTCAGGAAGCGCGCGGACAACCTTGTCGTACTGCTCCAGCCCGCGCGCCCAGGCTCCTCATTGCCTGCCACCCTCATCAGCCTCCATGGTGACGAACTCTTTCAAGCCCTGGTGGCCTTGCAGGTGCCGGAGGTCGCGACGAAGAATGTGCACCTCGAGGTTGCGCTCGCCATGCAGTGCCTCGCCATGCAAGAAACCGTCGACCTGCACATCCACGTCTACAAGGAAGTTGTCTACATAGGCCACTACAAGGCAAGCGAGGATAGAAAGACGTTGGCCTTCTTCCAGCGGCTAGAATCTTTGGACGCCATTGTTCAGAAGCACGTTGACCTGGCCATGAAAGCCGCTTCTACTTAGGCGCCGTTCAGTGGGCCGGCGCCCTGAGTCGAGGAGGTGGATGTCTTCGATGGATGCATCTCTTCTTCTTGGCTCCTATAACCAGGACTGCATCGCCTCGTGGCCTTAATGTTTTATTATTATAGTACTCCCTCCATTCCCAAATATAAGTCTTTCTAAAGATTCCAGCAAGTGACTACTACATACGGAGCAAAATGAGTGAATCTACACTCTAAACTATGTCTACATACATCTGTATGCTGTATTCCATTTGAAATAGTATCTAAAAAGGCTTATATTTAGGAACGGAGGGAGTATATGGCATTTTTATTCCAGTCGTAACGTTTTAACCGTGAGGTGGGGCCGCAGTAGAGCAAACCCACCCCGCCCACCGGGCGTCGGCCGAGTTTAGAATTAGAAGAGAGAAGCGAGGGAGGAGAGCTAGCTGTAGCACAGACGTTGTTGTCAGATGGGACTCGTGTTGATAGAATAGGAGTACTAAGCACTCGTGCCTCTTTTTTTTTGAGGGAAAAATTAGTCGTATGTCTAGTACCACTAGTTGGGTGCGTGCAACCTATAGCTGTCATCACTTTAGGTCTCCTTTTCGAACCGCAGCTACGCTTCATAGTACATATTTTTGCACGCATTTATCCTCCTATATGTACCCCTAGGCTATTTCCACATGCTCCCATTCGCTAACATGTGGGACATAGAGCATCTGGGTCATAGTGCATGCACGACTCGGAGCATATGCCTGGGTACTTTACATTTCAGACCTCACGAATTACATGCAAACCCCCCACAGAAGAATAAATAAATGAATGTATTACTATATGAAACCGGATTATTTTCGTAGAAACCGGAGCAAGTTCATTAAATTTTGGACATAACACGTTTATAAAAAATGACCGGACCTAAACCAGTCTAAGGGCCTCTTTGATTTTCCCCAAAAAAAGGGCCTCTTTGATTCGCAGGATACTGAAAACACATGAATGGGGAAAGTATGATGGTGATGAACCGAGAGGAGGAGAACTCTAACTCAGTTAGAGGTTAGAGTTAGATTCTACCCCTGAACTAACTCTAAACCAAAGAGGTGTATGGATGGCAGGGTTAGATTGACAATAAATGCTCTTTCTCAATCATTTGACTACTTTGGACCCTATTTCCTGCCGGATTTGGTGTGTCCGGCTCTTATGTGGCCTCCTCCCACTCACAATTGACATAAACGAGCCATCTTTACAAATCAAGCATGCAAAACATGATAATTTTTACTTTGTCCATACAAATGAGATATCCCACTTAAACATACAAGTCGTCAATCAAGGTTCACCAAAAAAACACTCCATGAAACAAAGCATGAGCTAACTTATCACGGAGTTCATTCACGATAGGGAGGGAGCCCGGAGCCCCGCATGCACCGATGGAGGAGCTCGCCATCGTCGCTCTGGAGGAAGGCTCTGTAGAGCCCAAGCCCTGGGAACCCCTCCGACATCGGCCCTTGCGAGTTGAGGTCGACACTGGCATGGGTAGTAGGGCCGCTTGCCGCCGACTGGGAACTCAATCTTTGGGCCTCTAGAAATAATGCAAGCCTGTAACTAAAATACCTAGAAAGGTGAATTGAATCTTTGGGCCTCTAGAAATAATGCAAGCCTGAAACTGAAATACCTAGAAAGGTGAACTGGATCTTTGGGCCTCTAGAAATAATGCAAGCCTGAAACTGAAATACCGAGAAAGGTGAACTAAATCATTGGGCCTCTAGAAAGATTTATTACCTCCTCAAGCAGCATCAAACAATTCCATGCATGCACCACAAATCTATACCAAGTTTGATCAGGATCTACTTTTCCAAATCAGAATTAGCGCTAGAGCGAGCAAGATCAATGATATGGCTATGAGACACAGAAGGAACGAACAAACTCACCCCTCTCGCGACCTCCCTGGTAGATGCACCTCCGCCGCGCACGACAGAGGGAGAAAAACAACCGGTGAAGAGGGAGCGGGGCAACCTTCGAAGACCGGAGGGAGAGGGCGGCCGGAGTAGGGTGGCGGAGGCCGGAAGGAGAGGGCGGCCGGAGGAGAGAGAGGGCGAGCGGCGCTTGGGCGGGCGGCCCTATGGGGAACAGAGAGGAGTCATGCGAGAGGGGGGAGCGATCTGGTGCAGGCAGGGGATACTTTTTAGTTCTATTTTAGTGGGCCCAAGGATAACTAACCCAATTAGAACCTCTCCGCCGGGTTAGTTTTTTTAGCTGGGTTAGAGCAAACTAGCTCAAACTAACCCCTCTTGTTTCGATAATTTGAGGCTATTTCAACCCAAACTAGCTCTAACTCAGGGATCCAAACAAAGAGGAGTGTTACTATACATGCTACAGTGTGGACCGTAGCACATTGTTTTTTATGGCCATATCACCACATTGTTTTCTGCTGCTGGTTCACTGGGCTACCGTGGTTCGCACTGCTGGTTCACTGGGATGTTGTGGTTCGCTCTGCTAGTTCACTGGGCTGCCATGGTTCACACTCCTCTGACCTGAGTAGTAGTAGTACTAGTATATACCGCATCATTCTTTGCTCCTTCTTACTACTCCGACATGTGGGAGAGCCAGCATCCGGGTTGACCTGTCATGCACCAGATTAGAGCGCGGAACGGAAGAGGGGCATCACCCCGGTCGGAGCGCCAGTAATTCATGACTATAGTGAGTGGTCATATCACAAGTCTTTCCAGCAGTAACGCGCCATCAAATCGCACAGCCCGACCTTTCCAGCAGTATGTTTGAGAATCCGCCACTCACTCACCCTCCTCGCCTCTCTGTCAAACCGCCTACCTGAAAACTGCCGCGCGTACTGCCCGGGAAAAGCCCCGCCCTCAACTTTTAACTACGTGAAAATAGTTCAAGCTTGTTCGTTCTATATAAATACTGTACTTACTGTATGTTTATTCACCCGTGGGGTTGTTCAATGAATGGAGGGGCGGGGAGCACAAGTGAACAATACTAGTACTACTAGTAGTAAGTAGGAGTCGTACATTAGTCACCTTAAATAGAAAGTTTCTTTTCTTTAATGCCATGTACACAAATTGAAACACTTGTTGTGGAGAGAAAAAGATAATCACTCCACTATATATGTACGCAGGGGCCTGAGCGCTTTCTTTACTAGGGTTGCTCTCTTCATTCTCTCATCCTCTCTAGATATAAACAAGACAGCGGTAGTGACATTTTCTCTCTGCTCACCGCTGGTCACAGATCCGGCCGGATCCCTTGGGTCGGTGTGTGTAGAGGACTAAAAGGTGCATCATTCACGCAGTCATCGCCGCCGAGAGAGGAAAACCACAGCTGCCGGAGGGGCCCAATCCTCTGCCCGTGCCGTTCTCTCTGACACAGCACCGGCTCAGGAGGTCCTCCGACCCTTCTTCCTCCCTGCCGTATTGTCCACAGATCCGACCTGCCGCCGCCGACATCCCGGCGACCCTCAGGTATAAGTTCTTCGAAAGCGGCCTTGCTCTACTGCCCCAGGTCCCCACGTGTCTGCATGTGCATCTTTTGTTACTCCCATCAGCTCTTCCAAAGCCACCTAAATTTTTAGTATTATTAGAGGTAAAGCTAGTTCATGCATTCGAATCTAGGGCTTTGTTCAAACAACGAAGAAAGGGGGGAAAGTTGTAGCATGAATCTACGACTTGATTCAAAGAGGAAATAATATGGTGAAAGTAGTAGAGACGGGATACCCAACCGGTCTCTTGGTTGAAAAGGGAAATAATGGGAAAACGCAGTACAAACTGGATAAGGAACAGATCTATTATTGGTTGAAAAAAGGATAGACGTAGCGGCTGGTGGACAAGTCAATAGAGTATGTCCAGGATTAGATTTGCTGCCCTCACATAGTAAAAGGTCTCCAGGATTAGAGTTGCTGCCCTCGCATAGTAAAAGGTCTCAGGATTAGATTTGCTTCCCTCACATAGTAAAAGGCCTCCAGGATAAGATTTGCTGCCCTCACATAGTAAAAGGTCTCCAGGATTAGATTTGCTGCCCTCACATAGTACAAGGTCTCCCGGATTAGGTTTGCTGCCCTCACATAGCATGAACAAACTCGGCATCACCACTTTATGCCTCCTTGTAGGTACATTGTGCTGATGCGTCCACTGTCGCATGTCCTTATACCAACCTTTTGTTGTTGTTTATGTAAGGGCGCATGTAAAATGAAGCGATTACACTGTTACCTTAGGGACATGTCTAACCAGTGTTATTGTTAATCTAATGTCTCCAGTGATAAGATGCAATTAAACTGTGTTACAAATGGCACTCCTGCTGTTTTCCCCAATATGATAAGTAAGTTGCTCCTTTACGCTGCTGAGTGTCCTGGTGTCCCCATGGTCCCATGCCCTTAAACCAACTCTTTAGCTACTATTGATTTACTGTGTCTGGTAAACAAGCAATGCCACCATTAAAGTAATCCCATATTTGAGGAATCTCATTGTTGATCATAATGCTTCTGGTAACATGAAGCATTGCTGACGTTTTAGAATTTCTACTATCCTTGCGTGATTGCCATGAACATAATTAAGATGCTTCTTTTCATTTTGTATATGTTTCGTATATTCTTATTGACCAGCAACTGTTTACTTTCTATCTTTTCGTGCAAATAGGGATATCCATTTCACCTTGTTGCTATTGTGACCTTTTGGTGAACTGCACAAAACACTTTTTTTTGGAATGAGTGTCTCGTGCAGTTCAACTAAAATGTCACGTGGGCAACATCTCTCAATTTTGGTGGAACTGTTGTCGGTGTCAAAACCGGCGGATCTCGGGTAGGGGGTCCCGAACTGTGCGTCTACGGCTAATGGTAATAGGAGGCAGGGGACATGATGTTTACCCAGGTTCGGTCCCTCTCGATGGAGGTAATACCCTACTTCTTGCTTAATTGATCTTGATGATATGAGTATTACAAGAGTTGATCTACCACCAGATCGTAGAGGCTAAACCCTAGAAGCTAGCCTATGATTATGATTGTTGTTATCTTACAGACTAAGCCCTCCGGTTTATATAGACACCGGAGGGGGCTAGGGTTACACAGAGTCGGTTACAGAGAAGGAGATCTACATATCCAAATTGCCAAGCTTTACTTCCACGCAAAGGAGAGTCCCATCCGGACACGGGACGAAGTCTTCAATCTTGTATCTTCACAGTCCAACAGTCCGGCCAAAGTATATAGTACGGCTGTCCGAGGACTCCTTAATCCCGGTCTCCCTCAACTGCACAAAATGGTGATTGGAGTTTCCAAAATCTCCGTCAAGTTCTGCTGGTAATCTCTTGCAACATTTTATTAGCCTTTGCAAGATGAGCCATCACTGTCACCACAATGGCACTTTATTTTAGTGGAACTGCACAAAAGGATAAGAAAATTATAGTTGCACCTTACATGAGCCGGACAGCCAACCTTAATGTTCCTCAATTTTAGTGCAACTACTAAGGAAGAACTTGCCAGCTCACGAGAGCAAGTACTTCTTGCTAGCTGAATGATGCAATCTTTGCTTCATTTCAGGTGAACTGCAGAAAAAGGCGCATGAATTGAATCATGGAGCTGGAGGTTGACCTCATCCTAGTGGAGCTGCAGGTTGAGTTCAAGGAGGCCACTATTAAAGTGAAATCATGCTCTTCTTGTTTGTGTTGTGCAAACAGGAATACTCAACTACAGATGTTGTGACGGTCAAGAGCATTCGTCAAGTTCTTCGATTGTATGACATGGCTAGCCAAGATGGATTTAATCCCGATATTCACTTTATCAAAAGGCTCTAATGGGTTGGTTCTGAATCTTGCAAGCTGGGAATCAATGAGATGTGTAGGCATCTTTGTTGTACTTATTATTTGAATCTTATTTGTTGGTTCTGAATCTTGCAAGCTGGGAATCAATGAGATGTGTAGGCATCTTTGTTGTAATTATTATTTGGATCTTATTTATTGGTTCTGAATCTTGCAAGCTGGGAATCAATGAGAAGTGTAGGCATCTTTGTTGTACTTATTATTTGGATCTTATTTGTTGGTTCTGAATCTTGCAAGCTGGGAAACACGGCATGATGATGCAGAAGACAACAACCATAACAAACAGTTCAAACTTGGTAGTATTATCTTTGTGAAAGTGCGACAAATGTGCTGATCGTGTGCGTCCCGAGAATAATAATTCTAATTGTTGTGCATGTTGATCCTGTGGCACTGATAGAACGAGCCAATGCATTGCTTGTTTTAAGTATAAATTTCTATTAAAGCTAATTAAATTTAAGTAAAGTGACCACTAACTCCTATTATTACAGTACCAATACAGACCCGCTCGTGAACCGACGTGTGGCCGGAGTAGGTTTCTTAATGGAGGCATTTGAATGCATCGAGGGTGCATCTTCTGCCGGGCGTGCAGCGGACGAGGGAGGGGTAGTAACTGTTGTCGCTTGTACACACTCAATTTACTGTTGAATCCAGTTCCCAAGAGCTGAAAAACGAACTGCTGCCACTGCCTACACACTCGTTCACTTGAAGAGACTCCAATGGCGATCCGAGGGGTGAGCCTGCTGGATATGAACTTCAGCAAGGAGTTCCCCTTTGAGTTCGTCGTTCAGTCCTATGGCTGCACCAAGTTGAATGTGATATACACCAACGATCTGGACTCGGTGAAGCTCTGCCTCGCCGAGTTCAAGCAGTACCTACAGGACGAGAAAGCACAAGGTTGCAGGACTAGACGTTGTGCCCATCTGTTCGTCTCCTGGCAGGGACCAGCGGATCGCCGTCGCCCAGGTATGTGTGCGGGACGAGGTTCTCATCTACCACTTCTGTAGGGCCATTAGAGGTTCTGGAGCATTCGCCCATTTCATCGGCAGTGCCGACTGCACCTTCGCTACGGTAGAGAGAAGAACGCAACGATTCAGCCATCTGGTGCAACAAACTTGTTGACATCCAGAAGCAATACAAGATCATCAGCAACGGGCAGGAGAAGGACTCCATGGTTGACCTCGCCGAGACCATCATCGACCCCCGATACGCCAACATGAAAGAAGACAACGATACCAAGGACTTGAACATGTGGGAGGTACCTCTGAATCTAGCCTACATAACCTACGCTGCCAAGGACACATATGCATGCTACGACATGTACAGGCAGATCTTGGACATGAGGGCATGTCTGCTTCCCGTAACCGACGAGTACACGGACAGACGCAGCGTCATGATCAAGCGTGCTAGGAAGGTCTAGACGTTGTACTTTATCTGTTTATAAGCACCTTTATCATGTGAGTGTTTCATGCATTAGCCTATGTGTCGTAATTATCTGTTTTGTCTGAAATATTTCTTTTAAGAACCCATTAACCTGATTGCTTTTTTAGTGGCTATTTTCTTATGTATGTAACTAGTTCACTTGTCCGTTAAAAAAACTAGTTCACTCGGCTGCCGTACTTTGAATCTCCTTCCTCCCAACATATTCCCCTCCTCAGGTGGACCCAGCAGGTCTCGGAATTTTCTCCCACTTTCTTTTTCTATGTAAACTGAGTTTTCTCCCAGTACTTTTCCCTAGAACCAACTCAACTATCCCACGTCTAGCCTAAAAAAGAATAGTACCCCACGTACTATTAACTCATCAAATTTAAATGATATTTTATTTCGTGAGTTGAAATTTCTTACAAAATAATAATAATAATTGTTTATATATAACTTGGCAAGTTAACTCCTAATGATTGCGTACATAAGCTTACAAAGATTTTACAGACCAATGCAGTAATAGACGTGCAATCATGTGTTTATGTTTTTATAACATTTCTCCGTCTAGCCCAACATGATATTTTCACCCAGCCCAGCAAGTCCGTGGATTTTGAGAAAAATGGAAATGGGATTTAAATTCTGGCATATATATAAACGGGATGCATAGATGCTACATCATTATTTCACCCAGCCCACCAAATGGACTAAAAAAACAAATGGACTGGCTGACATGTGGGCCAGTAGGTCGAAGCCTAAGAAGGCGTTGGATTTAGATCCAACGGCTGGCATTCTTGTTCAATCTCTCGTCTTCTTCCCCCAGCGCTGCCGGGACCGCCTGCTCTAGCCTTCGACGTCCGGCGGCGTTGTTTTGCGCTCCTCAGCGAAACGCTACCCCGCCGACGACAAGGCCATGCCTCCACTCCGCACCTCCTGTTATTCTCTGCCGAGTGTAGGCCCACCCCGCACCCGAACCAGTCAATTTTCGCACTCCTCTCCGTCTGTGACTCCACTGCGGCGTCTTCCCCATCTCCGGGTCATTCCAGTCTGGGGCCTCGCCGTCGTCCATCGCCTCGGTGCACTTGGCGCGGCGTGGTCAACATACGAGAGTCATCGGAAGAGGACTGTACGTGGAGAGCCTGAGGGCTAGGACCCACGAGGTCCATGGTCGCAAGCAAGGAAAGTTCCTCCTTATTATGCATTGTACGTGGACTGTACGTGGGAAGGGCTTCTGTATTTCACGAAAAAAATGTCCCCCCCGCTGACAGGTCGGACCCACCAGCTATATCTTTGCACGCAAGGAAGTGCCTCCTTATTACGCACAAAAAAATGAATACCCCCCTTCTAGCTGGGACCCACCATTGTGGGTGGCTGACTTGTGGGCCTACTAAGTTGACGGGGACGGAGGACTCTGTCAACTTTGTCAATATGAATGATTCTAGCTCTAGTGACCGTACGATGTCCATCCAACGGCCATAGTGCTTCTTCAACCTCTGGTCTTCTTGCTCCAGCCGCCCAAAGCAGCGCCGGTCGTGCCGCGTGCTCCTGCCTCTTGTGGCCGGCTGTGATGTCGCGGAGGCCTCACCGCCCCCTACTACTCCCACCGCTGGCCCAGGGCATCCCTCTACTCACCCATACCCCCTGTTATTCTGCGGCGACGGCAGCCTCACGCCGTAGCCGAACAAGTGAACCCTCATACTTCCGCATGGGCATCCATTGCCGTGTGATGACCCACAAGTATAGGGGATCTATCGTACTCCTTTCGATAAGTAAGAGTGTCGAACCCAACGAGGAGCAGAAGGAAATGATAAGCGGTTTTCAGCAAGGTATTCTTTGCAAGTACTAAAATAAGTGGTAACAGATAGTTTTGTGATAAGATAAATCGTAACGAGCAACAAGTAACAAAAGTAAATAAAGTGCAGCAAGGTGGCCCAATCCTTTTTACAGCGAAGGACAAGCCTGGACAAACTCTTATAATAGGAAAAACGCTCCCAAGGACACATGGGAATATTGTCAAGCTAGTTTTCATCACGCTCATATGATTCGCGTTCGGTACTTTGATAATTTGATATGTGGGTGGACCGGTGCTTGGGTGCTGTTCTTACTTGAACAAGCATCCCACTTATTATTAACCTCTATTGCAAGCATCCACAACTACAACAAAAGTATTAAGGTAAACCTAACCATAACATGAAACATATGGATCCAAATCAGCCCCTTACGAAGCAACGCGTAAACTAGGGTTTAAGCTTCTATCACTCTAGCAACCGATCATCTACTTATTACTTCCCAATGCCTTCCTCTAGGACCAAATAATGGTGAAGTGTTATGTAGTCGACGTTCACATAACACCACTAGAGGCTAGACAACATACATATTATCAAAATATCGAACGAATACCAAATTCACATGACTACTAATAGCAAGACTTATCCCTTGTCCTCAGGAACAAACGTAACTACTCAGTGAGCATATTCATGTTCATAATCAGAGGGGTAATAATATGCATAAAGGATCTAAACATATGATCTTCCACCAAATAAACCAACTAGCATCAACTACAAGGAGTAATCAGCACTACTAGCAACCTACTAGCACCAATCCCGGACTTGGAGACAAGAATTGGATACAAGAGATGAACTAGGGTTTGGAGATGAGATGGTGCTGGTGAAGATGTTGATGGAGATTTCCCTCTCCCGATGAGAGGTTCGTTGGTGATGACGTTGGTGATGATTTCCCCCTCCCGGAGGGAAATGTCCCCGGCAGGACAGCTCTGTCGGAGCCCTAGATTGATTCCGCCAAGGTTCCGCCTCGTGGCGGCAGAGTCTCGTCCCGAAAGGTTGCTTGATGTTTTTTTCTCATCGAAAGACTTCATATAGGAGAAGATGGGCGTCGGAGAGCCACCGGGGGGCCCACGAGGTAGGGGGCGCGCCCCAGGGGGGCACCCTCGTGAGCAGGGTGTGGGCCCCCTGGACTTCATCTTTGGCGATGATTTTTCTTTATTTATTTTAAGATATTCCGTGGAGTTTCAGGACTTTTGGAGTTGCGCAGAATAGGTCTCCAATATTTGCTCCTTTTCCAGCCCAGAATTCCAGCTGCCAGCATTCTCCCTCTTCATGTAAACCTTGTAAAATAAGAGAGAATAGCCATAAGTATTGTGACATAACGTGAAATAACATCCCATAATGCAATAAATATTTATATAAAAGCATGATGCAAAATGGACGTATCAACTCGCCCAAGCTTAGACCTTGCTTGTCCTCAAGCGAAAAGCCGATAACAATAAATATGTCCTCATGTTTAGAGGTAGAGGCATCGATAAAAATAAAATACAGACATGAAGGCATCATGATTATTTTCATAACAACAACATATATAGATTTTGTCATATGGTTACTTATGTTCAAGTGATGATTTTTCACAAAGCAAAAGTATGAATCAGAAACCTTATTGAGCACCAGCAAATTATAATCTCGGTCATTGAAGCAATTGCAATTTATCATAACATCGGAAAGAGTCTATGTCAGAGCTTAAAAGCAAGTCCACATACTCAACTATCACTTAGTCCTTCATAATTGCTAACATCACACAATACTTGTGGTTACGGAGTTTTAATCGGACACAGAGAAAGATAGGGGCTTATAGTTTTGCCCCACAACCTTTTACCTCAAGGGATAAAATGAAAATAATTCATGCTCCCCTACATCCAATTAGATATATATATATATATATATATATATATATATATATATATATATATATATATATATATATATATATATATATATCATGTTCTTTCCAACATGCTGAGCTTGCCAAAGGATAAAATGAAAAAGGAAAGGTGAAGATCACCGTGACTCTTGCATAAAGTAGAGAATAGTAATAAAAGATAGGCCCTTCGCAGAGGGAAGCAGAGGTTGTCATGCGCGTTTAGGGTTGATGCACAAAATCTTAATGCAAAAGAACGTCACTTTATATTGCCCCTTGCATGTGGACCTTTATTATGCAGTCCATCGCTTTTATTACTTCCACAACAAGTTCGTACAAAGCTTATTTTCTCTGCACTAATAAGTCATGCATATTTAGAGAGCAATTTTTATTGCTTGCACCGATGACAACTTACTTGAAGGATCTTACTCAATCCATAGGTAGATATGTTGGACTCTCATGGCAAAACTGGTTTAAGGGTATTTGGAAGCACAAGTAGTATTTCTACTTGGTGCTGAGAATTTGGCTAGCATGAGGGGGAAAGGCAAGCTCGACACGTTAGAGGATCCATGACAACATACTTTATCTCAGATGTAAGAAAACATAACTCATTATGTTGTCTTCCTTGTCCAACCTCAACTCTTTAGCATGTCATATTTTAATGAGTGCTCCCAATCATAAGAGATGTCAATGATAGTGTATCTATATGTGAAACCTCTCTTTCCTTATTACTTCCTATTAATTGCAACGATGACCAAAGCTATATTTGCCAACTCCCAACAACTTTTACTCATCATACTCTTTTCTATGCGAAGTCATTACTCTCAATAAGATCAATATGAACTATTTGTTTCTTTTTATTATTTTTCTTCTTTCTATTCACCCAAGATCATGGCAAAATAATCAAGCCCTTGACTCAACACTAATCTTTATTATATAGATAGCTCACGGACTCGATTACATAGAGGGATCATAAAGCAAAACTTAAAAGTAGATCATGCCAAGACTTTATTCTACTAAATCAAGATACTACTAAAAGGATAGAACTAAGAAAAACGGTAAAGATAGGAGTTGTGATGGTGAGACGATACCAGGGCACCTCCCCCAAGCTTGGCAGTTGCCAAGGAGAGTGCCCATACCCATGTGATTATTTCTTCGGAGGTGATGGAGGTGAAGTTGTTGCACTTTTCTTCTCTAGCTTACGCCTGAGGCTAAAATTTTCCTCCCTCAGATCCTCATTCTCAAGCTCAAGTTTCATTATCTTCTTGCATAGTGTTGCCTTGCTATCCTGTAAAAAACGTGGTGGGATAGATTGGACCTTAGGGAGGCTTGACTTCTTGAACTCCACATGCATATCACCAGGTTGAGGCAGTGGGTCGTCCTCTTCATCAGAGCTTGTCTCCTCCTTCCTCTTTGGATCGTAGTCTTCTTCTTCCTCGGTGGTCCAGCCATAGTGTTCCACATCCCCCTATACTTTTGGATTTGCAATATAATCAGCTATGTAGCTCTCTCCCTCCGAATATTGGGACGACATCTTGTTCAAATCTGCAGCAGGAACAGCTCGAAACGAAAACAGAGGAGGTTTGCGTGATACGAGAGTCAAAACCTTCGGGAGAATATATAATGAATTTTTACCGACCAAAATACGTATCGTGCAAGAAAACGGAATCCGGAGGGCACTCGAGGTGCTCACGAGGTAGGGGTAGGGCGCCCAGGGGGTAGGGCGCGCCCTCCACCCTCGTGGAGGCCTCGTGTCCTTCCTGGACTGCCACTTATTTTTCTATTTTTCTAAATATTCCAAAACGGAGAAATATTGCCTTAAAAATGGTTTTGGAGTCGGTTTACTTACCGTACCATATACCTATTCCTTTTCGGGGTCTGAAACGGTCTGGAAAGTGTCCCTTATGTATTCCTCCGGGGTTACGGTTTCAATAATATTGGTTTCAACATTTATGGGATTACTTGAGATATAATGTTTGATTCTTTGACCGTTTACCACCTTCGGGTTTGTGCCTTCAAAGTTGTTGATCTTTATGGCATCGGAACGATAGACCTCCTCGATAACGTAGGGACCTTCCCATTTGGACAGAAGTTTTCCTGAAAAAATCTTAAATGAGTTGTATAGCAATACATAATCACCTACGTTAAACTCACGCTTTTGTATTCTTTTGTCATGCCATCTTTTAACTTTTTCTTTAAACAACTTGGCATTTTCATAATCTTGGGTTCTCCATTCATCAAGTGAGCTAATATCAAATAACCTCTTCTCACCGGCAAGTTTGAAATCATAGTTGATCTCTTTAATAGCCCAATATGCCTTATGTTCTAGTTCGAGAGGTAAGTGACATGCTTTTCGATAGACCATTTTATACGGAGACATACCCATAGGGTTTTTATATGCAGTTCTATAGGCCCATAATGCATCATCAAGTTTCTTGGACCAATTCTTTCTAGACCTATTAACAGTCTTTTGCAAAATTAATTTGAGCTCTCTATTTCTCAATTCTACTTGACCACTAGACTGTGGGTGATAGGGATATGCAATTATATGATTAACGTCATATTTAGCAAGCATTTTACGGAAAGCACCATGAATAAAGTGTGAACCACCATCAGTCATTAAATATCTAGGGACTCCGAACCTCGGAAAAATAACTTCCTTAAGCATTTTAATAGAGGTGTTATGATCAGCACTACTAGTTGGGATAGCTTCTACCCACTTAGTAACGTAATCAACATCAACTAAAATATGTGTATATCCATTAGAGGAAGGAAAAGGTCCCATATAATCAAAGCCCCAAACATCAAATGGTTCAATAACAAGTGAATAATTCATAGGCATTTCTTGATGTCTACTAATATTACCAATTCTTTGACATCCATCGCAAGACAAGACAAACTTACGGGCATCCTTGAAGAGAGTAGGCCAATAAAAACCAGATTGCAATACCTTATGTGCAGTCCTGTCTCCAACGTGGTGTCCTCCATAAGCTTCGGAGTGACACTTGCGTAGGATCTGTTCCTGTTCATGCTCAGGTACACAACGTCTAATGACACCATCTACTCCTTCTTTATAAAGATGTGGGTCATCCCAAAAGTAATGTCGCAGATCATAGAAAAACTTTTTCTTTTGTTGGTATGTGAAGCTAGGCGGTATAAATTTAGCAACAATATAATTAGCATAATCAGCATACCATGGAGTGCTACGAGAAGTGCTTATGACATTTAATTGTTCATCAGGAAAGCTATCATCAATAGGTAGTGGGTCATCAAGAACATTCTCTAATCTAGATAAGTTGTCTGCAACGAGGTTCTCAGCTCCTTTTCTATCAACAATATGCAAATCAAATTCTTGCAGCAAGAGAACCCATCTAATAAGTCTAGGTTTTGCATCTTTCTTTTCCATAAGATATTTAATAGTAGCATGATCAGTGTGAATAGTTACTTTAGAGTCTACAATATAGGGTCTCAATTTATCACAAGCAAATACAACTGCTAAAAGTGCCTTTTCGGTAGTAGCATAATTTCTTTGAGCATTGTATAGAGTCTTACTAGCATAATGAATAACATTTAATTTCTTATCAACTCTTTGCCTCAGAACAACACCTACAGCATAATCACTAGCATCACACATAATTTCAAAGGGTAAATTCCAATCAGGTGGCTGAACAACAGGTGCAGAAACTAATGCTTTCTTAAGTATTTCAAATGCTTCTACACAATCATCATCAAAGACAAATGGTACATCTTTTTGTAATAGATTAGTCAGAGGCCGAGAAATTTTTGAGATGTCCTTAATGAACCTCCTATAAAATCCAGCGTGACCAAGGAAACTTCTTATACCTTTGATGTCCTTGGGACATGGCATCTTTTCAGTAGCATCAACTTTGGCTTTATCAACTTCAATACCTCTTTCAGAAACTTTGTGCCCCAAGACAATACCTTCATTAACCATAAAGTGGCACTTTTCCCAATTCAAGACAAGATTAGTTTCTTCACATCTTTTCAAAACTCGATCAAAAGAGGAGCCATAGATGGAAAAATCATCCATGAAAACCTCACAAATTTTTTCACAAAAGTCAGAGAATATAGCCATCATGCATCTTTGAAAGGTAGCAGGTGCATTACATAAACCAAAAGGCATACGTCTATAAGCAAAAGTACCAAAAGGGCATGTAAAAGTAGTTTTTGATTGATCTTTAGTCGACACAGGTATTTGAGAGAAACTAGAATAACCATCTAGAAAGCAATAATGTGTATGTTTGGATAATCTTTCTAGCATTTGATCAATAAAAGGTAAGGGGTAATGATCTTTCTTAGTAGCTTTATTTAATTTGCGGAAATCAATTACCATCCTATAGCCTGTAATAATTCTTTGTGGGATCAATTCATCTTTATCATTAGGGACAACAGTAATACCCCCCCTTCTTAGGGACACAATGGACATGACTTATCCACTGACTATCAGCAACGGGATAAATTATACCTGCCTCCAGAAGCTTGAGTATTTCTTTTCTTACCACTTCTTTCATTTTAGGATTCAGACGTCGTTGAGGATCACAAACTGGTTTGGCATCCTCTTCCAAATTTATTTTATGTTGACATAGCGTGGGACTAATGCCCTTAAGATCATCAAGAGTATATCCAATAGCGGCATAGTGCTTCTTCAGAGTTTTCAATAATCTTTCTTGTTCATGCTCTGAAAGGTTAGCACTAATAATAACAGGATATATTTTCTTTTCATCAAGATAACCATATTTAAGATTATCAGGCAACGGTTTAAGCTCAAACACGGGATCACCCTTGGGTGGAGGAGGATCCCCTAGGATTTCAACAGGCAAATTGTGTTGCAGAATAGGTTAGTGTTTAAAGAATACTTCATCTATTTCCCTTCTTTCATTCATGACCATATCATTTTCATGGTCTAGCAAATATTCTTCTAAAGGATCACTGGGAGGTACAACAATAGAAGCAAGACCAATAATTTCATCCTTACTAGGCAATTCTTCCTTTTTTTTGAAGGTTAAAAAGTAGGAAAGGCTCCTACTGCAAAATGAAATTAAAGGTTAAATAGTCTTATTACAAGGAGTGAGGGTGGGGGTTTACGAAAGGAGAAAAAATAAACTATACATGAGTTAAGTAAATACAAAGCATGTCTCCAGGGAGGAGACTTTAGCTAGAGTCGTCCACTATAGAGTTTAGAAAGTCAGGGATTAGATGCTTCTTATGCATAGGAAGTATGTGGATAATGTTTGATAGATCACCCCTGAATCAGGCCTTCCAAGATGAGAAGGAGGGATTCACATGTCGAAAATAATTGTTGTTTCTTTCTTTCCAGAGGCTCCAAGCACTCACAAGGAAGACATCCATGATGAGTTTGTGCGGATGCCTTGATTTTAAGTGTGTCATCATATCCAAACGAGGCAATTCTTCCTCGCGATGTTGTTTACTAAATTTAGAGAAATTAAACTCATGAACCATATCATCCAAGCCAATAGTAACAACATTCTTTTCGCAGTCTATCTTAGCATTAACAGTAATCAAGAAGGGTCTACCAATATAATGGGACAAAAGTTATCTTGTGGAGAACGAAGAACAAGAAAATCAGCAGGATATTTGGTCTTTCCACACAAGACTTCAACATCTCTAACAATTCCCATTGCAGATATAGTATCTCTATTGGCAAGTTTAATTGTAACATCAATATCTTCTAACTCAGCAGGTGCAATATCATGCATAATTTCTTTGTATAAGACAATGGATATTACACAAGCACTAGCACTCATATCACATAAGCTATGATAACAATGATCTCCTATTTTAACAGAAATAACAGGCACGCCTACCACATGTCTATGTTTATCTCTAGCACAAGGTTTAGCAATTCTAGCAGTTTCACCACAGAATTGAATAACATGCCCATCAATATTATCAGATAAGAGATCTTTAACAATAGCAATATTGGGTTCTACTTTGACTTGCTCAGGAGGTGTATAAGTTCTAATATTGCTTTTACGAACAACAGTTGCAGCTTTAGCATGATCCTTCATTCTAACAAGGAAAGGTGGTTTCTCAACATAAGAAGTGGGAACAATAGGATCATTATAAGTGACAGTCTTTTCTTCAACTTTAATAGGTGCAGCTACTTTTACTTCTATGGGAGGATGATATTTAAACCACTTCTCCTTGGGGAGATCAACATAAGTAGCAAAATATTCACAGAAAGAAGCTACTATCTCAGAGTCAAGTCCATATTTAGTGCTAAACTTACGGAAAATATCGGTATCCATAAAAGATTTAACACAATCAAAGTTAGGTGTCATACCGGACTCCTTACCTTCGTGGAGGTCCCAATCTTCAGAGTTGCGTTTAATTCTATCCAATAAATTCTATCTGAATTCAATAGTCTTCATCATAAAAGAGCCAACACAAGAAGTATCGAGCATGGTGCGATTGTTATCAGAAAGCCGAGCATAAAAACTTTGCATAATTACTTCTCTTGATAGCTCATGATTGGGGCATGAATATAACATTGATTTAAGCCTCCCCAAGCTTGAGCGATGCTTTCTCCTCCGTGAGGCCAAAAATTATATATATATATAATTGTGATCACGATGAACAAGATGCATAGGGTAATACTTTTGATGAAATTCCAATTTCAATCTTTTATAGTTCCATGATCTCATATCATCACATAGCCTGTACCATATCAATGCATCTCCCTTCAAAGATAAAGGGAAGGCCTTCTTATTAACAACATCATCGGGTATACCTGCAAGCTTAAATAATCCACAGACTTCATCCACATAGCGTAGATGTTCATCAGGATGCTTTGTCCCACCTCCTGTAAATGTGTTAGCTAGCAGTTTTTCCATCATACCCGAAGGAATTTCAAAAGGAGTTTCATTTTCATTAGGTTCAGTAGGTTGAGTAGGTTGAGGAGCAACTCTTTGCTCTACTGGACGAGGTGAAGATACCCCGAACAAGCCCCTCAGAGAATTACTTTCCATAGTAAGAATTGACAGAAAATTTTAGCACACTATATAAATTTTTCCTTACCAAATTCCACCTACCAAAGGCGCTACACTCACCGGCAACAGCGCCAGAAAAGAGTCTTGATGACTCACAAGTATAGGGGATCTATCGTAGTCCTTTCGATAAGTAAGAGTGTCGAACCCAACGAGGAGCAGAAGGAAATGATAAGTGGTTTTCAGCAAGGTATTCTGAGCAAGTACTGAAATAAGTGGTAACAGATAGTTTTGTGATAAGATAAATCGTAACGAGCAATAGGTAACAAAAGTAAATAAAGTGTAGCAAGGTGGCCCAATCCTTTTTATAGCAAAGGACAAGCCTGGACAAACTCTTATAATAGGAAAAGCGCTCCCGAGGACACATGGGAATATTGTCAAGCTAGTTTTCATCACGCTCATATGATTCGCGTTCGGTACATTGATAATTTGATATGTGGGTGGACCGGTGCTTGGGTGCTGTTTTTACTTGAAAAAGCATCCCACTTATGATTAACCTCTATTGCAAGAATCCACAACTACAACAAAAGTATTAGAAACCTAACCATAGCATGAAACATATGGATCCAAAATCAGCCCCTTACGAAGCAACACGTAAACTAGGGTTTAAGCTTCTGTCACTCTAGCAACCCATCATCTACTTATTACTTCCCAATGCCTTCCTCTAGGCCCAAATAATGGTGAAGTGTTATGTAGTCGATGTTCACATAACACCACTAGAGGCTAGACAACATACATATTATCAAAATATCGAACGAATACCAAATTCACATGACTACTAATAGCAAGACTTCTCCCTTGTCCTCAGGAACAAACGTAACTACTCACAAAGCATATTCATGTTCATAATCAGAGGGGTAATAATATGCATAAAGGATCTGAACATATGATCTTCCACCAAATAAACCAACTAGCATGAACTACAAGGAGTAATCAACACTACTAGCAACCTACTAGCACCAATCCCGGACTTGGAGACAAGAATTGGATACAAGATATGAACTAGGGTTTGGAGATGAGATGGTGCTGGTGAAGATGTTGATGGAGATTGCCCTCTCCCGATGAGAGGATCGTTGGTGATGATTTCCCCCTCCCGGAGGGAAGTGTCCCCGGTAGAACAGCTCTGCCAGAGCCCTAGATTGGTTCCGCCAAGGTTCCGCCTCGTGGCGGTGGAGTCTCGTCCTGAAAGGTTGCTTGATGTTTTTTTCTCATCGAAAGACTTCATATAGGAGAAGATGGGCGTCGGAGAGCCACCAGGGGGCCCACGAGGAAGGGGGCGCGCCCCAAGGGGGGGGGCGCCCCCACCCTCGTGAGCAGGGTGTGGGCCCCCTGGCCTTCATCTTTGGCGACGATTTTTCTTTATTTATTTTAAGATATTCTGTGGAGTTTCAGGACTTTTGGAGTTGCGCAGAATAGGTCTCCAATATTTGCTCCTTTTCCAGCCCAGAATTCCAGCTGCCGGCATTCTCCCTCTTCATGTAAACCTTGTAAAATAAGAGAGAATAGCCATAATTATTGTGACATAACGTGAAATAACAGCCCATGATGCAATAAATATTGATATAAAAGCATGATGCAAAATGGACGTATCACCACGTCTTCACCGGTCGACATCGTCCCCTTCCTAAGCCTCGCCGTCGTCCACCGCCTTGGTGCTCTCGGCTTGGCGTGGTCAATCTGGTCAACAACCGACTTCCATCGGAAGAGTACTATACATGGAGAGGCTGACAGCTGGGTCCACAACCACAACCCAGTTTTTTTGTGATTTGATAAGTAAGTCGCTTTGTCAGGCCTGTTGGGTTGCAAATCTTTCAAGACAAGGAGAGCTTCATTCGGCTAGCCGAGAAAATGGCTTATCAGTAATGAGAAATGGGTTGTACATTTTTAAAACACATCAAACCGACAATTAGTTTCAAATTTCTTTTTTTCATTTTGAGATTTTAAATTGCATTTATTTTTATGCATGGACAATTTGTTGGATTTATATTGATATACATTTATTTTTAAAATCATTGCGAATGTGACTCGAAATTTTGGGATTAAAAATAGTTCAGACCGCACCGAAATATGCAAAATTTTGTATAATTTTTTAACCATGGCCACAATATGGGCTCTAATGCTAACAAAAAGAATATGGGCTACAAAAAAACCTTAAAAATTTGCAAATGGGCTGTAAATTATTAGAAATAATGGCAGATGGGTTGTATGTTGTTTTCCACATATTTGAGGCTTTCCTAAAAAAAGGTTGACGCATAAGCAGTGACTGTTGGATTTCCATCCAACGGCCGTCGTGCTTCTTCAATCTCTGCTCTTCCTGCTCCAGCCGCTCAAACAAGCGCCGTCGGGACTGCCTGCTCCCTCCTCCCCGCGGCCGGCTGTGCTGCCGCACAGGCCTCACCGCCCCACCGTACTCCCATCGCTGGCCTCGCCATCCCTCTACTCACCCACACCTGCTGTTATTTCCGGCGATGGCAGATGAACTAGTAAACCCTCGTACAGTCGTACTCCCCTCCGCGTGGGAAACAACTGCCGAGTCTTCCCTGCCTCCATGCCGTTCCCTTCCTAGGCCTCACCGTCGTCCACCGCCCTAGTGCTCTCGGCGTGACCTGGTCAACGTGGTCAATGACCGACATGCATCTAAAGTGGACTGTACGTGGAGAGGTTGACAGCTGGGTCCATGGCCGCACGCAAGGAAATGCCTCCTTATTACATGCAAAATAATGATTCCTCCACCTGACATCTGGGACCCACTGAAAGGGCCTCTATATTTCACAAAAAAAATGTGTCGTTGACAGCTTGGACCCACCAGCTATATCTTCGCACGCAAGGAAGTGCCTCCTTATTACGCACAAAAAATTGAATACTCCCCCTGCTAGCTGGGACCCAGTATAGTGGTAGGCTGACTTGTGGGCCTACTAAGTTGACGGGGACGGAGGGCTTTGTCAACTTAGTCAATATGCACGATTCTAGCTCAAGTGACCGTACGATGTCCATCCAAAGGCCGTAGTGCTTCTTCAACCTCTGGTCTTCTTGCTCCAGCCGCCCAAACCAGCGCCGGTCATGCCTCGTGCCCCTGCCTCCCCTAGCCGGCTACTATGCGGCGGAGGCCTCACCGCCCCTACTACTCCCACCGCTAGCCAGGCCATCCCTCTACTCACCCACACCCCCTGTTATTCTGCGGTGGCGACAGCCTCACTCTGCAGCGAACCAGTGAACCCTCATACTCCTCTACGCATGGGCATCCACTGCCGCGTCTTCCCCGGCTCTGTGTCGTCCCCTTCCTAGGCCTCGCCGTCATCCACCGCCCTGGTGCTCTCGACGCGGCGTGGTCAACATGGTCAAGGAACGGCTTCCATCGGACGTGGACTGTACGTGGAGAGGCTGACAGCTGGGTCCACAGCCGCAGCAAGGAAGTGCCTCCTTATTATGCGCCAAATAATTATTCCTCCACCTGACAGCGGGGACCCACCAGATGGGCCACCATATTTTGCGAAAAAACGTTTCCCTCTGACTGTTGGGACCCACAAGATACATCTTTGCACTCAAGGAAGTGTGTCCGGGCAAAAAAAAACGATTTGGCCCCTGACTGCTGGGACCCGCCAGCTACATCTTCGCACGCAAGGAAGTGCCTTACAGTTGGGACCCACCTGGTCGAAGCATACATAGTGTTGTCATTCTCGTCGCGAACGTGTACGTACATACTGGTCGATGTAGAGGCGTGCACGTGTGATAGTAGAAACACACACATAGCATGTACACATACATACAACGGCCGGGGTGCAGAAAGTAAATACGGCCACGTACGTACATATGGGCGGGGTCTCGAACGCCTACTCACGCGTACGTACGGCCAGGGCACCTATACATGGCTGGGTCAGAACGGAGAAACTGCGTCTCCTTCGTGTTCATGGGGAGGCAACGGAATGCGTCGTGTTCATCAGGAGGCAATGGAACACGTGGGAGCCAACCGGCTTGGATGGAACAGGCGATGGAAACGAGGCTTAGCATACCACAGAACGGAGGAGACAACCTTGTGTTTGACCAACCATGTTCTAAACAGGATCCTGTTCATCGGGAGGGGTCTGGCGTACCACAAAACGGAGGAAACGGACCTCCTACGGTCAAAATAGGGTCCTGTTGATTGGGAGGGGTGTGGCGTACCGCAAAATGGACGAAACAGACTTGTGTTGGAGCACTACGGTCGAAACGAGGGTCCTGTTCATCAGGAGGGGTGTGACGTACCGCAAAACGGGACTCCACGGGATACTGTTCATCTCCACCGTCGACCTCCTCTAGCCTCCACGGGCTACTGTTCATCCACCATCGACCTCCTCGAGCCTCCACGGGCTCTGGTTCATCCAGCCTCCACCGCGTGCTACTCCATCGGCTACTGTTCAACCACCCCTCCACTGGCTACTGTTCATCCACCCCTCCACCGTCTACTATTCATCCAGCCCTCCACGGGGTCGTCCTGTTCATCCAGCCCTCCACGGGGTTCTGTTCATCCATCCCCAACCGGCTCGATCGATCGGGGTCATGTTCATCCAGAGGCAACGCCACGGGGTCCTGTTCATCCACCCCCACCGCTCACTATTCATCCAACCCCCCCTCCCCCGCAATGCTCATTGTTCATCCAGAGACAGCATTGATCAGCTTCAGTTTAGCTGCAGTAGCGAAGGAATCGCTCGATCAGGTTCAGTTAACAGCCACCGATCGATTGCTCGGGTTCAGTAACGCGTAGCCTGCTGTGCAATCGCTCGGGTTCAGTTAGAGCCCAATGCCTCGCTCGGGTTCAGCTAGAGCCAATGCCTCACATACACGCGTGTACGTGTACTAGAGAAACGTGCATCACTCGGCCCCCGACCTCCCACCGTAACCGGGAACTCGCCAAAATTTTCCTACCCTCGCTTCTACCACGGTTTTTCCGTCATGGACGGCCCAAAGAATGTCATGCAGCTGCGTCTCCGGCCCGCCCAAGACGAAAAGCCCATTTTCTATCATGATTTTTTGTCATAGAAGTAGGATCCCACCACATCTATGGTGATACCGGGTTTTGTCACAATTATCGTCATAGAAGTGTCATAAGTATGACAAAAAAAATTCTTTCGGCCCAAAATGTCATGGATGTGTCTTTTTTTTGTAGTGACCGATGGTGTACTCGAGGTCGAAGCCAACCACTTGGTACTTGTCCTCGGCAAGGAACTGCTCCATAGTTTGGATGGAGCTCTCCACCGACACCGGATCGTTCGTGTACACCACCGAGAGGGCCTTCCCCCTCACGTGGGTGTCCACTACGTGATGCATGGTTAACTGCCCGCCGTTGTCATCGTCTGCCGCGAGGAGCACCATTGGAGCCAGGGGATCGCCATTGGAACCGCTGGATGTCCTCTCTATATGTGTTGTCGTGGAGGTGCTTATTGTGTCGTGTGACGCGATAGATGAAGGTAAATGGTCGCATGAATAAATGGGGGTCGGGCGGCCTGAATTCTTGGCGCGTCCGCATGACAGTTTTTGCAGCAGGTAACTGCATTATCAAGCCGTGCCCGGTGCAACCACATGCACACGAACATGCTTGATCATGCGCCGGCCCCAAACGCTGGCAGTGCGCATGGAGGGACAAGGGCAGAGCACCCAGAGGGATGCGAGAGCAGAGCACGCACGGCGGGACGCGAGCAGAGCGCGGCGCGGCCGCCTCAACTGCAAGCAACCACACGCATAGAGCAGTTGAACACGCAGGAAATGGTCGCCTACAAGCAGCCGACACTTGCGTCGCTGTGTAGAGAGCGGTCGTGTGCTACTACCTCCGTATTGGTCTATAGTCCCCTTTATATTATGTGCCATACTTTGCCCTCAAATTTAACCACAAAAATGTTAGTGCATATTATAAAAATTATAGAATTGAAAACTATGTTCAAATACGAATCCAACTATATAATCTTTGGTAACATGCATTCATATTTTATTAGTTAAATCCTACTTATAAACAAGGACGGGTGTATAGTAGGTAATTCAATCGCAAACGTTTTTTTATTACCTATATGTGTACATGGCCTTTCGTCCTCCTCTCGCACTTCTTGTCACCCTGCTGCCACAGACGGCTTACATGGCAAGGTTGCGCAGTGCACGGGAGCGTTCTTTTGGCCAAACGATGGTGCCAATGAATCGTCGGTGAGCCTGTTCCTGCGCAACCTCGCAGGTTCCCGCACAAGCTTCCCGGCTGAGTGGGTGAAATCCCCCAAAATCCCAATGCTTACCGGCCTGCTATAAAAACCCTCACGGCTGGCGAGTCCTGCATCGCATTTTCCCCTCCCTCCATGTAGCTTATCTCGTCTGCTTCTCCCACAATCACCAATGGCACTGATATGTCTCCGTCGTATCTATAATTTTTTATTCTTTCATGCCAATATTATTCAACTATTACATACTTTTGGCAACTTTTTATATGATTTATTTGGACTAACTTACTTATCCAGTGCTAGTGCCAGTTCCTGTTTGTTGCCTGTTTTTGTATCGCACAAAATCCATATCAAACAAAGTCCAAACATGATGCAACTCCACGGAGAATTATTTTGGAATGTTTTGGGAGTTGGAATCACTACAAACGGAGGCCCACACAGACCACGATACACTAGGGTGCGCCCCTGGCCCCTGGCGCGTGGTGGTGGGTGGTGCTCACCTCGTACGTCGGTTGTAGATGTACTACTGGTGCAAGGAAGCTTATATTAGGAAAAAATCATGTAAAAAGATTAGCGCAATCGGAGTTAGGGATCTCCGGGAATATAAGAAACGGTTTTTAGCCAGATCTGGGGAATGCGAAACATAAGAGAACAGAGAGGGAGATCCAATCGCAGAGGGGTTCCCGCCCCTCCGCCGTCATGGAGACCAAGGACCAAAGGGGGGAACTCTCCTCCCATCTAGGGGGAGGCCAAGGAAGGAGAAGAAGGAGGGGGGCTCTCTCCCCCTCGCTTCCGATGGCGCCGGAGTGCCGCTGGGGCAACGATCGGGATGGCGATCTTCATCAACAATCTTGCTACCGTCAACACCAACTCTCTCCCCCTCTATGCAGCAGTGTAACACCTCTTAGCCCCACTGTAATCTCTACTTAAACATGGTGGTAAAATCCATATATTATTTCCCAATGATCTATGGTTATCCTATGATGTTTGAGTAGATCCATTTTGTCCTATGGGTTAATCATGATCTTGGTAGGTATGATTGTATATTTTATCTTTGGTGTTGTCCTATGGTGCCCTCCGTTCTGGCGCAAATGTGAGGGGCCCCTGCTGCAGGTTGTTGCAATATGTTCATGGTTTGCTTATTGTCAGTGTTGTGGGGGTGACAGCAGCATAAACGCAGATAAGTGGGTCATGGCGTATGGGACTAAAGAGGACTTGATACTTAATGCTATGGTTCGGTTTCATGACCTTAATAACCTTTAGTAGTTGCGGATGCTTGCTAGAGTTCCAATCATAAGTGCATATGATCCAAGTAGAGAAAGTATGTTAGCTCATGCCTCTCCCTCATATAAAATTACAAGAATGATTACCGGTACTTGTTATCGATTGCGTAGGGACAAATAACTTTCTTGTTGACACAAACCATTTTACTAAACACCTAACTTTTATTATCTTGCAAAATACTTCTACTTTTATTCTTGCAAAGTAGTTCTAGCATCACACCTACAAAATTGTTTCATACTTGTTTCCGGTAAAGCAAACGTCAAGTGTGCGTAGAGTTGTATCGGTGGTCGATAGAACTTGAGGGAATATCTGTTCTGCCTTTAGCTCCTCGTTGGGTTCAATACTCATATTTATCGAAGAAGGCTACAAACGATCCCCTATACTTGTGGGTTATCAGGCACTGGTCCATCATGGTCGCTCAGCCACTCCGCCGTCATTAGATGACAGCTCCACCTGGGAGGCTACACCACGGTGGCTCCGCAGTCCCTGGCATAGTGTAGTGCGCGTGGCGTCCCTGTTGGGTTTGCGCGGAACACCCACCACACGCTCGCTGCCGGTGCCCGTCGGCAGCTGTTGCTGGCCGCCTTTGCCGCCACACCACTGTCGAAAGCTAGGGCCATCGCCCGCTCCACCGCCGTGGCTTAAAGGCGGGAGGTGGCCGTCATGGCCTCCACCCCACTGCCGCCCACCGTGGCCATTACCCGCTCCGCCACCGCGGCCCGAAGGCGGGAGGTGGTGGTCGTGGCCGCCATCCCATCATCGGCCATCGTGGCTGCCAGCCCACCGTCGACCGTCGGGGTCATCACCCGCTCCGCCACCGCTGCCCGATGGCAGGAGGCGGAGGTGGATGCCGGCACGTGCGTCAGCGACTTTGCGCGCTACACCGAGTTCCTGCGGGAGGAGGATGAGCACCTCGTCGAGCATGCAAAGAGTCTTACCACTGCCGTGGCAGCAGCACATGCTGCCTCAGAGGTGAGGAATCAAGAGATCTACAAGGAGAACCACCGCTCTGAGAGGGGTCGTCTGGAGCGGCAGAGGGCATTCGAGGTGAGTGTAGCTGAAGTTGCAACAGATTAGGCACCGTATTGCAGTTGTCTAGCTCGTCGGTAGGCTCCTCTTCCTCTGCCTCTTACTGAGCATGCTCGGCAGGGAGAGGCTGCCGGAAGTAGTACAAAGCCCCTTCGTAGTAGTATTTAGGGGCTATTTTGTTCAGTTCATCTGACTATAGATATGGTGGAACTGTACAATGTACTTAAAATTAGCTAGTATATAAAGTAGAACTAGCTATTTCAGTACGTGGTTGGCAACAATTAAGGAAAAGTTTGGTCTGTTCAGCTGTCGAGTTGAACTTTTTGTATAAATTAAGTAAACTGCTTAATCTATGAATGAAATCTATGCTTAATTACTGAGTTTTAGTTGCAAAAATTAGATACTGCTAGTGATTTTTAGCTGCATATTTTGACAAATCACAGTGTTACAAGGTTGACAAATGGCAATGTTACTAGATCAACAAATATCAATCTTTCAAGTTTGACAAATGGCAACATACCCAATATGACAGATGCCAATCTTACCAAATTGTTTGTAAGTGGTTGCACACGGGTCATCCAAAGCAACTGTTTGCGTTGAAGAGATGCACAAATCCTGCTCTCGCTTTGCATATGGGTGTTCTATCTAAAACATTTGCGATCCAGAGCTGCACAAATCCTGCTTGACACATTTTCCCTTGGCTTCCTGGGAAAGCTGTCGGTTTGCATACGGGTCTTCTAACTGAAATGTTTGTGATCAAGATACAATATTAAACCCAAGAAAAAAAATCTATTTTTGGCGGCGTCAGAGGTAGCCTATCGCGCAGTCCTTGTCGATGTCAACCTCCGGGACGCTGTTGTTGAATTCTTCAAGGCAACACAAAATGTTCTTCACTTGTAAATCAAACATCATGTAGTCGTACAATCGACGGGCAGGGTGCGGGAGGACGGCAGCTGGCGGCACTGAGAGGTAGCGGTCGACTGTGGCGTCCCATGCCGCTGAGGGGAGCGCGCGCATGAGCACGGGCGTGGCGGGTGCAGCCAAACGCATGGGGACCGACGCCGCAGTGGGTGGAGGGGCGCACACGGGCACGGGCATGGGCGTTGGCGCTGGCTTGTACATGAGCTCGCGCGGGTCCCCGTGGAGACCTCGGTGACGCCTGCGGCTTCTAGCTCTGCGATAGTGCTCGGCGACTAGCCCGTCAATGCTATGGGGATGGTCGCTGGTGCGGGCGCGGGGATGGGAGCTGGGAGGGAGCGGGGACAGCAACAGCCGCATCCAGGTCGTTCTGGGCCATGTCCATGAGGCCCCATTCCTCCTTATTTTCTATCTCGTCCAGCTCGGAGTTGAATTCACCAAACTTGAAGACTAGTGGCAGATGATCCTTCTGCGCCATGGCGTTGGTGGAGGTCTGCGGGAGGGAAGGGAATGGGAGGCGAACAGTAAGGCCGCCCGTATTAAGCAGCGGCTCGAGCACCATTAATGGAGAGGAAGGCGGGCGGCCATGGAAGTCAAAGGTCTCGATTTCCAGTGAGCCTGCATAGAGTACATCTCGCATTCTTCCCGAAGAGTCTACACATTGGAGGACAACTTGCACGCCTCTCGGTCAGCCTGCACACAGGACTGCGCTCGCACGCCTCCCGTTCAGTTAAGCATCTGTCCGCACGGCACCTCCTATAGCCATTAAAACCAAGACACGTGGTGTCACGTGAATGGTTAACATAACACACACGATTTGAACTATACAAACGTTTGCGATGTTAGAGTGGCAGCTATTTGTTTGAAAATGCCTTTGTTGGTTGTTATTCGAGTGCTTCTTCTCTCAAAATGGACACCAAACATACCACAGCATGTCGGGTGCCAGTCCATGATAGCATGCCGAGTTTCATGAATTTCAGACGAGTTTTCGATTTGCTAGAATTTAAAAACAAAGCATCTCAACGTTTTGCCGCCAATCAACAGTGCCCTGGTGTTTGAAATTCATTCCCATTTCTTGCATGGGACCTAAGCATACATCCAAGGACAAAGATTTGATTTTTCAACCAATTTATATGCATTGGAGCATGTGCACGTAGTTCAAATTTGAATTATGCACATAAAATGCATAGAAAACCCAGTTAATGTATAAAAATGTCCAAACGAACCCCGAAAAATTGCAAAATTTAACACAACACTTCTGTTGTTCTATGTTGACACTAGAAAATTTTTAAAAGTAATAAGAGGCAGCGAATATCATTTCGTCCCCGAAGGTGGGACGTTCCCTACCGAAACCATCAGGCTTGTTGTGAGAAGTTCTGGTATGTGAGAAGCTTATACCCAAACCTGCCCCAAATGGGACAAAAAAATTACCACAACATGTTGATGCCGCTCCATGATAGCATGCCAAGTTTCATGAATTTCAGACGAGTTTTGGATTTACTAGAATTTAAAAACCAAGAATCTCAAGTTTGCGGCCAAGTGATGGTGGCAGGGTGTTTGACATTTATTCCAATTTCTTGCATGGGACCTAAGCATGCAACTCAGCACAAATATTTGAATTTTCAACCAATCTATATGCATTGAAGCATGTGCATGTAGTTCAAATTTGAATTATCCACATAAATGCATCGAAAATTTAATTAATGCATAAAAATGTCCAAACGAACCCCCAAAAATCCCAAAAATTGACACAACACTTCTGTTGTTCTATGTTGACAGTAGAAATCTTTTGAAAGCAATAAGAGGCAGCTGATATCATTTCGTCCCCAAAGGTGGGAGGTTCCCTACCAAAACCATCAGGCTTGTTGTGAGAAGCTCTGGTTTGTGAGAAGCTTATACCCAAACCTGCCCCAAATGGGACAAAAGATTTACTACGGCATGTTGATGCCGCTCCATGATAGCATGCCAAGTTTCATGAATTTAAGACTAGTTTTGGATTTACTAGAATTTAAAAACCATGAATCTCAATGTTTGCGGTGGAGTGACGGCGGTAGGGTGTTTGACATTCATTCCTATTTCTTGCATGGGACCTAAGCATGAAACCAAGGACACATATTTGAATTTTCAACCAATTTATATGCATTAGAGCACATGCAAGTAGTTCAAATTTAAATTATGCACATAAATGCGTTGAAAGCTCAATTAATGCATAAAAATGTCCAAACGAACCCCGAAAAATCCCCAAAATTGACACAACACTCATGTTGTTCTATGTTGACACTAGAAAAAATTTGAAAGCAATAAGAGGCAGCGGATATCGTTTCGTCCCCAAAGGTGGGATGTTCCCTACCAAAACCATCAGGCTTGTTATGAGAACCTTTGGTTCGTGAGAAGCATATCCCCAAATCTGCCCCAAATGGGACAAAAAAATTATCATGGTATGTTGACGCCGCTCCATGATAGCATGCCAAGTTTCATGAATTTCAGATGAGTTTTGGATTTACTAGAAATTAAAAACCAGGTATCTCAATGTTTGCGGCCGAGTGACAGTGGCAGGGTGTTTGACATTCATTCACATTGCTTGCATGAGACCTAAGCATGCAACCAAGGACACAGATTTGAATTTTAAACTAATTTATATGCATTAGAGCATGTGCCTGTAGTTTAAATTTGAATTATGCATATGAATGCATAGAAAACTCAGTTAATGTATAAAAATGTCCAAGCAAACCCCAAAAAATCCCAAAAATTGACACACCACTCGTGTTGTTCTATGTTGACACGAGAAACATTTTGAAAGTAAGAAGAGGCAACATATATTGTTTCGTCCCCCAAGGTGGCACGTACCCTACTGAAACCATCAGGCTTATTGTGAGAGAAGGTCTGGTTTGCGAGAAGCTTATACCCAAACCTCCCCAAATGGGGCACTAGTTTTACCACGGCATGTCGCTGACGGTCCATGATATTATGTCAAGTTTCATGAATTTCAGACAAGTTTTCGATTTACTAGAATGTTAAAAGCATATCTCAATGTTAGCGGCTGAGCGACAGTGTCAAGGTGTTTGACATTCATTCTCATTTCTTGCATGTGACCTATGCTTGCAACCAAGGACAAACATTTGAATTTGCAACCCGTTTTTATGGACTGGAGCATGTGCTTCAATTTTGAATTGTGCACTTGAAATGGCTAGAAAACCAATTTAATGTATAAAATTTCCAAACGAACCCTGAATAATTCCAATTTTTTATGACACACATATAGTTGCATGTTCACTTCAGATAAAAGGTCTAGCAATTCAAACACCGTCCATTGCCGCTGTGACCCCATTATGTAATTCAAATCAAAATGAAAAATCAAGTAGATCCCACATAGTTTATTATCACCAACCGTGTGAGATGCAATACAAAATATCCTGGAGCACCGTCGGTGTATAGTACGCCTATGGCTTATGCAAGAAGGTGCGGCGGCTACGGTCCACAGCCGACGTGTCAAGCACACTAGCTCGCTCCCCAAATATCATTTCACTGTTCAATCGTCACCGGTGAAAGATGGGGACATGGACCCGCGTCGTGAGGGCTGTCGGTGTCAAAACCTGAAGATCTCGCGTAGGGGGGCCCAAGCTATGCGTCTAAGGATCAATGGTAACAGGAGGCCAGGGAGCACGATGTTTGCCCATGTTTAGGCCCTCTTAATGGAGGTAAAACCCTACTCCTGCTTGATTATGATTATCGAATAAGAAGATTACAAGAGATGATCTACCTCGAGATTGTGATGGCTAACCCTAGATGGCTAGCCTATGGTGAAAAGCTCGCCTCTACGGTCTGACCCCTCCCATTTATATACACACAGGAGGGGTCTATAGATGGTACAAAGATGGTTTATCAGGGAAAGAAACCTCTAGACTCTATTCTTATCGTCCACGCGTTGAGAAGTCCCATCCCGACACAGTAGATGATCTTCGACGTGATCCTGTGCAGCCCATGCAGCCCGACCCAAACTCCTAGGCCGGACATCAAAGAACCCCCGAATCCAGGACTCCCTCAGTAGCCCCCGAACTTGCCTTCAATGTCGATGTAGTTTGCGGACATGAGTCCTCGGCTTTGTAAGGCGGGTTCTTCCATTGTACTCCGGATTATAGATAGTTCGGCATTGGCTTCCGTGCCCAGTCTTTATGATTCCTCCCGCTGTCGCCTCGATTTCCACGTGTTTGGGTGAATGCGAACGGTCCGTTATCCTTGTATTTTAATATTCTTGGCAGGCTCAAACCGCCCCTATAAACTGAGGCGAGATCCCTAAGTTTTCATCTCGCATCGCACCCAAAAGCAACAGAGCAAGCCACAAAAAATCATGACGAGCGCCCATGGTTCTTCCTCGCGTCCTCATGGCCCGCGAAGAGGGGGACTGGCAGAGTGGTTCCATATCTCACCTCTAGCTCAGTCGACTCCAGACGCAAGGATACCTCCCTCACCTAGATCTAGTCTCTGTGCGGGCGGGGCTAACCACCATAGGCACTGATGCATTGGTGGAGAATTTCCCCAATCCCAATCAAGGGAAGAGAGTGTGCTTCACCTCATTTCTTTTGAGGGGCGTGGGATTCCTAATCCACCCCTTCCTTAGGGGCCTACTGGAACACTATGGGATCCAGGTGCACAACCTCACACTAGGTTCTATTTTACATATCTCCGGTTTGTCGCTCTCTGCGAACTGTTCTTGAGCTGTGAGGCTCACTTTGAACTATGGAAGAAGTTCTTCTGCCTCGTCCCTAGCCATCAGGGCGGCGGGTCTATCTTCAAAGTGGGCGGTGCCGAAGTATGGCGTATAGCCGGATCTAGTTAACCCGTTGGGACTCCGAAGAAAGGATCTGCCAAATGGTCTTCAGAATGGTTTTATATCAACGACGTACCCCTTCCAGACCCTGTTCAGCGCGGACTGCCAGAATTTTCCAGCGCCCCTTTAAAGAAGCTATACAACTGGCGTCCCAAATCCTCCACCCAAGAAGATAGTGCGGAGGTGATGAACTTGGTAAACAAGATCAAGCTATTGACCCATTCCGGACTCTCCATCGTAGAAGTCATGGTTATCACAATAAAGATATGCATCCATCCACTTCAATCCCGAGTAACTCCCTTATGGAACTACACCGGGGATGACATGCGTCCCGCTATAGGCGAAAGGGGCCGGACGGCCAAGCCACATTAGCGGCAGCTCTGGTCGACCTATATAAAGCAGAGGAAGAGGAATTTATGCGTGTAGATTGCCGAGAGGCCTACTCCATGTACACTCCTATTGAATGGGTAAGTTTTTTAACCGCTCAATGCTCTTTTACCCATATGAATGCACTGACCGGATAGCATGGCTATTTGTTTTTTTGAATAGTCATGGAGGCAGATTGTCGAGAACATTAACTGCCCCGCCCCTAGCTAGAGGATCATGATCATGATGAAGACCCCAGATTCCATGAGGATCCGGACATGTTTGTAGAGTTCAAAGATGGAGTTTACTATCAGGCGAGCCTTCACGGCTCGGAGGTGGCCATTATGGCTGACTACCCTGACTTTTATCCCTCTGTGAAGGTAAGTGTTCGGAAACTGTATTCTCAAGGAAGAGGAATACTTCCACCAGTCTCCTTATTTCTACATTGGACCATACTTCGCAGGATCGGTGCTCAGTGGACCGTACCCAAGGGAGGGCGACCAAGAAAAGGTCAACATCTTCATGGAAGGGTCATGAAAAAGAAAGGAGGCCGGCAGTGCCTCCGAACTTGCTCCACCATTGAAAAGGTATATACTTCTTTGTTATTATTCAGTCATGAAGTCAGGCCGTCACTCAAATTCTCCTCTATTATCGCAGGAGGGGTATTCGACATACCGTGGGTAAGGTCCCAGCCAGCCGAGCTGCGGCTAATCCGGCACCGGAGATACCAATTGGGATGGGGCGCATGCTATGATGCGACACATGCTCGCTCGTTGCACGGAGAGCCTGATGAGATGTACGTGACCAACTTTTAAGTCGAAAGTGTGGTGAATCATCGTCACTTAAAAGAAGCCTTACGTGCCCCTGCCTTAACAGAGCCAGAGTTCAATGCCCTAAGCACTGTAGGTGCTTATATCTGAGCTGTCCGGGACGGACTCACCGGGTTTGCTCACCTGTTCTCAAAGGATATGCAGGTAAAAAATTTCAGTAACTTAATGGATATGTAGTAGTAGTAGCCCCAAGACTTAAAGCGGGTGACCAAACCAATTTAAGGATCGTTTGATGATCACAGGTTCTCAAGGAGAAGAACAATGCACTAACCCAGGAGCTTGAAGAAATAAAGAGTGCCCCAATGTACTAAGACAATGATAAAAAATTGGAAGAGGAAGTAAAGAAACAAGCCGAAGAGATAACGAGCTTAAAGGCTCAACTCTTAGAGGCGCAACAAGAAAACTAGAAACTAAAGGGCGGTATATTCGGTATGTCTTGCGAACCATCTGGATTATTTAAGAGAATTATGTAATGCGGAATATGATAGTTCAGTTGATGCAGGTTGCTACGTCTTGAGCTTGCGTTGGTTTTCCTCCAAGAGGAGAGGGTGATGCAGCAATAGTAGCGTAAGTATTTCCATCAATTTTTGAGAACCAAGGTATCAATCCAGTAGGAGGCTCCTCAAAAGTCCCACACACCTACACAAACAAACTGAGAACTCGCAACCAACGCGATAAAGGGGTTGTCAATCCCTTCACAACCACTTGCAAAAGTGAGATCTAATAAAGATAGTAAGATAAGATCAATATATTTTTGGTATTTTATAATATAGATGCAAAAAGTAAAGATGCAAATAAAAGTAGATTGGAAGCAAATATGATAAGAGATAGACCCAGGAGCCATAGGATTCACTAGAGGCTTCTCTCAAGATAGCATAAGTATTACGGTGGGTGAACAAATTACTGTCGAGCAATTGATAGAAAAGCGAATAATTATGAGATTATCTAGGCATGATCATGTATATAGGCATCACGTCCATAACAAGTAGACCGACTCCTGCCTGCATCTACTACTATTACTCCACACGTCGACCGACTCCTGCCTGCATCTAGAGTATTAAGTTCATAAGAACAGAGTAACGCATTAAGCAAGATGACATGATGTAGAGGGATAAACTCAAGCAATATGATATAAACCCCATCTTGTTATCCTCGGTGGAAACAATACAATATGTGCATTGCAACCTTTTCTGTCACTGGGTAAGGACGCCGCAAGATTGAACCCAAAGCTAAGCACTTCTCCCATGGCAAGAAAGATCAATCTAGTAGGCCAAATCAAACTGATAATTCGAAGAGACTTGCAAAGATAACTCAATCATACATAAAAGAATTCAGAGAAGATTCAAATATTATTCATAGATAAACTTGATCATAAACCCACAATTCATCGGATCTCGACAAACACACCGCAAAAAGAGTTTACATCGAATAGATCTCCACAAGAGAGGGGGAGAACATTGTATTGAGATCCAAAAAGAGAGAAGAATCCATCTAGCTAATAACTATGGACCCGTAGGTCTGTGGTAAACTACCCACAACTCATCAAGGGGGAAGGATGTTGATGTAGAAGCCCTCCGTGGTCGATTCCTCCTCCGGCAGAGTGTCGGCGAAGGCTCCAAGATGGGATCTCGCGGATACAGAAGGTTACGGTGGTGGAAATTGTGTTTCGTCTGCCTCCTGGATGTTGTCGGGGTAAGTAGGTATATATAGGAGGAAGAAGTACGTCGGTGGCCGCCCGAGGGTTCCACGAAACAGGGGGGCGCGCCCTACAGGGGGGGTGCGCCCTCCTATCTCATGGGATCCTCGGCTGCTTCTTGAATTGCACTCCAAGTCCTCTAGATCACGCTCGTTCCAAAAATCACGCTCCCGAAGGTTTCATTCCGTTTGGACTCCGTTTGATATTCCTTTTCTTCGAAATACTGAAATAGGCAAAAAAAACAGGAATACGGGTTGGGCCTCCGGTTAGTAGATTAGTCCCAAAAATGATATAATTGTGTAAAATAAAGCCCATAAACATCCAAAGGGGTAATATAATAGCATGGAACAATCAAAAATTATAGATACGTTGGAGACGTATCACAGGTATGTTGACCGGCCACCCCGAGGAGGAAAACCAGTTCTTCAGAGTGACATTCTGAAGGAGTTGGCCAAGCTGCACGCACGTGCTCGGAAGGCAATGAAGAACATGGTCAAAGCCTTGTGGCCCTCCGACATCCCTCCATAATGTATGGAGGGGTTGGCTGATCTTTTCAAGGGCGCCCGGTGTTGGTTCGAGCTGTGGAAGACATCGGTCTATCATGAAGGCGCTCGAGAGGCATGGGCCATGGTGAAGACGCGCTATACTGGTCTTGACCCAAACCATATGTCCAGGGTTGGACCGCGGGGACCCGACGGGAAGGAAATTCCCGTAAACTTGGTATATGACCAAGTAATGACAGTGGCAAAATTTTCGCAATAGGATTGTATATTAGATAGCCTATTAGATGGCATAGAAAGGGAGTGAGCTCTTGATTTGATGTACCCTTGTACTTTACAACCGAACTTATCTCCTGCCGGATTCTATGAAAATTTTGTCATTGCAGACCTTTGGCTTCGACCTCCGAACCAAAAAGTTGGAGTATCCGCATACTATGTTTAACAGTAAACATTTGGTATTGTCGGAAACCAGGAAATCCGGTCATATTGCTCAAACAGACAAACTGTGATATGCGGAGTTATGTTATATTACTTTTTAACGTAAGAAACATCTTCCACGAAAAATTGTTCCGTTAGGGGTTCCTTTTCTTAGGCTGGGCTTGTATCTGAAGTACAGATAGCCGCTATTATGTTTTATTCCTAAAACATCCTGTTGAATATGTGCTGCCCAAATATTCTCTTAAGAACGCTAGCTTTCGGCTTCACCCGTCTGAGGTACAACGTCGGATAACCCGGTTGTAACAATCACAGAGGTGCTCCCTTTACACCCTGACCGAACAAACGGGAACATAGGGTATAAGTACAGGAACGAGGCAGCCATCTTGGCAAAAACATAAGTCATAGAGGTGCATAAAATGGCAGAAACAACAGATAGTATGGACAAAAGAAGCTTTTAAGCTTTGTAATAAAATGCTTCTTTCAAAAGAAGCCCCCATGTATGGTGAGATGTATACATTTCAAGATGCGTACCCCCAACAATGTGGTTTATCCGAACATACAATATAAGAAAGGAGGGTTAAAGAGGGTAAAAAGAAAAAGAAAATGGAAAGAAGAAACCTAATTTTTAACTTAGACCTGAGGGGGCTGAATTATGCGTAAAATCTCCGGAGCCGGGAGGCATTCCATGGATTCGGATCAAGGCGATTATCCTCCGTAGTGCGAAGGCGATAGGCTCCTCCAGTAAGGACTTCATCAATAATGAAGGGGCCCTCCCATTTGGATTTGAGCTTATCCTTTTTCTTCTCCGGGAGGCATAGAACAAGTTCTCCAACCTTTTATGTTTTAGCCCACACTTGTCTACTTTGGTAATGCCTGGCCTATTGTTGATAAAATGCGGAACGGGCCTTAGCTACATCGCACTCCTCTTCTAGTCCATCCAGGTCGTCCTGCCGATCAAGTTCGGCTTCTTTCTCTTCGTACATGCGTACTCTAGGTGAGTCATGAATAATATCGCAAGGTAATATGACTTCAGCGTCGTACACCATAAAGAAGGGTGTGTATTGATGACCCACAAGTGTAGGGGATCTATCATAGTACTTTCGATAAGTAAGAGTGTCGAACCCAACGAGGAGCAGACGGAAATGATAAGCGGTTTTCACTAAGGTTTTCTCTGCAAGCACTGAAATTGTAGGTAACAGATAGTTTTGTGATAAGATAAATTGTAACGGGTAACAAGCAAATAAAGTAAATAAAGTGCAACAAGGTGGCCCAATCCTTTTTGTAGCAAAGGATAAGCCTGGACAATTTCTTATAATGAGAAAGGAGCTCCCGAGGACATATGGGAATTATCGTCAAGCTAGTTTTCATCACGCTCATATGATTCACGTTTGGTACTTTGATAAGTGGGATAATTAGATTTATGCCCCTTGTTGTGTCCCACTCATCTGTTTTACCCCTAATTCCCAAAAGCCACCGGTTCTCTCCAAGTCACTTTGCTCCTCTTATGCTTTTGCCCTTTGACCGTTTGACCGTCAGTTTGAAAAGTTCATAACTAATTCATACTAAATCGGAAAAATGCAAATAAGATACCAAAATGTTCAGAAAAACATCACCTATATGTCAGTGTCATTTGCATTCATGCAAAAAGTGTTGGAAAGTTCCTATCCAAGTTTTAGCTCTTATGCTACCACCATGAATAGTAAAATCTAAAAAAATTGAAAAAAATTCAAAAAAAAATTGGTGGCAAAGAATGACAAATGTTTTAAGTGCCTGCCAAGTTTCATCAGGGAATAACATTCGTGGGTGCCACAGCAAAAAAACAATCAGCACTCCAAAATAGATTATTTTTTTGCCACGACTTCCACGAATGTCGTTCCCTAATGAAACTTGGCAAGCACTTAGAACATTTGTTGTTCTTTGCCACCGTATTTTTTTTGAACTTTTTTGATTTTTTTAGAGTTCACCATTCATGGTGGTATCAAAAGAGCTAAGACTCGGATATGCACTTTCCAACACTTTTTCATGAATGCAAATGACACTGACATATAGGTGATGTTTTTCTGAACATTTTGGTATCTTATTTGAATTTTTTTGATTTAGTATGAATTAGTTATGAACTTTTCAAACTGATGGTGAAACGGTCAAAGGGGAAAACCATAAGAGAAGCAAAGTGACTTGGACAGAACCGGTGAATTTTGGGAATTAGGGGTAAAACAAATGAGTGGGACACAACTAGGGGCATAAATCTATATATCCCTTGATAATTTGATATGTGGGTGGACCGGTGCTTGGGTACTGCCCTTACTTGGACAAGCATCCCACTTATGATTAACCCCTATTGCAAGCATCCACAACTACAAAAGAAGTATTAAGATAAACCTAACCACAACATTAAACATATGGATCCAAATCAGCCCCTTACGAAGCAATGCATAAACTAGGGTTTAAGCTTTTGTCACTCTAGCAACCCATCATCTACTTATTACTTCCCAATGCCTTCCTCTAGGCCCAAATAATGGTGAAGTTTCATGTAGTCGACGTTCACATAACACCACTAGAGGAAAGACAACATACATCTCATCAAAATATCGAACGAATACCAAATTCACATGACTAGTAATAGCAAGACTTCACCCATGTCCTCAGGAACAAACGTAACTACTCACAAAGCATATTCATGTTCATAATCAAAGGAGTAATAATATGCATTAAGGATCTGAACATATGATCTTCCACAAAGTAAACCAATTAGCATCAACTACAAGGAGTAATCAACACTACTAGCAACCCACAGGTACTAATTTGTGGTTTGGATACAAGATTGGATACAAGAGATGAACTAGGGTTTTGAGAGGAGATGGTGCTGGTGAAGATGTTGATGGAGATTGACCCCTTCCCGATGAGAGGATCGTTGGTGATGATTTCCCCCTCCCGGAGGGAAGTGTCCCCGGCAGAACAGCTCTGTCGGAGCTCTAGATTGGTTCCACCAAGGTTCCGCCTCGTGGCGGCGGAGTTTCGTCCCGTAAGCTTTCCCCCGATTTTTTCTAGGCTAAAAGCCTTCATATAGCAGAACATGGACACCAGAGGGCCACCAGGGGGCCCAGGAGACAGGGGGCGCGCCTAGTAGGGGTGGGCACGCCCCCACCCTCCTGGCCAGGGTGTGGGCCCCCTGAGGTGTTTCTTCCGCTCAATAATTCTTATTAATTCCAAAAATAAGTTTCATGGAGTTTCAGGATTTTTTGAGCAGTGCAGAATAGGTTTCCAATGTTTGCTCCTTTTCCAGCCGAAATTCCAGCTGCCGGCATTCCCCCTCTTCATGGTAAACCTTGTAAAATAAGAGAGAATAGCCATAAGTATTGAGATATAATGTGTAATAACAGCCCATAATGCAATAAATATTGATATAAAAGCATGATGCAAAATGGACGTATCATGTATCTGGTCGTTCGATTGGGCGTCGTCCAGAGTCCCCAGAGTACGGAATCGAGTTCCTCAACCTAGTGCTTACCCAATTCTCGTAAATAGCGCATGAGTCTTGGTTTGATACCACTCATGATCAGACCATTGGCACGTTTGACTTGGCCGTTCATTTGGGGTGGTATACAGATGCATAGTGAGTTTAATGCCCAACTTGGCACACCAGGTTTTCACCTCATCAGCTGTGAAGTTAGAGCCATTGTCAGTGATGATACTGTGCAGGACACCATAACGATGGACTACGCCTGATATAAAATTGATCACTGGTCTGGCCTCAGCTATTTTAACTAGTTTGGCTTCTCTCCATTTAGTGAATTTATCCACCTTGACCGATAGGTATTTCTTTTTGTGGCTTCCGCCTTTAAGGGGTCCGACCATGTCAAGCCCCTAGACTGCAAAGGTCCAAGTAATGGGGATTGTTCTTAATGCGGTGGGAGGCATGTGGCTCTGGTTGGCAAAGAGTTAGAGGCCCATGCAGCATTGGACAAGGTCTTGAGCGTCAGCTCGAGCCATAGGCAAGAAAAAGCCTGTTCGGAACGCCTTTCTTACAAGGGCGCATGCTGCAGCGTGATGACCATCGAGAACGACATGTATATCTGCCAAGAGCTGCCTGATGACCCACAAGTGTAGGGGATCTATCGTAGTCCTTTTGATAAGTAAGAGTGTCGAACCCAACGAGGAGCAGAAGGAAATGACAAGCAGTTTTCGATAAGGTATTATCTGCAAGCACTGAAATTATCGGTAATAGGTAGTTTTGTGATAAGGTAATTTGTAACGGGTAACAAGTAATGAAAGTAAATAAGGTGCAGCAAGATGGCCCAATCCTTTTTGTAGCAAAGGAAAAGGCTGGACAAATTCTTCTATGAAGGAAAACGCTCCCGAGGACACATGGGAATTATTGTCAAGCTGGTTTTCATCATGCTCATATGATTCACGTTCGTTACTTTGATAATTTGATATGTGGGTGGACCAGTGCTTGGGTACTTCCCTTTCTTGGACAAGCATTCCACTTATGATTAACCCCTATTGCAAGCATCCGCAACTACAAAAGAAGTATTAAAGTAAACCTAACCATAGCATGAAACATATGGATCCAAATCAGCCCCTTACGAAGCAACTCATAAACTAGGGTTTAAGCTTCTGTCGCTCTAGCAACCCATCATCTAATTATTACTTCCCAATGCCTTCCTCTAGGCCCAAACAATGGTGAAGTGTCATGTAGTCGACGTTCACATAACACCACTACAGGAGAGACAACATACATCTCATCAAAATATCGAACGAATACCAAATTCACATGACTACTTATAGCAAGATTTCTCCCATGTCCTCAAGAACAAACGTAAGTACTCATAAATCATATTCATGTTCATAATCAGAGGGGTATTAATATGCATATAGGATCTGAACATATGATCTTCCCCCGAATAAACCAACTAGCATCAACTACAAGGAGTAATCAACACTACTAGCAACCCACAGGTACCAATCTGAGGTTTTGAGACAAAGATTGGATAAAAGAGATGAACTAGGGTTTGAGTGGAGATGGTGCTGGTGAAGATGTTGATGGAGATTATCCCCCTCCCGATGAGAGGATCGATGGTGATGATGATGGTGACAATTTCCCCCTCCTGGAGGGATGTTTCCCCGGCAGAACAGCTCCGCCGGAGCCCTAGATTGGTTCCGCCAAGGTTCCGCCTTATGGCGGCGGTGTCTCGTCCCGAAAGCTTGCTTATGATTTTTTCAGGGTAAAATACTTCATATAGAAGAAGATGGGCACCGGAGGCCTGCCAAGGGGCCCACGCGGCAGGGGGGCACGCCCAGGGGGTAGGGTGCGCCCCCATCCTTGTGGACCGTGGGTGGCCCCCCTCTGGTACTTTCTTCGCTCGGTATTTTTTATTAATTCCAAAAATAACTTCCGTGGAGTTTTAGGACTTTTGGAGTTGTGCAGAATAGGTCTCTAATATTTGCTCCTTTTCCAGCCCAGAATTCCAGCTGCCGGCATTCTCCCTCTTCGTGTAAACCTTGTAAAATAAGAGAGAATAGGCATAAGTATTGTGACATAACGTGTAATAACAGCCCATAATGCAATAAATATCGATATAAAAGCATGATGCAAAATGGATGTATCAACTCCCCCAAGCTTAGACCTCGCTTGTCCTGAAGCGGAAGTCGATAACGAAAAATATGTCCACATGTTTAGAGATAGAGGTGTCGATAAAATAAAATACGGACGTGAGGGCATCATGATCATTCTTACAACAACAACATATATATATATTGTCATATGATTTCTTATGCTCAAGTAATAATCTATCCACAATGTCAAGTATAAATTAGAAACTTCATTGAAAACTAACAAACTATAATCTCGGTCATTGAAGCAATTGCAATTTATCATAACATCGGAAAGAGTCAATATAAGAGCTTTTCAGAAAGTCCACATACTCAACTATCATTTAGTCTTTCACAATTGCTAACACTCACGCAATACTTATGGGTATGAAGTTTTAATCGGACACAGAGAAAGATAGGGGCTTATAGTGTTGCCTCCCAACCTTTTACCTCAAGGGTAATGTCAACAATAATAGTTCATGCTAACTTACACACACACACACACACACACA